>NC_092046.1:117186919-117513979 GCF_003086295.3 Arachis hypogaea | reverse complement strand
CATCGCCTTAGCTGGAACTATAATCTTCTTATCCTTGGCTTCCCAAGAAACACCTGCAGCAGCAACTAAGTCAGATACCAATGCTGGAAATGGAAAATTACCCCGGTCGTGAACTTGACTCATCGCTTACTTGACAAGAAGCGGAATATTCACCGGCTTCTCCGTGAGAACACACCAAACAAGCAAGGCGAGGTCTGCCGTGAGGGACGACTTGTGGGTGCTAGGTAGCACATAATGAGATAGGATCTGGGCCCAAGCTCTAGCTTCCACAGTGAGGAAGCGAGCGTCAATGGACTTTGGCCTCATCCGCAGTCGACCATGAATCCAAGATGCCTCTGGTTCAGCAATAACTCGGAGAATCGAGTCCCAATTGAATCCATACTTCTCTCACTGACGTAAGACTTCTTGGTAGCCATCCATATCACTTGGCATTGGTAGAACATTAAGCACTTGCTGAATAGCCTCTTCTGAAACTGAGACTTGCTTCCGGCGCATGTACACCGATTAAAGAGAGGGAAGATGGTAGTTGGTGTAGAATTCTTCCACCCAAGGAGGTTGATTTCCCTTGGTTTCCGTAAAAAAACTCCCATCCTCGCTATTCAATGCGGGGCAAAATATAAGGAGTGACCTTGTCCGGCGGAGCGAGTAGATGCTCAGGATGATAGTTCCTTACAGCTATGTAGGGAAACATAAGTTCACAGAAGCGGTTGGGAACCTTGAAGAATCTTTGCCGGTTTGCCCTTGTCATTCTCATCAAGAGGAGCGGGTGTCTTCCCTTTCTTAGAAAGGGGTTTGTCTCCTAATGAAGAGCGCGCCTTAGAGTTTGACTTTTGTGGTGCCCTTTTTGCGGCTGGTTTCCTTGGAGCTTTCTCCTTGCCTTTCTTGGTGGCCATCCTAAAAAGGAGGAGAAGGAAGGAAAACATTAAACCCAAGAATCAATTTAGCGAAAACATGCAAGTGACTTGTGGTGCCCATGGTGAATGTAAAAGCAAGGGTCATAACACTTGGCATGGGATGTAAGAGGAAGTAAAGCATGCAATGGCATGAGAAGAGTGGTCTCAAGCATCCATAATAAAGAGCAAGTCATGTTCAATTGATATCTAATTGGCAAGTATCAACTTTAAGCACACAAATTAGACTCAATGCATTTAAGAGAAAGCAAGTGAATGAGGAGGAAGAACCAATTGAAAAGTATATGGCCAAGTAGAGCCAAAATGGTATATGTGCATTTCCTCGAACACTTGGCGTGCAATAATTAAGCAATGAGCAATTATGAGATACTAAACCAATTCAAAGCCTAAAATAGAACATCAATCATCACATAAACATCACACAATGGCAAAGGTTAGAGAAAGAATGACAAAAGATCTATTAATGCAAATTAAGCTCAAATTCAACATCCATCGAGAAATAAGGAAAAAGGAAAAATAAGCAAATAAAGAGCAAGAAACATCATCATGCAAGTAATAGAGAAACTAAGTAAAGAATAAGGAGCATCTAATTAGAAGAAACAATGCAAGAAAAATGGAAGTAAAGAAATGGAAGAAGCAAAACCTTGATGAGTATGAAGGAACAAGGTTGAATCTTCTTTTGTGAAGATGAGAGAGAAAATAGGAGAAGTGTAGTGCTACCGGAAAAGAGTGGTTGTCACCGGTGAGTGGCCGGAGACAGTGATGGTGGATTGTGGAGGAAGAAGAAGAGAAGGGAAGTGATGGATGAAAGAAAAAGAAACTAAGGAAGAGAAAGGGTTGAGAGAAAGAAAAACAGGGCAGGGCGCGAAGGTATTAAACTGACTCGCGCAACCGGCGCGCGCGCAAGGTGCGCTGGCGGGTCGGTTAGGGTGCTAGCAGACGGCGCGTGTACGTCAGTGGCGCGTGCGAGAGAGGTTATGCCTCAGGCACAAAAGTGGCACAAAGTTGGCTCAAGTCTCTGGTTTTTGTACCAAAGTGAATCAGTGAAGCAGGCGCGCGAACGCGCACTTGCGCGGACGCGTGCTTGAGGTGTTTCGCAACTGACGCGGACGCGTATTACGCGCGGATGCATGGGTTTTGGCACAAGGTTGGCCCAATTATGGCACAACTCTCTGGTTTTGTACCAGAGAGTCCACATATCTCCATCGGCGCGTGCGTGCACCGTGCACTGGCGCGTCAATGGTTGAATTGCCAGGGTGTGCGCAGGTGGCCTGTACGCGGACGCGTGGGTGCCTGGCGCGAGTTGGGCATGAAGTGGGCATAACTCTCGGTTTTTGGCCCAAAAGTGGAATTTCGCTACCGGCGCGCGCGTACTGTGCGCTGGCGCGTCGGTGCTCTTCTTCAAAGAAAAATTTTGTTTTCTTTATCCTTTTCACATCCTAACTACATGAACATCCTATCTATCCAACAAAAGTAACAAAGCTAGCATTCCTATGCACTCTATCAATCATCAAAAGATCACAAAATTCATAAGAAACTAAGAATACAAATAAGATGGTGTAAACAAGGAAGATCTTACCACGGTGGGGTGCCTCCCACGAAGCACTTTTCTTTAACGTCCTTAAGTTGGATGGTCCTTTTCTTAAGCTTCCTCTCTCCTTGGTGCATCCTCCAATATGTACACCTCTGGCTCTCTTGGGGGCTTGCAACCATGATACTTCTTCACTCTATGTCCATTCACCTTGAAAGTTGCTTCACTCTTGGGATCAAACAATTCCATCACTCCGTAGGGCTTCATCTCCTTCACCTTGAAAGGTCCTTCCCATCTAGAGCGGAGCTTTCCAGGCATAAATCGGAGCCTTGAGTTGCAGAGGAGGACCTCATCACCTTCTTGAAAGTCCTTCTTCCGGATGTGATGGTCATGGAATGCTTTGGTCTTTTCCTTGTAGATTCGGGCATTCTCATATGACTCGTTCCTCAAACATTCAAGCTCCTCTAGTTATAGCTTCCTAGCTTCACCCGCCTTGACTAGATCCATGTTGCACTGCTTTACCGCCCAATAGGCTCGATGCTCAATCTCCACTGGAAGGTGGCATGCCTTACCATAGACGATCCAGAAAGGACTCATCCCTATCGGAGTCTTGTAGGCCGTTATATACACCCATAATGCATCTCCTAACTGGAGGCTCCAATCCTTTCTTTGCAGATTGACCACTTTCTCCAAGATTCTCTTGATTTCCCGGTTGGACACTTCCGCTTGTCCATTTGTTTGCAGATGATAAGCAGTGGCAACCTTATGCGACACTCCATAGCGCTTGAGCAATACTTCTACCTTCCTGTTACAAAAGTGGGATCCTTGGTTGCTTACGATTGCTCGTGGCGACCCATAACGGCATACAATGTGATTCCTTATGAAAGAAACAATGGCATTGGCGTCATCAAGGCGGGTAGGTATGGCCTCTACCCACTTTGACACGTAGTCAAGCACTAACAGAATATACAGATACCCACTAGAGTTGGAAAACGGTCCCATAAAGTCAATGGCCCATACATCAAATATCTCACAGAACAACATAGGTTGCTGAGGCATTTCATCCCTTTGGATGCGTTTTCTGACTTCTGACACTGATGGCAAGACACACATAACTGGTTAGCATCCTTGAATAAGGTTGGCCACCAGAATCCACAATCCAACACTTTTTTAGCGGTCCTTTGTGGGCCAAAGTGGCCACCACATTCGGACGAATGACAAGCTTCAAGAATTGGTTGGAATTCGGATTTCGGGACGCATCTTCAAATTACTTGGTCCATGCCCCTCTTCCACAAGTGAGGGTCATCCCAAATATAGTATTTGGAATCACTCCTCAACTTGTCCCTTTGGTTTTTCGAAAAGTTGGGAGGGAAGATTCTTGCAACCAAGTAGTTCGCCATTGGGGCAAACTAAGGAAAGCTATCCGACACAGCATGCAAACTATTCAATGGGAATGAGTCATTGATCGGAAATGGATCAGTTTTTGAATTCTCAATGCGGCTTAAATGATCCGCAACCATGTTTTGAGATCCACTCCGGTCCCTAATCTCAATGTCAAATTCTTGCAAAAGCAAGATCCAACGTATGAGTATAGGTTTTGACTCATTCTTTGTCAATAAGTACTTTAAAGCTGCATGATCCGTGTATACCACTATCTTTGAACCTAGCAAATAAGATCTGAACTTATCTAAAGCATGAACAATAGCTAGAAGTTCTTTTTCAGTAGTGGTATAGTTGGATTGTGCTGCATCTAGTGTCTTAGAAGAGTAAGCAATGACATAAGGGAGTTTACCATCGCGCTGTGCAAGCGCGGCACCCACAACATGGTTTGACGCATCGCACATTATCTCAAATGGCAACGTCCAGTTGGGCCTCGCACACTTGGTACCGTGGTAAGAACTCTCCTTAGCTCTTCAAAAGCTTTTACACATTCACTGTCAAACTCAAAATCCACATCTTTTTGGAGTAGGCGCGACAATGGCAAAGCAATCTTGCTGAAGTCCTTGATAAAGCGCCTATAGAATCCTGCATGTCCCAAAAACGAGCGGACCTCCCTCACGGATGAGGGGTGAGGCAAAGTAGTAATAACATCGACCTTGGCCGGGTCCACAGAAATGCCTTCATGAGATACTACATGTCCTAACACTATACCTTGTTGTACCATAAAGTGACATTTTTCAAAATTTAAGACAAGGTTAGTGTCAACACATCTAGCTAGGACCTTGGCCAAGCTCTCTAAACAAAAATCAAATGAAGTACCATAAACGCTGAAGTCGTCCATAAAAACTTCCAGGCAATTCTCCATTAGATCGGAGAAGACACTCGTCATGCATCGCTGAAAAGTGGCGGGTGCGTTACATAGTCCAAATGGCATCCTTTTATAGGCAAAGGTGCCAAATGGATAAGTAAACGTGGTCTTCTCCTGATCTTCAGGAGCAATATGTATCTGAAAATAGCCAGTAAATCCATCAAGAAAACAGTAGTGAGATTTACCTGCCAAGCGGTCTAGCATCTGATCGATGAAGGGTAAGGGGTAATGGTCTTTTTGTGTGGCGGCGTTCAATCTTCTGTAGTCAATACATACTCGCCACGCATTTTGGACTCTTTTAGTGACCAATTCACCGTCGTCCTTCTTGACCGTTGTGATGCCCGACTTCTTGGGAACAACTTGAACCGGGCTCACCCAGTCACTGTCGGAAATTATGTATATGATATCCGCATCCAGTAATCGGGTGATCTCTTTCTTCACTACATCAAGGATGGTTGGGTTGAGCCTCCTTTGCGGTTGCCTAACCGGCTTGGCTCCATCTTGGAGAAATATCCTATGCATGCACTTGCGGGGGTCAATTCCCACAATATCCGCTAGGCTCCATCCTATTGCTTTCTTGTACTTTTTTAGAACATCTAGGAGCTTTCCCTCTTCTTCACTTGAGAGCTCACTAGCAATAATGACCGGAAACCTTTGGTTGTCCTCTAAGAAAGCATATTTCAAATGGGATGGAAGGGGCTTCAGTTCACTTTTTATCTCAAGATGAGGTTCCTTTTCATCAAGCTCATGGGATTCATTCTTGACAACTTCCTCATGTTCATCTTCTTGATCATCTGTCTCCTCAACAATGGGGTAGCACAACTTGTCATGGTCTTCTTCTTGCACTTCTGCTACCACTTCATCAATTACATCACATCGGAGCATGGAATATTTTTCGGGAGGATGTTTCATGGCTTCCTCTAAATTGAACTTGATAGTCTTGTCCCCAACCCCAAAAGAATATACACCGGTGAAGGCATCTAACTTGAATTTGGAGGTTTTGAGGAAGGGTCTACCAAGTAGGATGTAGGATGAGCTTCTACTTTCTGCTGGAGGCATTTCAAGGATGTAAAAGTCAACCAGAAAAACCAAATCCTTAATTGCCACGAGTACATCTTCCGCTATCCCCATCACTGTGATCACACTTTTATCAGCTAAGGCAAACCTCGCCGCCGACTTCTTCAATGGAGCTAAATTCAACCGCACATAAATAGAAAGCGGCATGATGCTAACACAGGCTCCCAAGTCACACATACAATCATGAAAGGTGTATCCGCCAATACAACGAGACACTAAGCATGGTCCAGGATCACCACATTTTCTTGGAATAGGTTCCATCAAGGAAGAAATTGAACTACCCAAGGATAATGTCTCCAATTCTCCTATCCTATCCTTGTGTGTACACAAGTCTTTCAAAAATTTTGCATACTTTGGAATTTGTTGAATAGCATCAAGGAGTGGTATGGTTACCTCAACCTTTTTGAACACTTGAAGCATGTTCAAATCAAACTCCGATGTTTTCTTTGCCTTCTTCACCATGGAAGGAAATGGAATAGGAACGGACTCATCCACTATGGCTTTCCTCTTGGGTTCCTTGAGGTTTACTCCTTCTTCCTCATGCCTTTTGTCTACCACCTCTTCTTCATGTGGAGCTTCAACAACTACCTCTTCCTCATGAATTTCTCCCATGACCCTTGGAGGTATCTCTTCTAATGTAGTCCCCGACCATAGAGTGATGGCGTTGAGACCGCCTCTTGGATTTGGTTGGGGTTGGGATGGAAGGTTAGAAGAACTTGAGGGTTGGTCAGTGTTGTTATTGGGGTTTAGTAGTTGGTTTGACATATTCATCGTTGAAAGCAAGTTGGTGAGGTTAGCCAATTGGGTACTCAAGGCATCAAATTGAGCCTTGTTGCTCTCATCTCGTTTTTCCATAGCGGCTCTAAGCTCTTCAACTTGATTGTTGGAAGATGAAAGAGTTTGGTTTTGGTTTTGTTGTCTATGGTGTGGTGCTTGGTACTTGGTGTAGTTGTTTTGGTTTTGGTTGGAGTGGCTTTGGTTGGCTTGGTAGTTGGTGTTATTGTGGTGGTATTGGAATGAAGATTGGTTGTTGTTGTGATGAGAAGGAGAGTTGTTCCATCTTTAGTTTTGATTGCTTCCTTGTGCATTATCCCTCCACCCTTGATGTTGATTACCACCTTGATGGTAATTATTTTGACCTTGAGAAGGGTAGGGTGGACGGTTGTTGTAATTCACATTGGCTACCACAAGGGCATGTTCCTCTTGAATTTGATGGCATTGGTCGGTGTAATGTGTGGTGCTTGAGCACAAACCACAAATTCTAGGAGGGCCTTCAAGTTGAGCAACCGGAGGTGGGGCTTGGACGGCTTTGATGGAGTAGTATTCCTTTTGATCCCTTTGGATTTGTGTAAGGATGGTGGTCATATCCCCAAGTGCTTTGGTTAGACTTGATTCAGAAGGGGATGGTTCTACTACACCCTTGAGAGGATTACTTCTCACTCTTGTGTGTTGTGTAGATTCGGCAACATCCTTTATCAAATTCCAAGCTTCTCCCTCCGTCTTGTTTTTTGAAAAGGAACTACCACTAGAAGCGGTGAGCAATTTTCTATCCTCCGTACAAAGACCTCCGGTAAAGTAGCTAATGAGAAAGTTAGTGGGCATTCCGTGGTGTGGACATGACTCCAATAACCTCTTAAACCGAGACCAATACTCGTACAAACTCTCTTGGTCTCTTTGCATTATGCCCGAAATCTCTTTCCGGATGTAGTCGGTCTTCTCCGATGGAAAAAATTTATCAAGAAACTCTCTTCTCAAGAAATCCCAATTAGTCACAATCTCATCCGATAGCGAATAGAACCATGTTTTTGCTTGCGCTTCAAGAGAGAATGGGAAGGCAAAAACTATGATAGCTACCTCATCGGCTCCATACCTTCGAGCCGTAGAACAAGCAACTTGAAAATCCTTTAAATGTCGGATGGGGTCTTGACCCGGCAACCCATGATACTTAGGAAGTAGATGTATCAAGCTACTCTTCAACTCAAAGTTCGGATCAAGGTTAGGATACCTTGCTTGCAACGGTTGAAGTATGATATCCGGAGCTCCTTGCTCATGCAAAGTGATCGAGCGTTGCTCCGCCATGTGTGGCTCACCTGTAGGATGCAAAGATGTATTAGTAGTGCCAACAGAAGAATAGGAAGTAACGGACTCTAAGTCACTCTCGGTAACGTCTAGTGATTCGGTATTTTCCTCAAGAGAGACCGAAGTACTAGGTGTGTAATTCAACCGCCGTCTAGCTTGCCGAGTGTGTAACAAAGTTCTTTTGATCTCGGGATCAAAATTGGCTAAGCTAGAGTTCGGTTGAGACCGAGTCATCAAACTTGAAAGTCATAGCACAAATGTAAAAGAAATCTAAACTATGGCTAAGTATTGAAAGAAGTAAACTATCTACAATATTAACATATTCACATAACCAATATCAAGGCATATGTTGCAACCATTCCCCGGCAACGGCGCCAAAAATTTGACACGAGCCCCAAGGGTGTATTGGTAAAGATTTTTTTCCAATAAGGTCGCGTTGCAAGTATAGCTCTACCAACAACAATCCTCGGGGTCAAATTTAGAAGAGGGATCTGGTTGTCACAAGTTCAACCCCAATAGAAATAACCGAAGTATTCAAACCTCGGGTCATCTTACAAGGAATGGGCAAACATGTGCTTCAACATTGGTTAGAAATCCAGGGTTGTGAGTTATGAGCATGAAAATAAATGGGAATCTTAACAAGCAAGTAATCTTAAAATGCAACAACTAGTTCAATTAACTAAGCAAAACATGAGCAACTTCAATGAATAAACAACATTCTACTTAATTCTATTATAACCCAAACAAGTAACTACAACTAAAGCAATTGGTTGAGGAAATTGAATTTCAAATATGAATAATAAAAGCAACTCTTGGCTAGGCTTGGGAATTGGGGCCACCATCCTTGTCTAACAATTATATCTTGACAATTATGAGGAACCAAGCTCATTAAGTCTACTCTCAAAGTCTTAAGTATGTGATATCTACTCCTAGACTTGAAGTACGTCAAATGGCTTTGATCACATCAACCCTACCTACTAATTAGATTAGTAGTGGGTTGGCGTCAATGAGTATCAAATTGACCACCTAGGGCTCCCAAATCATCAAATCCATTAGACCCAATGACTCAAGTTTACCCAATTTCCTTGACCTAGGCCAAGAGTAAAGAAGATTACTCCATAATCAAAGTAAATAATTCATCAAACACTTGGTAAGCATTAACAAAAGACATGTTCAAAATAGCAATTAAATTGAAATCTACAAGTACCCACTAACAATTATCAACACATGATCATCCAAACAACAAAGCTAAACATAGAAATCATCAATGTAACATCAACAAGTCAAGATTCACAACATTCATAAAATGAGTATAAAATGACAATTGACAAGAATTCATAAACTATCACAAGATATAAGCAAAATTGTAACAAGGAATTCAAATTGAACAATTAAAACTAGTAATTAACAAGATCCAATTCACAAATCAACAAGGGAAGATCAAATTAAAATTAGATCTAGAGAGGAACAAGGGTTTCTCCCTCTAGAATAACACAAGAACCAAAAACTAACTAAAAAATATGTCCTAGTGTAAAATGAGTGATCCCCCCCTTTCTCCCTAGCATCATTGGGTCTTTTCCATGCAGAAACAACTTGAAATTGGGCTTAATGAGCCTCAGAAATCGCTAGGCACGATTTCCTTTAATGAGGTCACGTGCAGCTTTCCACGCGTGCGCGTAGTGCGTGCGTGCGCGCCGATTGCTTTTGTGATCCACGCGTGTGCGCCAAGTGCACGTGCGCGTCGATAGAGATTTTCTGATCTGCGCGGATGCGTCCATTCTTGCGCGCCGCTTCCAGCCAATCCCATCCACGCGTGCGCATGGAGTGCGCGAGCGCGCCGATGCTGCTTTTCCCAAGATTTCAATTCTTCATGTTCCTCCCTTTTTGTACATGCTTTCTCCCTCTCTTCTAAGTCATTCCTACCCTATAATTCCTGAAATTACTCAACAAATACATCACGGCATCGAATGGCAATAGAAGAGAATTAAAATATGGCAATTTTAAGGCAAAATAAGCATGTTTTCCATCATGGAGCAATATTGAAAAGTGAACACAAAATCATGCATTTCTTGTGAATAAGTGTGAGAAATGTTGATAAAATCTCCCAAAATAAGCACAAGATAAACCACAAAATCGGGGTTTATCACTATGCTTTAGAAACAGCAGCATATTTTCTAAATAAAGTACCCACTAAAGCAGTTTCTTCAACACCATATGAGATATGGAAAGGACGAAAACCAAATCTCAAGCACATTAGAGTTTGGGGATGTCCAGCATATGTTAAGAAATTGCAAAGTAATAAACTTGATGTTAGGTCCGATAAATGTAGATTCATTGGTTACCCTAAAGAAACAATAGGTTATTATTTCTATCACCCTTCTTATCACAAAGTGTTTGTGGCAAGTGGTGGAACCTTTTTAGAAAAGAAATTTCTTTCTGAAGGAAGACAAGGTGAAGAAATACAACTTGATGAAGTTCAAGAAACCAATGAAATAGTACAAGCTCAAGAATATGAAATTCAAGTTGAGCAACCAACTTTGGATGTACTCAAACTAACACCAAATTTATCATCTTCAAGAGTTGAGGATAACGAACTAATAGTAGTTCAAAGAGAGATTAATGAACCAATCCTTGAACTACCTTTGGAACCGGTTCAGCAACCTCCAAATTTGGTACAAGAACTACCTCTTCGACGGTCCACAAGAGAACATCGTCCACCACTAAGGTTAAACCTAATGGTGCAAGATGATGTGGAAAATGGGATCGATTATGATGATAATGATCCTAAGACTTATGAAGAGGCAATGCAAAGTTCCGAAAGTCTAAAATGGCAGAGTGCCATGGAATCCGAAATAGAGTCTATGAGGATCAACAATGTTTGGACTTTGGTTGAACCCTCAAAAGACATAAAACCTATTGGTTGCAAATGGGTTTACAAGAAAAAGATTGGAGCAGATGGTAAGGTAGAGACCTATAAAGCCCGTCTAGTTGCCAAGGGATACCGTCAAAAGGAGGGAATAGATTATGAAGAAACATTTTCTCCTGTGGCAATGCTCAAATCTATTCGGATTCTACTTGCTATAGCAGCATACTATGATTATGAAATATGGCAAATGGATGTGAAAATAGCTTTTCTTAATGGAGAACTCAAAGAGGAAGTGTACGTGACACAACCTGAAGGTTTCACACTTCAGACTGATCATAGTAAAGTTTGTAAGCTGCAACGCGTCATTTATGGGCTAAAGCAAGCTTCTAGAAGTTGGAACATTTGCTTTAATAAGACAATCGAAAAGTTTGATTTTATCCGGTGTGAAGAGGATCCTTGCATATACAAAAAGTTTAGTGGGAGTACAATCATTTTCTTAGTACTCTATGTTGATGACATATTACTAATAGGAAATAATGTACCAACATTACAAAATACCAAAACTTGGCTATCTCAACAATTCTCCATGAAGGATTTGGGAGAAGTAGCCTATATTCTAGGAATAAAGATCTATAGAGATAGATCTAAAAGGTTGCTCGGACTCTCACAATCTATGTACATTGATACCATATTGAAAATGTATAACATGAAAAACTCCAAAAAGGGCTATTTACCAATAGGCACTGGAATTACTCTCAGTAGAAAGGATTGTCCTAAAAATTATGAAGAGAGAGTACGCATGAGTAGAATACCATATGCTAGTGCAGTGGGAGCTATCATGTATACCATGACATGTACACGTCCTGATGTCGCATATGCGCTAGGAGTAGCCAGTCGATATCAGGCAAATCCTGGTAAGGAACATTGGAAGGTGGTTAAATCCATTCTTAAAGATTTAAGAAGAACCAAAGACCAATTCCTTATCTATGGAGATTCTGAACTTATACCAAAAGGGTTCATTGACGCAAGTTTTGCCTCAGACAAAGATGATAGCAAATCTACTTCAGGTTATGTTTTCACCTTAAACGGTGGTGCAGTAAGTTGGAAAAGTTCCAAACAAGCTACTGTAGCTGATTCAACAATTGAAGCTGAGTACATAGCAGCAAGTGAGGCTGCTAAAGAAGCTGTGTGGATGAAGAAGTTCATAAACGAGCTTGGTGTGGTGCCTTCAATTAAAGAACCACTTCCATTACTGTGCGACAATAATGGAGCCATTGCACAAGCAAAAGCGACAAGATCACATAAAAAATCTAAGCATATCTTGAGAAGGTATCATTTGATAAAAGAGATCGTTGAACGTGAAGACATTGAAATTCAAAAGGTTGCTGGGAAGGATAATGCAGCAGACCCATTCACTAAGGCACTTGGATCAAAAGAGTTTGATAAGCACATGTGGGAATTGGGATTGAAATATATGACTGATTGGCTCTAGTCCAAGTGGGAGATTTTGTTGGAAATACATGTATGCCCTAGATCCAATCTGTCATTGGCTCTAGTGCAAGTGGGAGATTATTGGAGATAAGTGTGTATGTCCAACAAAATACTATCGTGAATTATTATTATTATTATTATTCCTTTTTATAAGAATAAACTTTTATAATTTATGATAGTGTCCTTAATTAAAATTAGAAACGAATAATTACGATAGGGATCGTAATAATGAGATATACGTTTTTTGAGTACTTTTAATTTAAATTGTTCTTAATCGTAGAATCACTAAAAATGGGACATTAGTGATTCGGATAGATTAATATATATATATATATATATATATATATAATAGTCTTCATTGGATGAAGATTAATAGATCTCATTTATTAAATTATATATTTAAATGGTATATATAGAGATATAACCATTGAACTGACTCACTCTAAGAATTCTTAATGGTTATAGTTACCGTATATTTGTCAATAGGATATTTCTTATGATGAACATAATATTAGAATTTTCCTTTGACCTGCGACTATCATAGTAATTGACAATGTATTTGTTATACTTTGATTCCGGACACTTAACACCCTACGGGTATTAGTTGAATGGACATTGGGTATGATTTAAATACTTGTAGAATTAATGATTAGTCAAAATGGAATGCATCAACTATGGTAATGAGTTTGAGCTCTACGATTATAATGAATGAAATAAACAATGCCTTGGCCAAGGGGTTTGAATGAATTAAGAAATGGGTTTCTTAAGTCATTCATAATTCATTATAATAATGGTAACAAGTTAGAGTTTGACAATCAAACTGTACTCTAAAAGGTAGCCAAGAGTTGAAAAGATGGAAGGAGTTGTATTTTTTGTTCATCTTGAGTTCTTAGTAAAAATATTATTACTTCATACTATCGGGTCGTCAAGGAGCGTTGCTAGACGCCAACCTTGATTAGTAAATTTAGTATGACTAATTTACTACCCGCTTAGTATTGAACCTATGGGGTCACACACTAACGAGTGTTCTAATCCTTGGTAAATAATCATTTAATTATTATTTTGATTAGATCAAATAAATAATTATATTAATTCAAATAGAATATTATTATATTCTTTGCTAGCACCATAAATATAATAATATGATAATTGAGAATATTAAATAATTAATTATTTATTCTATGATGAGTTTTAAATATGGATAAGATCCCAACTGATTCTGTTTCAAATTAAGTTGTAATTTGATTCACAAATCAGTCATCAATCTCATACTATATATATGTGTATATGATAAAAGAAAGAACACACAAGTTTTTCTTTTACCTCCACATACACAAATATTCCAATTCTTAGTGAAGAATTGCTGGTGCAAGGAGTTGCAAGAAATTTCTTAGTTAAATCCATTAGTCAAAGAGTTGACAACAAGGATCAATCTCGGTGTAGATACGTATAGTACCTTCGTACTATCGAAGGAGAAAGTTTTCTTTCACTAGGGTACTCAGGTATTGGCATCTAACCCATCTTATTTCAACAAATATTTTAAGCACAAAATAGATCAATAGAATTACTTTATTACTTTCGCTGCGTGTTATGAACACTTGTAATCCTCCAGTAGTATATATTGAGAAGAAAGAAAAACCAGTAAAAATGAGTAAAAAGATAATTTAGAAAAAGAATTGTGAATGAATGAGTTTGTTTATTTGGTGCGATTGATAAATTGTAAATTCCTAAATTAGGTTGTATACTTGATATGCTTTAACTATTTGTTTTTTCTAGTTGTGTATTACTCGAGTCTTGTGTATACTAGTATGTGTGTAAAATGGTGTCTACATTGCATATCGTGTTTTTTTGTTATTTTTTAAAGCTTTAAATTTTGAGTCGCATTCAGTAAAAATATATTATATACACATAGTTACATATTATGTGTTCCAAATCATAGATATACATTTAAAAATAATCCCTTTAATGATTATTTAAAAGACACACTCTTTTAAGAAAAGAAAGAGCAATAGTGAAATTCATAACTGATAACTGAGAATGATGCGAAATTCTTAAATTATCATAATAAAAAAATATAATTAGATTGTGAGGAAGTATATATTGCACTGCAAGAAACAACAAATTAAAGGTTAATAGCTTGATATGATATATATAATGATATTCATCACTTTAATTATATGAAATAAATAGAAAAGATAAAAAGAAATATGTATCGTAGAATCTGGTATTTTAGTGGCTATTTTAGTGGCTATGATAAAAAGAAGTAGTTTATGCTTATCTAAGTAAGTAACGGCCTCCTCGAATCTCTCCAACTATCTCTATCTTCTCTGAAAGATAGATCCTAACAAACTCCCAAGATAAAGGAAATGGTTATTTATTAATAAAAATAGAACTACTCTAACAAAGATAGTTATCTACTCTACTATAAATACACTGACACCCCTCAGGTATAACACATGTTCTAATCTACTAAAAACCTGCCTAAAGCCCTTGCTAACTTAAGCATCGGAGTCTCTTGCAGGTACCACCCCCCACCTTCTCACGAAGAATTCGGACAGGCGGCACCTCGGCACTAACAAGTCAGATGCTTCCATCCAAAGGAGTTTGGACCTCACGTTCAGGCCAAAATCAATGTTTCAGGTAACCCTCAGAATATTGGCACCGTTGCCAAGGACTTGGAATTCACCTTCTGATAATGGTAGACCACCAGTATGAAGACGGTCACACGGCATCTGAATCTGAAGCTAAGCCCCAACCAGAGGGCAACGCCATTATACTACCTTCACTACACTAGATGCATGGTCCTAATGGGGAAGGGCCATCAGCAAACCCCCAGCCAAGGCGGATTCATTCGAAAATTCGTCACCGTGAAGAGGAAGAGTCCCCACAAATGGCCGAGATACTGGGCCTATTTCATGGCCGGTGAGAACAGCTGGAGTATGAGGCTGAGCGACAACGAGAAATGGAACGAGAGCTGCGGAGAGAGGTAAGACGACGAAAGGAGCTAGAAGAAAAGCTCATGAAGTTAGAAGCCGACCTTCGCAATTGAAGTAACCGAACAGATTGGGAAGACAGCTCCTTAGGTGAGGAAGACCCGTTCATATAAGAGATCATGCGAGCTAAAGTTTCCAGAAACTTCAAAACACCCGACATGAATCTCTATGACGGGACGATCGACCCAAGGCACCATCTCAGCATCTTCAAAACCAGGATGTACCTGGCTGACACCTCTGACGCTACCCATTGCCAAGCCTTCCCAACAACCCTGAGCAAAGTGGCAATGAAGTGGTTTGATAACTTGTCTCCCAGGTTGGTAACTACCTTTGACGACTTGGTAAGGAAGTTTCTAACCAGATTCTCCATCCAGAAGGATAAAACAAAGCACGCCCCGAGCCTGCTAGGAGTCAAGCAAGAGGTCAAGAAAACTGTTCGAGTCTACATGGAAAGGTTCAACAAGGCATGTTTGGAGATTCAGAATCTTCCTACTGAAGCTGTAATCATGGGATTGGTCAATGGCCTTAGAGAAGGGCCATTTTCCCAGTCAATATCTAAACGACATCCATCTTCTCTGAATGAAGTCCAAGAAAGGGCAGAGAAATGCATTAACATGGAAGAGAATTTCTAACTAAGGGAACCTTTTCCACGACCTAGCCTGCCCTATCCAACTGGGGAAAAAGAAAAAGAATCCAAAAACAAAGAAGACAAAAACTCAGAAAAGCCCCGAAAGTATCACAACTACACCCCTCTAAGAGTTTCTCAAGTAGATGTTTACAGAGAGATATATCACACAGAGAAGCTCCCACCTCATCGCCCAATTAAACACAAGAAGGCAGGAAGTTGGATTGAACACTGTGAGTAACATAAGCTCTATGGAAATTCCACCAACGAATGCTACGATTTGAAGAATGTCATAGAAAAGTTGGTCAGCGAAGGCCAACTAGATGGATACCTGGTAGACAGATCGGGCAACCCGAGAAAGAGAAGGAGGGATGAAGAGGAAGGACGACAAGAGCGTCCACCTCATACCCCCAGAATGACACATACATATGATCAATGGGGGGTTTTTAGGAGGAGGAATGTCAAAATCATCACGGAAAAAGAATCTAAAAGAGGTCTACTAAGTCGAGAAGGAAACTAGAATACCCGACTTACCTACCATCTTGTTCACTAAAGAAGACGCCCAAGGGATAACATCTGGACATGACGATCCCGTGGTGATAACAATAATCCTTGCAAACGCCCACCTCCATAGGACTCTGATAGATCAGGGAAGATCGACGGACATCCTATTCAAACCCACTTTCGACAAGCTCAGGTTGGAAGAAAAGGACTTAAAGGCCTACCCAGACAACCTATTCGGACTGGGGGACATGCCAATCTGACCGCTGGGGTACATCTTCTTATACACCACTTTTGGAAAGGGTGTAAGGTCGAAAATGCTAAGTATTGATTACATAGTGGTTGATGTAAATTCGGCGTACAATGCCTTAATAGGTTGGATGACCTTGAACTGACTTGCGGCTGTCGTCTCAACACCTTACCTCTGTATGAAGTTCTCTATAGTGGAAGGGATTGCCACTATTAAGGGAGATTAAGTTAGCATGAAAATACTACAATGAAAGCCTTACTTTAAAAGGCAGTCCTGGGAGCAAAGAGGTCAATACGATTGAACTGGGTGGAGTCCGAACTCGAGAAAAATTACGCCTCCAACCTGGGGGCAAGGTAGAGGAAGTACAAATCGGAGATTACCCCAACAAAACAACGAATGTCGGAGCTAACCTGGAGGAAAGTCTAAAGGAACAGATCGTCGCACTACTGAGAAAAAACTCCGACCTCTTCGCCTGGAAGGCCTCCAATACGCTTGGCATAGATCCCGACCTAATGTCCCATAAACTCGCAGTGTATCCGGGCTCCCAACCTGTTCAACAAAAGCGTCGGAAGCTTGGACCAGAAAGGACACAGGTCATGGAGGAACAAGTGCAAGCCTTGTTAGAGGCAGGATTCATAAGGGAAGTAAAATACCTATTATGGCTAGCTAACGTGATTTTGGTAAAGAAACAAAATGGAAAGTGGAGAATGTGTGTCGATTACACCAACCTCAATAAAGCTTGTTCCAAAGATCCTTATTCTCTCCTAAGCATCAACGCCCTAGTCGACTCAGCATCAGGATATCGATACCTATCTTTTATGGACGCCTACTTGGGGTACAACCAAATCTCGATGTACAAGCAAGATCAAGAGAAGACCTTATTCATAACTCCAAAAGCTAACTATTGCTACATAGTAATGCCTTTTGGATTAAAGAACACAGGAGCTACATACCAACTTCTAATGAACAAAGTTTTTTCCTCTCACTTGGGAAAACTAATGGACATGTACGTAGATGACATGCTCATCAAAATCAAAGAAAATACAACCTTGTTGTCCGATCTCTCCGAGGTGTTCTCCATAATAAGAAAGCATGAAATGAGGTTAAACCCCTCAAAATGCACCTTTGTCGTAGAAGCTGGAAAGTTCTTAGGGTTCATGGTAACCCAAAGAGGTATAGAAGCCAACCCAGACAAGTGCCAGGCTATACTCAATATGAAGAGCACGACTTGTGTCAAAGAGGTTCAACAATTAAATGGAAGGTTAGCAGCCCTCTCCAGATTCCTAGCCGGATCAGCTCTGAAATCACTTCCCTTATATTCAATCCTAAGAAAAGGGAAGCAATTCGAGTGGACCCCCAAAATACGAACGAACCTTTTAGGACTTCAAAGCATTTCTGGGCAGCCCCAATACTTACCCGACCTATCAAAGGGGAAGAACTCATGCTATACATGGCAGTAGGAAGCCGAGCTATAGCTTCAGTCCTGATCCGAGAAAATGAACAGGGGAAGCAACCTATCTATTTTGTCAGCAAAGCCCTACAAGGGACAGAATTGAACTATCAAAAGATAGAAAAGTTTGCTTATGCCCTTATCCTCACATCTTGAAGACTCTGACCTTACTTTCAGGCTCACACTATCAAAGTTCGTACTAATTAGCCAATGAAGCACATTTTAGAAAAGTCGGACTTGGCAGGACGGATGCTACAATGGGTCATGAAACTGTCCGGGTTTGACCTAAAGTATGAAGCTCAAACAGTAATTAAGTCACAATACCTTGCTGACTTTGTCGCTGAGTACACGGAAAGGCCAGGAGACCTAACTACATGGAGCTTATACATAGATGGGTCATCAAACAAAGCCGGAAGTGGGGCAGGTGTCATTTTAGAAAGCGACGAAGGAACCCGGATAGATCTCTCCTTAAGATTCGAGTTCCTTGCTTCCAATAACCAAGAAGAATATGAGGCATTACTCGCTGGCTTAAAACTGGCTAAACAAGTGAGGGCTAAGAAATTTGTAGTGTTAAGTGATTCGCAAGTAATAACTTTGCAAACCAACGACACTTATCAAGCCAAAGACCCTACTATGAAGAAGTACTTGGATGAAGCCCAAGAATAACTGACACAGTTTTTTGAAGGAAAAGTTCGACATATAGCCCGAGAATCAAATGCCCGAGGGGAGAATGATGAGTGGATATTTTATACCCATTTTAGTATCATTTTCTTAGTATTTTTAGCTACATTTTATAAAGTTTTAGTAGGTTTTAGTGCAAAATTCACCTTTTGGATGCTACTTTGAGTTTTTGTGTTTTTATTATGATTTCAGGTGATTTTTGGGTGAAAATGGCAAGTTTTAGCAAAGTCTGATTCAAAGGCAAAGAAAGGATAGCAGATGTTGTCAAATCCTAACCTCCGTGCATTCCAACGAGCATATCTTGAGCTACAAAGGTCCAATTGACGCGCTCTCAACGGCGTTGGAAAGCTAACTTCCAGAGCTTTCTAGAAATATAAATAGTCTATACATTTCTTTTGGAATCACTCCCCAAAATGGGCATTGAACGCCCACCTCTGGAGTTCAACGCCCAAGAAGGACCAGCCTCCAAGTTGAATGCCCAAGACTGGAGTTCAACGCCCAAAGAGGAGCAAGCCCAGTGTTGAACACCCAAAACTAGAGTTCAATGCCACCCAGGGAGCAAGGAAACAACACGCTCACCCCCTAATGGGCGTTCAACGCCCAGAAGCCCAAGTTGAACGCCAGGCATACGAAGCACATGACCAAAGCGGGCCCAAAGTGGATTTTAGCACTTCTTAGCTTGTTCTATTTTCTTTTTGTAATTTTTAATTAAAAATAATATCTTTTATGTTTAGTCTTAGAGTTTTTATTATAAATAAGTGACTTCCTTTCTCCTGACGGTTATGGCTCCCAAGAGGGGAGAAGCACATACACATTATATTGCACCTTCTTAAAGCATGAGCAACTAACCTCCTGAGTTAAGGATAGGAGCTCTGCTCATTACTATGGATTAATATCATTACTTTTCTACTTTAATACATGTTTGATTCTATATGATGTATTTTCGTTCTTTATCTTTATGAATCTGGGGTGGAACAAGAGTATGACCCCTTATTCTACATAAGCTCTTGCGAAGCCTTAGTCGGATAGTATTGAGCTACAGTTTGAGAGTACATGGTGCACGAAATTGTGATCATCAACAATGGCACCAAAGACTTGGAGCTCTCAAACGTGAATCACACTTTGTCACAATTCCGCACAACTAACCAGCAAGTGCACTGGGTCGTCCAAGTAATAAACCTTACGTGAGTAAGGGTCGATCCCACGGAGATTGTTGGCTTGAAGCAAGCTATGGTCATCTTGTAAATCTCAGTCAGGCGGATTCAAATAGTTATGGAGTTTAAGGTGATGAAAATAAACATAAAATAAAGATAGAGATACTTATGTAATTCATTGGTGGATTTCAGATAAGCGTATGAAGATGCTTTGTTCCCCTTGAACCTCTGCTTTCCTATTGCCTTCTTCCAATCATTCATACTCCTTTCCATGGCAAGCTTTATGTTGGGCATCACCGTTGTCAATGGCTACATCCCATCCTCTCAGTGAAAATGGTCCTGATGCTCTGTCACAACATCGGCTAATCAGCTGTCGGTTCTCGATCATGTCAGAATAGGATCCATTGATCCTTTTGCGTCTGTCACACGCCCCACAATCGCGAGTTTGAAGCTCGTCACAGTCATCCCTTCCCAGATCCTACTCAGAATACCACAGACAAGGTTTAGACGTTCCGGATCTCAGGAATGGCTGCCATTAATTCTAGCCTATACCACGAAGGTTCCAATCTTAGATTAGAAACCCAAGAGATACGTATTCAAGCCATTGCAAGTAGAACAGAAGTGGTTGTTAGGCACATGTTCATAGGTGAGAATGATGATGAGTGTCACGGATCATCACATTCATCAAGTTGAAGAATGAATGAATATCTTGGAGAAGAAATAGACTTGAGTTGAATAGAAAAACAATAGTACTTTGTATTAATTCATGAAGAACAGCAGAGCTCCACACCTTAATCTATGGTGTGTAGAAACTCCACCGTTGAGAATACATAAGAACAAGGGTCAGGCATGGCCGTGAGGCCAGCCTCCCAAACATGAAAAGAACTATGAAAGTATGAGTAAAGATCTGAAAAGTGTATAAAGTGTAATAGCAAAAGGTGCTATTTATAGAGAACTAGTAGCCTAGGGTTGCAGAAATCAGTAATTAATGCAGAAATCTTCTTCTGAGCCCACTTGGTGTGTGCTTGGGCTGAGCATTGAAGCATTTTTGTGTAGAGACTTTTTTTGGAGTTAAACGCCAGCTTTTATGCCAATTTGGGCGTTTAACTCCAGCTTTTGTGCCAGTTTTGGAGTTAAACGCCAGAATTCTTGAGCTGTCTTGGAACGCCTGTTTGGGCCATCATATCTTGGGAAAAGTATGGACTATTATACATTGATGGAAAGCCCAAGATGTCTACTTTCCAACGCAATTGAAAGCGCGCCAATTGGGTTTTTGTAGCTCCAGAAAATCTACTTTGAGTGCAGGGAGGTCAGAATCCAACAGCATCTGCAGTCCTTTTTCAGCCTCTGAATCAGATTTTTGCTCAGGTCCCTCAATTTCAGCCAGAAAATACCTAAAATCATAGAAAAACATATGAACTCATAGTAAAGTCTAGAAGAGTCATTTTTATTTAAAAACTAATAAAAACATAATAAAAACTAACAAAAAAAATACTAAAAACATACTAAAAATAATGCCAAAAAGCGTATAAATTATCCGCTCATCACAACACCAAACTTAAATTGTTGCTTGTCCCCAGGCAACTGAAAATCAAATAGGATAAAAAGAAGAGAATATACAATGAATTCCAAAAATATCTATGAAGATCAGTATTAATTAGATGGGCGGGGCTTTTAGCTTTTTGCTTCTGAACTGTTTTGGCATCTCACTTTATCCCTTGAAGTTCAGAATGATTGGCATCTATAGGAACTCAGAATCCAGATAGTGTTATTGATTCTCCTATTTAAGTATGTTGATTCTTGAACACAGCTACTTTATGTGTCTTGGCCGTGGCCCTAAGCACTTTGTTTTCCAGTATTACCACCGGATACATAAATGCCACAGACACATAACTGGGTGAACCTTTTCAGATTGTGACTCAGCTTTGCTAGAGTCCCCAATTAGAGGTGTCCAGGGTTCTTAAGCACACTTTTCTTTTTGCTTTGGACCTCGACTTTAACCGCTCAGTCTCAAGTTTTCACTTGACACCTTCACGCCACAAGCACATGGTTAGGGACAGCTTGGTTTAGCCGCTTAGGCCAGGATTTTATTCCTATGGGCCCTCCTATCCACTGATGCTCAAAGCCTTGGATTCTTTTTATCACCCTTGCCTTTTGGTTTAAAGGGGTATTGGCTTTTTTTGCTTGCTTTTCTTTTTCTTTCTTTTTTTTTTGCAAGCTTTTCACTGCTTTTTCTTGCTTCAAGAATCAATTTTATGATTTTTCAGATCATCAGATAACATTTCTCCTTTTCCTTTCATTCTTTCAGGAGCCAATAATTTTAACATTCATAAACAATCAAATTCAAAAATATGCACTGTTCAAGCATTCATTCAGAAAAACAATAGTATTGCCACCACATCAAAATAATTAAACTGTTTTAAAATTTGAAATTCATGCACTTCTTTTTCTTTTTCAATTAAAAACATTTTTCATTTAAGAAAGGTGATGGATTCATTTTCATAGCTTTAAGGCATAGACACTAGGACACTAATGATCATGTAATAAAGACACAAACATAAATAACATAAGCATAAAAATTCGAAAAACAGGAAAATAAAGAACAAGAAAATTAAAGAACGGGTCCACCTTAATGATGGCGGCTTGTTCTTCCTCTTGAAGATCTTATGGAGTGCTTGAGCTCCTCAATGTCTCTTCCTTGCCTTTGTTGCTCCTCTCTCATGGTTCTTTGGTCTTCTCTAATTTCAGGGAGGAGGATGGAATGCTCTTGGTGCTCCACCCTTAGTTGTCCCATGTTGGAACTTAATTCTCCTAGGGAGTTGTTGATTTGCTCCCAATAGTTTTGTGGAGGAAGATGCACCCCTTGAGGCATCTCATGGATTTCATGATGAGGAATTTCCTCATGCTCTTGATGAGGTTCTCTTGTTTTCTCCATCCTTTTCTTAGTGATGGGTTTGTCCTCATCAATGAGAATGTCTCCCTTTATGTCAATTCCAACCGAATTGCAAAGGTGACAAATGAGATGAGGGAAGGCTAACCTTGCCAAAGGAGAGGACTTGTCCGCCACCTTGTAGAGTTCTTGGGATATATCCTCATGAACTTCCACTTTCTCTCCAATCATGATGCTATATATCATGATAGCCCGGTCTATAGTAGCTTCGGACCGGTTGCTAGTGGGAATAATTGAGCGTTGGATGAACTCCAACCATCCCCTAGCCACGGGCTTGAGGTCATGCCTTCTTAGTTGAACCGGCTTCCCTTTTGAATCTCTCTTCCATTGAGCGCCCTCTTCACATATGTCCATGAGGACTTGGTTCAACCTTTGATCAAAGTTGACCCTTCTAGTGTAGGGGTGTGCATCTCCTTGCATTATGGGCAAGTTGAATGCCAACCTTACATTTTCCGGACTAAAATCCAAGTATTTCCCTCGGACCATTGTAAGCCAATTCTTGGGGTCCAGGTTCACACTTTGATCATGGTTCTTGGTGATCCATGCATTGGCATAGAACTCTTGAACCATTAAGATCCAGACTTGTTGAATGGGGTTGGTGAGAACTTTCCAACCTCTTCTTCGGATCTCATGTCAGATCTCCGGATACTCATTCTTTTTGAGTTTGAAAGGGACCTCGGGGATCACTTTCTTCTTGTCCACAACTTCATAAAAGTGGTCTTGATGCACCCTTGAGAGGAATCTCTCCATCTCCCATGACTCGGAGGTGGAAGCTTTTGCCTTCCCTTTCCTCTTTCTAGAGGTTTCTCCGGCCTTTGGTGCCATAAATGGTTATGGAAAAACAAAAAGTTTTAGCTTTTACCACACCAAACTTAGAAGGTTGCTCGTCCTCGAGCAAAAGAAGAAAGAAGAGAGTAGAAGAAGAAGAAATAGAGGAGATGGAGTGGGCTTTGTGTTTTGGCCAAGGGGGAGAAGTGGTGTTTAGGTTGTGTGAAAATAAAGGAGTGAAGATGGGTTTATATAGAGGTGAGAGGGGGGAGAGTGGTTCGGCTATAGAGGGTGAGTTTGGGTGGGAAAGTGGTTTGAATTTGAATGGTGAGGTAGGTGGGGTTTTATGAAGGATGGATGTGAGTGGTGAAGAGAATGGTAGGATTTGATAGGTGAGGGATTTTTGGGGAAGAGGTATTGAGGTGATTGGTGAATGGGTGAAGAAGAGAGAGAGTGGTGGGGTAGGTGGGGATCCTGTGGGGTCCACAGATCCTGAGGTGTCATGGATATCTCATCCCTGCACCAAGTGGCGTGCAAAACGCCCCTTGCTGCCAATCCTGGCGTTAAACGCCAGGCTGCTGCCCATTTCTGGCGTTTAACGCCAGCTTCTTGCCTTTCTGGCGTTAAACGCCAGTCTGGTGCCCTTTTCTGGCGTTAAACGCCCAGAATGGTGCCAGACTGGGCGTTTAACGCCCATTCTGCTACCTTTACTGGCGTTTAAACGGTAGTAACTGTCTCCTCCAGGGTGTTCTATTTTTCATTCTATTTTTCACTTTGTTTTTTGCTTTTTGAATTGTTTTTGTGACTTCACATGATCATCAACCTATAGAAAACATAAAATAACAAAAGAAAATAGAAATTTAACGTAGATAAAAAAATTAGGTTGCCTCCCAACAAGCGCTTCTTTAATGGCAATAGCTTGACAGTGGCTCTCATGGAGCCTCACAGATGTTCAGAGCAATGTTGGAACCTCCCAACAACAAACTTAGAGTTTGAATGTGGGGGTTCAACACCAAACTTAGAGTTTGGTTGTGGCCTCCCAACACCAAACTTAGAGTTTGACTGTGGGGGCTCTGTTTGACTCTGTATTGAGAGAAGCTCTTCGTGCTTCCTCTCCATGGTGACAGAGGGATATCCTTGAGTTTTAAACACAAGGGAGTCTCCATTCACTTGAATGATCAATTCTCCTCTGTCAACATCAATCACAGCTTTTGCTGTGGCTAGGAAGGGTCTGCCAAGGATGATGGATTCATCCATACACTTCCCAGTCTCTAGGACTATGAAATCAGCAGGGATGTAATAGTCTTCAACCTTTACCAAGACATCCTCTACAAGTCCATAAGCTTGTTTCTTTGAATTGTCTGCCATCTCCAGTGAGATTCTTGCAGCTTGTACCTCAATAATCCCTAGCTTCTCCATTACAGAGAGAGGCATAAGGTTTATGCTTGACCCTAGGTCACATAGAGCCTTCTCAAAGGTCATGGTGCCTATGGTACAAGGGATTGAGAACTTTCCAGGGTCCTGTCTCTTTTGAGGTAATCTCTGCCTAGTCAAGTCATCCAGTTCTTTGATGAGCAATGGAGGTTCATTCTCCCAAGTCTCATTACCAAATAACTTGGAATTTAGCTTCATGATTGCTCCAAGGTACTTAGCAACTTGCTCTTCAGTAACATCTTCATCCTCTTCAGAGGAAGAATACTCATCAGAGCTCATGAATGGCAAAAGTAAATTTAATGGAATCTCTATGGTCTCAGTGTGAGCCTCAGATTCCCATGGTTCATCATTAGGGAACTCCATGGAGGTCAGTGGGCGTCCATTGAGGTCTTCCTCAGTGAGAATCACTGCCTCTTCCTCCTCTCCATGTTCGGCCATGTGAGACATGTTTATGGCCTTGCACTCTCTCTTTGGATTCTCTTTTGTATTGCTTGGGAGAGTGCTAGGAAGGAGTTCAGTAATTTTCTTACTCAGCTGACCCAATTGCGCCTCCAAATTTCTAATGGAGGACCTTGTTTCATTCATGAAACTTTGAGTGGTTTTGATTAAATCAGAGACAATGGTTGCTAAGTCAGAGTGGATCTGCTTAGAGTTCTCTGTTTGTTGCTGAGAAGATGAAGAAAAAGGCTTGCCATTGCTAAACCTATTTCTTCCACCATTATTGTTGTTGAAACCTTGTTGAGGTCTCTGTTGATCCTTCCATGAGAGATTTGGATGATTTCTCCATGAAGGATTATAGGTGTTTCCATAGGGTTCTCCCATGTAATTCACCTCTTTCATTGCTGGGTTCTCAGGATCATAAGCTTCTTCTTCAGAGGAAGCTTCCTTAGTACTGCATGTTGCTGCTTGCATTTCAGACAGACTCTGAGAAATCATATTGACTTGTTGGGTCAATATTTTATTCTGAGCCAATATGGCATTCAGAGTATCAATCTCAAGGACTCTTTTCTTCTGAGTTGTCCCATTATTCACAGGATTCCTTTCAGAGGTGTACATGAATTGGTTATTTGCAACCATTTCAATAAGTTCTTGAGCTTCTGCAGGCATCTTCTTCAGATGAAGAGATCCTCCAGCAGAGCTATCCAATGACATCTTGGATAGTTCAGACAGACCATCATAGAAGATTCCTATGATGCTCCATTCTGAAAGCATGTCAGAAGGGCACCTTCTGATCAATTGCTTGTATCTCTCCTAAGCTTCATAGAGGGATTCTCCATCCTTCTGTCTAAAGGTTTGGACTTCCACTCTAAGCTTGCTCAATTTTTGAGGTGGAAAGAACTTTGCCAAGAAAGGATTGACTAGCTTTTCCCAAGAGTTCAGGATTTTCTTAGGTTGTGAATCCAACCATGTTCTAGCTCTGTCTCTTACAGCAAAAGGAAAGAGCATGAGTCTGTAGACTTCAGGGTCAACCCCATTGGTCTTGACAGTGTCACAGATTTGCAAGAACTTAGCTAAGAACTGATGAGGATCTTCCAATGGAAGTCTATGAAACTTGCAATTCTGTTGCATTAGAGAAACTAATTGAGGCTTAAGCTTAAAGTTGTTTGCTCCAATGGCAGGGATAGAGATGCTTCTTCCATAGAAATCAGGAGTAGGTGCAGTAAAGTCACCAAGCACATTCCTTACATTGTTGGCATTGTTGTTGTTCTCGGCTGCCATGGTTTCTTCTTCTTTGAAGAGTTCTGTTAGGTTCTCTAAAGAGAATTGTTCTTTAACTTCTCTTAGCTTTCTCTTCAAGGTCCTTTCAGGTTCAGGATCAGCTTGAACAAGTATGCCTTTATCTTTGTTCCTGCTCATATGAAAGAGAAGAGAACAAGAAAGTAGAGAATCCTCTATGTCACAATATAGAGATTCCTTGAGGTGTCAGAGGAAAAGAAGAATAGAAGGAGGAGGTGGAGAAGAGGGAATTCGAACTTATTAAGAGGGATAGAGTTCGAATTGCACCTTGATGAGGAGTCTTAGTCCTTTAAATAGAAGGATGTGAAAAGAGGGGAAGAATTTTCGAAAATTAATTAAAAGATTTTAAAAAGAAATTTGAAAATTTGATTGAGATTTTCGAAAACTAAGATTGGGAAAGAAATAAAGTGATTTTTTGAAAAAGATTTTGAAATTAGAAAAAGATATGATTGAAAAAAAATTAGTTTTGAAAAAGATGTGATTGAAAAGATATGTTTGAAAAGATATGATTGAAAATCAATTTAGAAAAAGAAAGTTTTTAAAATTAAAGTTGATTACTTGACTAACAAGAAATTAAAAGATATGATTCTAAAATTCAAAATTTGATCCTTTCTTAATAGGCAAGTAATAACTTGAAAATTTTGAAGCAAATCTTTAATTATAGCAAGGATTTTTGAAAATAGTAAAAATAAATATAAAATGGAAAGAAATTAATTTTGAAAGAGATATGATTGAAAAGATATGATTTGAAAAAGATTTGATTTTGAAGAAATATGAAAACTTGAAAAAATTGTGAATTAAAAACAAAATCTTCCCTCTAGTGTCATCCTGGTGTTAAATGCCCAGAATGGTGCCCATTCTGGCATTTAACGCCCAAATCTCTACCTTTTTGGGCGTTAAACGCCCAGCCAGGGTACCTGGCTGGTGTTTAAACGCCAGTTTTTCTTCTTCACTGGGCGTTTTGAACGCCCAGCTTTTTCTGTTTGATTCCTCTGCTGAATGTTCTGAATCTTCAATTCTCTGCATTATTGACTTGAGAAGACATAGTTTAAAAATATTTTTTTGAATTTTTGATGATGAGAAATAATAAAAAATGCAACTAAGATCAAATAAACAATGCATGCAAGACACCAAACTTAAAAGTTTGTATACTAAGGACTATGACAATGTAAAAATGTATATGAAAAACAACAAAACACACTAAACAAGAGAATTTAAAGATCAGAGCAAGAAAATCATCAAGAACAACTTGAAGATTAATGAAGACACATGCATGTAATTTTCGAAAAATGCAAGAAAAATAGAAACATGCAATTGACACCAAACTTAAAAATTGATACTAGACTCAAATAAGAACATAAAATATTTTTTATTTTTATGGTTTTATAAAATTTTTTGGTGATTTTCGAAACTTGAGTGGAAAAGAAAATAGAAGGGATTCAAAATTTTTAATAAGAATTCCAGGAATCATTGCAATGCTAGTCTAAGACTCCGGTCCAGGAATCAGACATGGCTTACTAGCCAGCCAAGCTTTCAATGAAAGCTCCGGTCCAAAACACTAGACATGGCCAATGGCCAGCCAAGCTTTAGCAGATCATTGCTAACAACAGCAAAATTGATAGAAATCAACAAGCTCTTGTGATGATAAGTTGAAACCTTGGTCCAAAAGATTAGACATGGCTTCTCAGCCAGCCAGACTTCAACAAATCATCATGAAACTCTAGAATTCATTCTTAAAAATTCTGAAAAGCACCTAATCTAAGCAACAAGATGAACCGTCAGTTGTCCAAACTCGAACAATCCCCGGCAACGGCGCCAAAAACTTGGTGTTGTTGCCGGAAATAAATGCGAAATTATTGTTCGTTCATTCGTTACTTCCCCGGCAACGGCGCCAAAAACTTGGTGCACGAAATTGTGATCATCAGCAATGGCGCCAAAGACTTGGAGCTCTCAAACGTGAGTCACACTTTGTCACAATTCCGCACAACTAACCAGCAAGTGCACTTGGTCATCCAAGTAATAAACCTTACGTGAGTAAGGGTCGATCCCACGGAGATTGTCGGCTTGAAGCCAGCTATGGTCATCTTGTAAATCTCAGTCAGGCGGATTCAAATGGTTATGGAGTTTAAGGTGATGAAAATAAACATAAAATAAAGATAGAGATACTTATGTAATTCATTGGTGGATTTCAGATAAACGTATGAAGATGCTTTGTTCCCCTTGAACCTCTGCTTTCCTATTGCCTTCTTCCAATCATTCATACTCCTTTCCATGGCAAGATTTATGTTGGGCATCACCGTTGTCAATGGCTACATCCCGTCCTCTCAGTGAAAATGGTCCTGATGCTCTGTCACAACATCGGCTAATCAGCTGTCGGTTCTCGATCATGTCGGAATAGGATCCATTGATCCTTTTGCGTCTGTCACACGCCCCACAATCGCGAGTTTGAAGCTCGTCACAGTCATCCCTTCCCAGATCCTACTCAGAATACCACAGACAAGGTTTAGACGTTCCGGATCTCAGGAATGGCTGCCATTAATTCTAGCCTATACCACGAAGGTTCCAATCTTAGATTAGAAACCCAAGAGATATGCATTCAAGCCATTGCTAGTAAAACAGAAGTGGTTGTCAGGCACATGTTCATAGGTGAGAATGATGATGAGTGTCACGGATCATCACATTCATCAAGTTGAAGAATGAATGAATATCTTGGAGAAGAAATAGACTTGAGTTGAATAGAAAAACAATAGTACTTTGTATTAATTCATGAAGAACAGCAGAGCTCCACACCTTAATCTATGGTGTGTAGAAACTCCACCGTTGAGAATACATAAGAACAAGGGTCAGGCATGGCCGTGAGGCCAGCCTCCCAAACGTGAAAAGAACTATGAAAGTATGAGTAAAGATCTGAAAAGTGTATAAAGTGTAATAGCAAAAGGTGCTATTTATAGAGAACTAGTAGCCTAGGGTTGCAGAAATCAGTAATTAATGCAGAAATCTTCTTCCGGGCCCACTTGGTGTGTGCTTGGGCTGATCATTGAAACATTTTTGTGTAGAGACTTTTCTTGGAGTTAAACGCCAGCTTTTGTGCTAGTTTGGGCGTTTAACTCCAGCTTTTGTGCCAGTTTTGGAGTTAAACGCCAGAATTCTTGAGCTGTCTTGGAACGCCTGTTTGGGCCATCAAATATCGAGCAAAGTATATACTATTATATATTGCTGGAAAGACCAGGATGTCTACTTTCCAACGCAATTGAGAGCGCGCCAATTAGGTTTCTGTAGCTCCAGAAAATCCACTTTGAGTGCAGGGAGGTCAGAATCCAACAGCATCTGCAGTCCTTTTTCAGCCTCTGAATCAGATTTTTGCTCAGGTCCCTCAATTTCAGCTAGAAAATACCTGAAATTATAGAAAAATATACAAACTCATAGTAAAGTCCAGAAGTGTGATTTTTATTTAAAAACTAATAAAAACATAATAAAAACTAACAAAAAAATACTAAAAACATACTAAAAACAATGCCAAAAGGCGTATAAATTATCCGCTCATCAGTACATCACAGGTTCCAAGAGAGTATCTGGGCTAATTGGGATACGTGACATAAAATCTTGTTAGTCATGGGTAATTGAGGCCTCTGTGGCGTTAAGGCTAGAATTCAGAGCATCAGTCTCCGATCCGGAAGATCTGACCTTGTCTATGGCGTTTTGAGTAGGATCACTAGAGACTGAATTGCGTAAGCTTCACCCTCGTTCAGATTGGATGACTATTAGCACCGGCATTTGATCTGGATCAGAGGATACTAATGATCACTAGCCCCGGCTTTAATCACTTACAGCCTTGCCATTGAATGAATCACTCATTTTTAAAGTAGTCAGTAAGAAGTATTAATCCAGAAGAACAAGCATCTCTAAGGCCTTAACTGATTTTCCATCATTGTTTCTATATCCGTTCTTTATTATTTTCTTTATTGTTTTGTTTATGCGCCTACAACAACAATAATTATCTTTCTATTCGTCTGACTAAGTTCTGCAAGATAACAACAGCTTGCTCAATCCAACAATCCTCGTGGGATCGACCCTCTCTCACTGAGGTATTACTTGGACGACCCGGTGCACTTGCCGGTTCAGTTGTGTGAGTTCTAATTTTGCGCACCAAATTTTTGGCACCGTTGCTGGGGATTGTTCGTGATTGACAAACTATCGGTTGTCTTGCTCCTTAGATCAGGTACTTTTTATTAGTTTTCTTTTGTTTGTGTTTCTTGTTAAAATTTTCAAACTTGTTTTGTTTCTTTTCGAAAAATTTCTTTTTTCAAAATCTTTAGCCATATTTTTCTTTTGTTTAAGTCTTGGTAAAATTTTAAGTTTGGTGTCCTTTTGATTTTTGTTGATTTTTCTTTTCTTGATTTTTCGAAAATTGTTCTTGGTTTCCTTCCTTTTTGTTCGAAATTTTTGTGTTATTGTCTTTTATTTGTTTTCAAAATTTTTAAGTTTGGTGTCTTGTAGTGTTTTTCTCTCTCCACTTTTTGAAATTAGTGCTAGTTTGATTTCAAAATTTTTAAAATTTGGTGTCTTTTGGTGTTTTTCTTTTAAAATTTAATTTTGTTTATCTTTCTCTTTTTAATTTTCGAATCTTCTTGTTATCTTATTTTGATTTAATTTTAAATTTTAAGTTTGGTGTCTTCTTTTTCTTTTTCTTCTTAAATTCAAAACTTTTTAAAACTTTTTCTTTTTAAATTTTGAATTTGTAGATTAATTTTTGCATCTTTATCTTATTTCGATTTAATTTCAAATTTTAAAAGTTTGGTGTTATCTTTTTTTTTCTTTTTGAATTTCAAAAATTTAAAACTCTTTCCTTTGAATTTTCGAAAATTTCTTAATCTTTATCTTATCTTGATTCAAAATTTTAAGTTTGGTGTCCAGTCAATAATCTTTTTGTTTAATTTAATTTTCTTCAAATCTTATTTTGATTATCTCTCCTAATTTTTGTATCTTTCTCTTTGATTTTAAAATCTTTATATCTTATTTTATCTTTCTTTTAATTTCAAATTTTAAAAGTTTAGTATTTTGTTAGTATCTCTTTCTTTCAAATTTAAATTTCAAAATATTGTTTTGACTTTTTCTTCTTTAATTTTTGGAAACTTCATTTTTAGTTTCAAATCTTTTTAATTGGTTGTTTGTTTTATCTTGTTTCAATTTTAAAATTTGGTGTTTCTTTAGTCTTTCTTTCTTTCAAAAATTAAATTTTAAAATCTCTTCTTATCTTATCTTGTTTCTTTCTCTTGATTCTTTCTTTCTAATTTGAATTTCAAAATCTCCATTTGACCTTTTCTTTCTAATTTTCGAAAATTTTCAAATCAAATCTTCCATCTTTATTTTCAAATATTCTTAGTTAATTGGTTGCTTTATCTTGTTTTATTTTTAAGTTTGGTGTCTCTTTAATTTTTTTTTTGAATTTTGAAAAATTCTAAACCCCTTTCTTTCTAATTTTTTTAAATTTTTTCTCGAAATTGTTAATTATTTTTTTATTTATTTTTGAATTAGTATTTTTTATTTATTTATTTTCAAAATTTAATTAAAAAATATATATTTTTGTTTTTGCTCTTTCTTCCTTGTTCTTTTCTATTTAACACCTGGTGCATTTAATTTTGTTTGGTGTTTTGTGCTAAGGAAGAATCATGGAAAAGGATCACATGGGTTACTACTCACACTCAAAGAGTGATTCAACTTACTATGGACGGAGGAATTATCCGGATTTTTGTTGGCAAGATCAAGAGCAAAGAGATGTCAATGTTCTATATTCCATCTATCAAGAACCTCCATCTCTTTATCCTTCATCTTCTTGTTCATATCAAGAACCATCATCTTTTGATCTTGCCTGTCAAGAACTGGAGCAATTAATAGAGAAAATTTTGCAAAAATTTCTATCCTCATCCCCTACTTACGCATACCAAGAACCATGCTCTTCCTACTCATATCAAGAGCCATAATCTCATTGTTCATATCAAGAATCATCATCTCTTTATCAAGAACTATCAACTTTAGAGCTTACCATAAAAGAATTAGAGGAGGCCGCTCAAATTTGCATACATGATATGAGAATGAATGTCAAGAATGTAGAGGGGCATGTAGGGGTGATTACTAAGTATTGGGAAGAGGAACAAGAAAACTCCCTCACAAAAAAAGCAACGCAAATTCCTACAAAAGAATGTGAGGGAATCATTTAAAGGAGTCCATACCCCAGTGAAATAGAGAACTCTCCACCCTTACACAAGAAAAAAGTAGAAGATGTACGAACAAAGGAGGTTGTAAGGGAGGAAAACAATTATGGGAATATACACTCCAATGAAGCAAAGAGCTACATAGAGGGTGAGTTCCTTGAACCACTAATTCAAGAGGTTCTTAATGTAGGGTGCACTCCATCCATCACACAACACCCAAATCCTGAATCCAGAGTGGTAGAGATAATTAAGGAATGCACCGAAAAGGGGATTGTGACCAAGGAACAACAAAGGATATCCATGAAAAGGAAAGGGTCAGCAAGAAGGAATCCAACCCCGACTTTAATCACTTATAGCATTGCCATTGAATGAATCGCTCATTGTTAAAGTAGTCAGTAAGAAGTATTAATCCAGAAGAACAAGCATCTCCAAGGCCTTAACTGATTTCCCATCATTGTTTATATATCAGTTCTTTATTATTTTCTTTATTGTTTTGTTTATGCGCCTACAACAATAACAATTATCTTTCTATTCACCTGACTGAGTTCTGCAAGATAACCACAGCTTGCTCAATCCAACAATCCTCGTGGGATTGACCCTCACTCACCTGAGGTATTACTTGGATGACCCAGTGCACTTGTCAGTTCAGTTGTGCGAGTTCTAATTTCGCGCACCAAGTTTTTGGCACCATTACCCGGAATTGTTCGTGATTGACAAACTACCGATTATTTTGCTCCTTAGATCAGGTTCTTTTTATTAGAGGTATTAACCATATCCAACCAAAATTTAGGATGGATGGCTTCTATAGTCAACCACCTCAGGTTTGATGTCCTCCCCGAAAATGAAAAAGAAGCTAAAAATCTTATTAAAGAAGCACAAAACTACACATTGGTCCACAATATTCTATACAAAAGAGGGATCTCAACACCCCTCTTAAAGTGTGTCCCGACCTCCAATACAAAGGAAGTCTTAGAGGACGTACACAGTGGCATATGTGAAAATCACTTGGGAGCTCGGTCACTAGCGAAAAAGGTGATTCGGGCTGGCTTTTTCTAGCCGACCTTACAAAGGAAAGCAACCGAGTTTGTTAAGAAATGCTTACCTTGTCAGAAGCATGCCAACTTCCATGTTGCACTACCCGAAGAGCTCATCAGTATTACCTCGCCATGGCCATTTGCTAAATGGGGCCTCGATCTGCTCGGACCATTTTTGCAAGCTCCAGGACAAGTCAAATACCTTATAGCAGGGAATGCCTATTTCACCAAATGGATCAAGGCAGAACCCTTACCAACCATCACCGCCCAGAGAAGTTGAAAATTCTTATATAAGAACATTGTCACAAGGTTTGGAGTTCCACATTCCATCACCACGGACAATGGGACTCAATTCACTGACTCAACCTCTAGGAACCTGGTGGTCGACCTAAAAATAAAACACCAGTTCACATCGGCAGAGCATCCCCAAGCCAATGGATAGGTTGAAGCCATCAATAAAATCATGCTAGCCGAGTTAAAGCACCAACTACAAGACGCAAAAGGAGCTTGGGCCGATGAGCTCTCTCAACTCTTGTGGGCATATCGGAGCACCCCGCACTCAACAACGGGGGAGTCACCTTTCCGACTTGCTTACGGAATGGAAGCAAAGATCTCCATAAAGATAGCTGAAGAATCACATTGAGAGAGCTAACATCCAGGCAGAGAAAGAAGAGCTCGACCTCCTCCCCAAAGTTTGAGAAAGAGCTCGGATTAGGGAGGAAGCTCTAAAGCAAAGGATGGGACTAAGATACAACCAAAAGCTGATCAAAATGAGCTTCGCCACCAACGACCTCATCCTGATCCGAAATGACATCGGAGTACAAAATTCAGGAGAAGGAAAGCTGGCTGCTAATTGGAAGGGACCTTATAAAATAGTTGAGGTCCTCGGCAAAGGTTACTATAAAGTGTCTGACCTCCAAGGGCAGGAACTCCCGAGGTCTTGGCACGCTTGTAACCTAAAGAAGTACTACAGCTAAGTAGCAAACTTCGCATATTAGTGTACTTTTTTTCCCGACTATAAGGGTGTTTTAACGAGGCATTATCACGAGGACTGGGGTACCCAAGCCTCTAGTACGCAGATTTGTAAAGGAATTTCTTAATCATTAATAAAAAATTCCTATTTCTTTCTTCAAAAGTTTTCTATTCAGAACATAATAATTTAAGCTCAACAAATCGTAAAAATCATTGTCCAGCCTCAAATAGGTCGGTAAGATGAAGTGATGAGGTACAAGTTAATGCAAGAAGTTATATAAACAACGCGTACAAAGCGACCTCAATGAGATTGGATAAAAAACGAGTTGTAAAAATATCTTAATAAAGGCCGACTACTCGAAGTCGGAACTATGGAAGGAAACTAATAACTCATAACAAAGTTGTTGAGACCTAAACGTCAAGCAAGCTATATTCAACTACAGTGAAAATAAAATAGAAGGCTTCTTCGAAACATAAAAGAATAGCTTTGAACATTACTTCATGAAAAATTGTGGAAACAACTAAAATAAAAGGTAAAAGTGTTCAGAAAAACTACCAACTTTTACAAAAATCAAATGTCAACCCACAGATCGGGTCATTCCATACATCAAAAAACAAAAAGGAACCTAAGGCTTTTCGCCAAAAAGGGGGATTGAGCTCTTTGCCTGTGGCAGCATCTTTCCCCGAGATAGGAGGACTCGAGGGGAGCATAGAAACAGGCACGGCCAAGATAACGACAAAAAGAGAAGGAGAGGCCTCCACTTTGACGACCTCGGGCGAAACCTCGGCCTGAACCTTAGGAGCAGGGGAAACTTGACCAGTCTAAACCTTTAGATCAGGTACAGGTCCCTTGTTTTCATCCTCAGGAGCAGGCACGATCTTCCTGTCAACAACCACGTTATCTGTGCTAAAGAAGGACAGATCTAGGTCAGGGGTGAGGACTTGAACTTGAGCTTTCAAATTTTCAAACATCTCGTTCATCCCCCCGACCACATGCTCCTGAAGGTCGGCATGCTCCTCAGGGGCAGTCTTCAACTCCTCCCGGGTATCAATCAACTCTCCGTAAGTCCGAGAATAACTCTCTTTGGCCTTCTTCTTTATTTCCTCTGCCAATAACGTTACGGCCTCAGCTTTCACCACCCGAGAATGGGCCTCCTCCAATGCAGTCTTCAACATGGCATACCCCTCCTCCAACTCTGACTTTAACCTATTCACTCTCTCTACCTCAGGTCGGATAGAGTCAAGGAATGCCTGAGTAGCGTGAACAGCGGTCTTTTTCAGCACCTTAGCCAGAGCAGTATTCAACCCCACCATACGGATACAGTTATGAGTCATATGGTGAAGGTGATTTTAGATAGCCACATCGTCCAGGGATATCTGACTATGGGGTAGGACGTTCCTTTCACTCTAAGCAAACCCGTCAAAATCATTGTCGTTTTGGCTCCCCCAAGGCCTTCTGTTTCTTGGGGGGAGGTCCTCGAGGCGACAGTGTACCCGAACTCTCCAAAGTCAGGTCGGGAGTAACCAGGCAAATAGCCGGAGTGGGAATAACCTTCCTCAGAGTAGCAGCACTAGAACCCGTCTTCTTAGGAGAAGGTCGGGAGGAGGCGCCCTCGGTCTCCTGACTCTGAAGGCTCCGAGCTACCATTGTCTTCTTTGTTTGACAAAGATACCTCATAGACGAAGTCTTGGAAGACACAGTCTCTACAAAAGAAGAAAACTCGTTAGAATAGCAAAATATAGCTTGAGAAACTATAAAAAGTTAGAGGTCGGGAAAATAACCTAACTCGGACCGAAGCTGACCAAGATCCTTTAAAAACCTCTTTGTGTCCAAGTGAGGAGCTCGGCCCCATCACTCTTACAACATGTCCACGAAGGCCTTTTCAACCTCATCTAAACTATCCTTGGAATATTTAGTTATTATGGGGTGTTCTTGCGAGAAAAGGGGAAAGGAAGGCTCGTCACTCTCATCCAAAAAGAAAGGTCGGGCCCCCTCCATGGCCCAAACTTTAAAGAAATGGTTTTTGAAGTTGTGAAAGGACTCATTAAAGATAGAGAACTCTTTCCTACCCTGGACGGCGTAAAAAGAAAGCCAAGAGGCTTTCCTCTTCAACGTCCCGGGTTTGGTCAAAACAAACAAATAGAGGAAGAGCTCAGTAGAAGGTTGGACACCCAGTTCCCGACATGGGAGCTGAAATTTTTTTAGAAAGGCTCAAGAGTTTGGATGAAGCTGGGAAGGGGCTACATTGCAAGACCAGAGAATATCTATCTTAAAGTTGGTAAAGGGAAGACATATGCCTAGCTTAGTAAAAAAGCAGTCTTAAGCATAAAAGAAAGGGCGCTCCGATCTGTCTAAAGGAGGAAAACAAACTCTCTCCTCAGGGTCGAGCGCTATCAACTCATAATTTCTCTCATCCTTCCTATTCTCACAAATCCTACGATATCTACGATAGGCCTCACAATACTCTCTATCTACTACGGGAACACAAGACAGGACGTTGGTATCTACCCAGGTTAAGAGATTAGAAGGAACCTTAGTCGACATTTTCAAAACTACAGCATGAGATATAAAGGCTACACCTACAGATGCAAGGTAAAAAGATCGTTACTAAGAGAAGTCGGACCTCATCCAAAAGAAGTCGGGCAACACCAGTGAAATCAAAGAAAGCCATTTTTAAAATGTTTTCAAAAAAGAAACCAAAAGGTGTCCCTCCTATGCAAACATCGTCACATCGCAGCGACACCATTGAGGACAAGACAGATACAAATAGGCAACAAAATGGTACCACAAAAATAAGAAAATCCAAAAATTAAAACAAGTAAAGGAGTAATATAAATAAGCCATCAAAGGGAGTCCTTTAGACCCAAGCACTCTACACCAGCCTTAAAAAGAAAACAAAAAGACTTTTTTTTCTGCAAAAGAAACAAAACAACAGTTAGAGCAACTCTAAGAGTCAACAAACACAAGCACATCAACATCAACACCATTATTCATAGCAGGCTCATGGAAACAGAATGCAAGATTATCAAGGAAAAGGTAAAAGAAACAACCTTGATGAAGGTTTCAAAAAAAAGGAAGGGCACGTCAAACAGCAGTGAAAACGTGAACGTTCCTCTCCGCACCAGCAAGGCAAGACCTTCAGAAAACCCAAGATGGAGAAATCTTGGAAGTAGGAGTAATCGAAAGCAGGAAAGGAAGAGGAACGTTCTTCGCAAAGAAATGAGGAAATGGAAAGGTTTTTCAGAAATGTGAAAAGGAAAAGAAGAATGCAAAGGCTTTTATAAGAGACAAAGGGCAAACAGCCCCTTAACTCCTCTTTAAAACGTGCGCGGATCCTAAAGAGAAACTACCGCGCAACATTTGCTCCCCATTAAAAAGGAAACGTTTAAAATTTTCAAAACACGTCGAGTACATGACCTCTAGAAAGGCGGGACACCCGAAGTCTAAGCAGAAGCCATGAAATTGGTTGAGCCCGACCTACAGAAAGCTCAGGACTCAAACAGGGACACTGTTCATACCCTGACCCAAAACACAAAAGCCAGGCCCAATAAGGATGAAAGGCACACCTAAGAGGGTGGCCTCTACCGCATATCCAACCTCTTTAAAGTGGTCGGACATGATGAAAAGGGGCAGCTTATGCTTATCTAAGTAAGTAACGGCCTCCCCGAATCTCTTCAACTATCTCTATCTTCCTTGAAAGATAGATCCTAACAAACTCCCAAGATAAAGGGAATGGTTATCCATCAATAAAGATGAAACTACTCCAATAAAGGTGGTTATCTACTCTACTATAAATATGCTAATACCCCTCAGGTATAACACACGTTCTAATCTACTAAAAACATGTCTAAAGCCCTTACTAACTTAAGCATCGGAGTCTCTTGCAGGTACCACCTCTAACCTTCTCACGAGAAACTCGGATAGGCGACACCTCGGCACTAACAAGTCAGACGCTGCTATCCAAAAGGATCTGGACCTTACGTTCAGACCCAAATCAATGTTTCAGTTAACCCTCAGAATAGTAAGATTAATTCTCGGCCACTTGACCTTCCTCTTTATGCGTAGTTATAATTAATTATAAGGATGCCAATCCTAATATATATTCTCTCTTGGATTTTTATTCTATGCTACAATATTTTGCATACATGTATGTTCTTAAAGAAATCGACAATAATTCAAATTTTATTTATAGAACCCCATTATTGTTGCTGTCAATTATGTTGTTCAACATAAAAGAATTAAAAAAATGTTAGATAAAGGTTAGAAGCACGAAACCATGGGTTATTTCAAATTGAAATATGAAGATTTAAGATAACAATGATTTCATGCACACACATTATTATTATTATTATTATTATTATTATTATTATTATTATTATTATTATTATTATTATTATTATCATCAAGTAGTCATTGATCCTATGTATATGTGTCTAATATTGTCCAAAGTCAATAATTCCTCAAATCTACTAAATTATCATGTACTTAGATCCTTAAACAAACAATGCCTCTCTTCCAAACACCTCATTCTTCCTTCTTTTTTTATTTTTCACTACATTGTGTTATATTTTTTATGCATTCTGTCTAGAATTTTATGCTTATTAAATCTTGTTTCCGTATTTTTCAATCTAAAACACAGTACTTGTGAAATCGGATCTTAATTTTTGTTAAATACGCAAATCTTAGATGATAATGGATAATCGTAGTTCAAATAAGCTAATCAGTGTGAATTGGTTATTTCTTCTCCATTGAACGTAATTAAGAAAATATGAATACCTTCTTTAATAATTCTGACAAATTAGTGTGAACTACCAGAGTATTAGCTTCCATTACTTATATTGTTGTATGCTCCATATTTGTGTGTTATTTCTATATATTTTTGTTTTTTGTTCTTGATTTTGGTTATTTATAATGATCTTAGTTTTTGTTACTTGAGTTGTTCCATGATTAGATTGTTTGTTTTGTTTCAATATTTTGTTTTTATATCTATGAATTTATGTGCTATGCTAACAGAAATATGTGTTATGCTAAAATATTATTGTGCTGCAATGAACCAAAACTTGATTTTCATGTGATTTTTATTGTGGCTATTTCAAGATCAATTTTTGTATGATATTAATGAGTAGTATGTACCAACGATTGGGATGATTTTTAACACTCTTAAAAAAATTAGAAATTTCTATAAAGATTATGCTAAATATGTTCATTTTTTTCTACCAAAATAAGAAACTAAATAGGAAGAAAAATGAAATAAAAAAGCCAACTCATTACATGTAGAAGGATGGGAATAGGAAATTTGATATACACCTGTTGTCAAGACAAATTCGACATCTGTTGTAAGGCGTTCTATAAGAATCCATGTGTATATAGTAAATGATACTAATTTTTGGGTTATTTCAAAAGTTGTTCTAACTCATTCACATCCATGTTGTCTTGATCAAGCTAAAATACTTAAACAATACAGAGAGCTTAGCTTACATATTCGTTGGACAATCGAGAATAATGATGAAGCTGGTATTAGACCAAGTAAAGCATATCAAGCACTTGTTACATTGGTTGATGGTCATTATGAATTAATTTTTATCGAAAAGGCGATTAGAAATTATATTACTAGGGAGGTTCATAATGTTTCTGAAGTAGATGATGCAAAAGAATTAGAAAAATACTTTTTGAGAATGAAAGAACAAAATTAGAATTTCTTTTATGAGCTTAAACTTGATATTGATAAGTCAATTAAAACTGTATTTTTTGCTGATGTAAGAAGAAATATTGTATTTGAGTATTTTAGTGATGTGATGTTATTTGATACCACTTATAATATGGATAGGTATTTGATATTAAGCCTAATTTCTGCACTGAGTGTAACACCCTAACCTTCAGCACGTCATGATCGCACCAAAAGCAAGGCGTTACTGACCTGTTTTCCTTATTTACTATTTAATATTGAGCCTTTAATTCGATACTGCGTTTCAATTTTTAAGAAAATGTCGGAAAATATTGTTTCTCATTAATCAACATCAACAAGTACTAACAACAAGTATAACTTCAAAATACACAACATCGTCAATAATTACTACATTAAATCATTAAACCAATCACCAACTACAACCATGATTCAACTCAATTCCAACAATTATTCACACAAAGCAACCATAAACCATTTGCAGTTACTCATTTAATTTTATTAGCATTCATAACTTAAAACATTTATTTTTCAAAACAAATCCCCTACCTCAATTAGTCAAACATGCAGAATTTAAATGCGACAAACCCTCTTACTCTAAATTCACAGCAACAGCAGCTTAGAAATAGCAGTAGCAATAGCAGTAACATTATCAATAATCATAGCTATAGGGGCTGAAACGAAATAAAATGAAAACAGGGTAACAAATGAAATAGCAGCAGAGCAAGAATGGAAACAGATCAAATTAGAGGAAGGGATCTAGACCATATCAGAGGTACTTCAACGGCATCCCCTTTGTTATTGAAATCGCAACGGTGACTATGGCAACAGTGGTGGCGGCTGAACAGCCCTCTGTCTCTCGGCACAAGCCTCACACAACTCCTTTCCTTATTCTCAAGTCCCCTCTCTCCTTTCGCACATGCAACAGATGATGGCGACTGTAGGAGTAGTGGCAGTGCTAGAGCCTTCGGTGGTGGCGACGGGGTCACGGCGTGGCGGCGTTGACAGAGCCCTGGCGATGGCGTCAGGCTCCTTTCCTCAGCGGCATCCTCCCCTTTCTCGGCCCTGACTCGCATCTCCGGCGTCGCAGCAGTGGGCTCCTCTCCTCGGCCACGGGCTCGCGTTCCTCTCTCGCGTTTCTACTCTCGATGGTGACGTGGTGCGGTGACGGGCGATGGCGAGCTAGACGCGACGGCACAGCAGCAGCTTCCCCCTCCTTCCTCCTCTTCTTTTGAAAGCTCTCTTCCTCTGTTTCCCTTTTCTCAGACTTCCCCTCTCTTTCTTTTTTCTTTCCACTGTTAGTGTATGTGTGTGTCTTGTGTAGGTGTGGGTAAAAGGGAAAGGGAAATAGTAATGGTGAGTGAGTGGTATGGAGAAAGTGAATGTGGCTCATTGAGGGGTAAACAACTGGGGGCTACGTGTGTGTGAGTTGAGTAAGAGGTTAGGGTTAATGAAATTAGGATTTTTAATTGAGAATTTAGGGTTAGGATAGAGTATTAATTTAAAACTAAATTTAACCTAATATAATTAACTTCAAATCTACTATTTAATTTTTAAATTACAAATTATTTGTAATTAAACACTTTAATTTAAAATTATAGATAAATAAATAAATTTTCTTTTAGTTCATATTATTAGTCAAAACTTTAAATTATATCAAACTTTCATTATTTAATTTTAAAAACTCGGGTTGTTATACTGAGTATCTGAATTTTTATGTTATGTGTGTAAAATTTTGTGCCAAACTAAGATTTTTTATTTCTAAATTTTTAGGTATGATTTTTCTTTTGCTTTCTTTGTTGGTGTGAATTATCGTGATCATTCTGTACTTCTTGGATGTGTTTTGAAGAAAAATTAAGATACTGATTCATTTAAGTGGTTATTTGAATGTTGATCTCGTTGTATGGGTGAAAAAGTCCCAATAGACATCATTATTGATCAATGTGCATCAATACCAAGTGCTATTGAGGTTTGCATACCAATTATAATTCATAGGTGGTGTATTTGAAATATTTTGAAGAAGGTTCCATAGATATTAAATGGTTATAAGAGAGATATTGAAATTTAAGAGAAGAATCATATTGTTTGGAGCTCTCTTTCAAAAGAATCATTTGAAAATAGTTAGAGTGATTTTCTAATTAAGTATGATGTAAGTGGGAATAAGTGGCTGACAGGTAATATGATAATGGTTTTGAATGAGAAGTACACAAAGGAATGAAAGCATGTATTTTTTTTAACAAGTTTATTACATGGAAGAGCTCATTGATTCAGTTTATGAAGCAATATGATAATGGTCTTGGCAATAAAGAGCAAAAAGAAAAAACAGTTGATGCTACAAGTTTTAATAGTATTATATCATGTGTAACGAAATCATCTATAGAAGCTCATAGAAGCTCGATTTTAACATATCTATACTCATTCAAAATTCAAAGAAGTGCAAGCACAATTTAAAAAAAATGTGAATTATATTGCAAGATTGAAGCATCATTTTCTAGACATTAAGGCATATAAAGTCTTAGAACAAGTTCTAAACTCTATGTTTAATAGTTTTGAAGTTACATCCGATATGTTATCAAGTGAAATAAGATACCAATGCTTATTATTTGAATCAAGAGGCATATTATGCCGTTATTCTTTGTGTGTGCTAAGTTTTAAGCAAGTAGATAAAGTAAAATCAAAATATATACTGAAATGTTAGAGTAAGAATTGAAAGAGAAAGCATAGAGATCTCAAGAGCAGCCATTATTGGAGCCAAGACATAAGAGATTTGGTAAGATTATGTTTCATTCACACAATGTTTATGAATTCATGTCAGAGTGTCTGGAGTTGATTGTTATTTTACATCGTACATTTGATAATACAATGGCTCATATGCAGGAATATAGATCCAAAAAATAAAGAAAAAACTCTTATCACATGAAGATGGTTCTTTGGATAATGTTAATGAACTGCAAAGTCCATCACATGTGAAAAAAAGAGGACATCCTAAAAGTCGGTTGGGATCAAGTATCGGAAAAAAGATTGCAAATTCATTATAAAAAAAAGAAAAAGAAAGTTCTAACTGAGCTAATTTTGATATGCCTTTTTATATTATGATTTGTTTAACGTGTTTGTAATTCTCTCAATTTGATTTTTTTTAGGATTTGAATTTAGTAAATCATGGATCAATGGTGGAGCAATGTTCAAGTCTCTATCATGAACAAAGTATGAACTCTTAATTTTGGAGATTCAATGGGATTAACCATAAATATGTAAACAAAGAGAAAGAAACATATTTGTATTTTTGTAATAGAGGAGATTTTTAAATTTTTTTTCATCATTTTAGTTAGATAGTATGATAGATTTGTTACTTGTGAGATTAAAACAGAAAATGAGCATTAGTTAAATACAGCTCATAATTGTTGTGTTGAGAAGAAACTTATTGTTCTATGCGCTAAAACTTTTGTACTAGTCATAATAGTTTTTGTGCTATATAATGAAGATAACAACAAAAGAAGATATTTATGGCAATTCTCACTTTTTGAGATCAAAAAAAATATTTTGTGTACTATACTAAATAAATTTATACAATAATTTTTAAACAAATTCCCAAAAATTTTAATAAGCAAAAAACACATATTGATTCATTAAGAAGAAAAGAAAAGGCTAACAAAGAAAATTGTGTTCTTGACAATGATACAGTGTATTAATATTCATGTTCTAAATTTATAGATAAAAGTCCTATTTACTAACTAAATCAGCTGATGTTGGTTGACAAAAAATGATTTGCAATGCAACAGAGGGTTTAGATATTCTTGTTTTTTCTGTTTTTTTTAATTGCTTTATCTCTATGTTCATTTAGTTTGTTGAAGAGAACTGTAAGGTGGCATTTGGTTAGGGGGCTGAGACTAAGACTTGGCGACTGAGACTTAGTATTATATTTGGTGGCCAAAGATTGGAACTAAAATTTCAGTATCCATCCCCAAAATGTCAGTCCTCTGTGAAGGGACTTAAATTTTGGGAACGGAGACTGAAACTTTAATAATATTTCTTCTCAAAAATATCTTAATTTGATTTTTCAAATTTCAAATCTATCCTCCAATCTCTATATTTATTTTAAATTATACATAATACATTTCATAACTCAGTTTGGTACATTTTATGCCAAACACAATACAGAGATCTAATTCAATCTCAGTCTCAGTCTCTCAGTCTCAGTCTCCCTTTCAAACGCAACCTAACATTATACTCCTTCCTAAATCTTTGAAGACCATCCTGCACTTGAGAAATGATATGTTTAAATTCTATTAAATTAGAATTAGAAAATCAACTAGATTCAAGATATTTACTTCTTTTTATTTTAACATCATGATTCTTTTATTTGTCAACTTTGTTGGATAAACCAATTCTAGCCACTTTATGACATAGACTGCACAATCATAACTGATAAACAAAAAAAAAAAAAAGAGAATACATAAGAAGGACATAACAAATAACTTATGTTAAAAAAATAAAGTAACTAATAAAAATTTATACTTATTTTTTTGTTCTAGAATGTTCATATATTTTATTAGTTGTTCAATTATTTGTTCTTAGTTTAATAGTTAAGCATATACAAAAAGATATAGGCAAAACATAGAAAATAGGAACTTACAACAAGTTTGTGTTTGTTATCTCTATGGTTGGGTTGCCAACTTAACCTTATCAAGAAGGGATATATAATCTTCTAGCTCACTTCTAAATGAGAAAGGTTTCTTTTTTTTTCTTGTCAATATAATTATTGTTGTATCTCATGAACATGAGATTCTAAAATAGTATGCAATAACACATCAAAAATAAATAACAACACATGAATAATAAGCACCAGCACATAAATAATAGAGTATAACATATAAATAAGAGAACAAAGCACATGAATGATAGAGCACAACATAAAAAATTTTGACTAAATTAGATAAACAAAAGTAGATATTTGTACTTTATAGGAGAAGATACCAGTATGTTTGGGGTATACAATATATTTACTTTACAAACCTTTCAATATTTTTACTGTTCAAGATGAAATACATTGTCTCAACAAATTATGAAAAAAGTAAAAAAAAATATATTTATATAGCACTTAATTTGTTAGACACAACACAGAAATTAAACTAAGAAAAAAAACTAATCCTGATGTATCATTTTAACTAAATATAGATATACAAAAAATATATTTAAATAACATTAAATATATGAAGAAAACACAAAAGAGTCATGCGAATTGATTAATATGATTTAGGGCATATTGATATGAAATGTTCTCTATACCCCACATAGTAGTGGCTTGGATGATTTACCTTAAAAATCTTTTCTACCTGATTATTTTTGAAAGCGGCTTTATTGGTTTCCAAATAGTAGTATTGATCTATTAATTCCAATGTAATTGTGAAAGCTAGCTTTTTCTATGATAGACTCTTAAACTAATCTAGAAAGTCCAGTTTCACCGGTGTTGGTTGCACTGTCTTGGATGGAATAGGAAAGTTAGCAAACTTCAATGCGGCTTCAACCCTAGAATCCATCACCTAATCCACGACCACGGACTTATTAGGCTTGGTTGCTCATTGTTACTCTACTTGTGTTAAAACTGCTTTGTTAGTTGATGACTATGTTGGAATCCCAAGGTCAAATGATGATGGACATGAAAAATTAAAATCCTTAAATGCAATATTGGCAACCATTTGCAAAGCAGCACCATTAGTTTGATCAGGTTTAGGAAAACTATACTAAAATAATAAAATTTAGTTACAAAACAGAATCTTAATATAATTGAACTTACAACGAAGAAATTTTGTTGCTCAACACATAAAATACATTGCACATCACAAAAATTAGTTATTATAGAACATAAATTAGGGAACTCACTTATCAACAGCATTAGTTTGGTCTTTTATTGGCCGCTCGACACTTTTCTCCCTTTGTTCATCAGCAAATGTTACATTTGTATGTGGGAGATCTTGAGAAACACGAGAACTTGTTCACTTTGCCCGAAATATAAATTACGTTAGTTTTGATCAATACATATAAAAGAGACTAAGAAAACCTCACAGCACAGACATTTTTCTACTCAGCACATAAAATACAAAGTATAGTACGAAGAAATAGAGTATATAATTTAGATAGTTAAACAAGTTGCTGCATCATAATGGAGTTGCTCCTCATATATTGTTTGTTTTGCTATTCTAAAATTTGTTCATCTTCCTTTTGCAAGGATTCTTTTTTAGGCTCTTTTTCTTTTGTCTTCTTTTTTTTATAAAAACCTTTTTGATAAAACATAAAACAAATTTGACATAAGAACTAAAGATACATGATAATAGTATATCTAATTTTAAAAAAAATAAATAAAGATTTATATATATGGAAGTTACGGCATTGGAGTATCGACGGAATCATGTTATCCACCATGTGTGCTTGTTTGTATGGGGTTCGAAGGTTCATGATGGATTAACTTATGTCGATCTAAAGAGAAAATTAAAAACAAAATTATAGGTAAGTCAGCACAAAATTTTTTAGAAATAACATAGAAATTTTTAATTAGAAATATTAGAGTTTAAAAGAAAACAAATTTACTCATTTGATACCTCTGTACTTCTTTTATTTTTTACTCATGGTCGTCTTTTTTTTTTGTTTTAATTTATTTGTTTTAGCCTCGTGAGGCTTTATTGCTTTTGTCCTATCACAGCAAAAAAAAACTTTCTTAGAAAACTCAACTACTATATTTAAGACATAGTGAAATCAAGAAAACTGCACAATAACAAAATAATTGAAGACAAAAAAAAATCATAGCATATAAATAATAGACAACAGCATCCAATTAATATATCATAGGATACAAATAAAAGACCTCGACACAATACAAACATATTGCTACACAACACCTAAACTTATAAGCATACCATAGAATAAAGTTTTATAATACATGTTGGGTAAGTCGGTTCTTGAATGGGTCGGAGATGCTCTGAGTGTGTGTGCGGTTGGGGGGACCTGGCTCTGGGAGGCTGGAGCGCGAGTGGATCTCCCTGGCTGGCGCTGGTGAGTGAGGAATGGGGCTTCACGACCTCCCGGGTTGTTGGAGTGAGGAGGGGGGAGCCACTTGCAAAAGGAACTCTGACGCTCAAGTCAGGATCCGTACAAGGTGGTAGGAAAAGTGAGGGTATCGTGACGTACCTCTGGGGAGGGGTAGGACCCTCCCCTTATATATTCTGTACTAGGATGGGTCCCACAGGAGCATACCCTCCTTCCAGGAAGATTCCTTCCCAGATGTCAAGTACCTCGTGGGAGGGGAGGTGATAGGCGGGTTTCCTCCCGGTTCGGACCGTGCAAGTTTGTCGGGTCAGCTGGTCGGGCCGGGGTACTAAACCAGTTGGGCTGGGCCGGAACAGTGCCCCCAATGCGCTAGCTATGGTCGTAAGCACCGTTGCTAGCGCGTTATATTCTCCTTTCTCCTTGGTTGGATCCTCGCGGGGTCGGCTGCTCGTAATTGGGTCGTGCCCCTTACGCGCGAGTAAGTTTCACCGTTTCGGGGGAGTGGGATTCGTCGCCTGGTTTCTCGCGCTGGGCATTTAATGCTCTTAATTTTCGATTTGAACCTTGAGTGAAATGTCCATTTTTCCCTTGCCTTTCACGCTACTCAATCGTCAGTTACATTTCAGTTTTGTGCCTTCCCTTCTCTACGTTTCAAAACACTCTCCTCTTTTCATCACCCTTTCATTTTCTCTACAACTCCTCTCTGATTTGTTAGGCTCAAGCGCTTTGATCCACTCTCGTTCGATCAAAGCTTTGTTTTTACTACCTATTCGTTCATCATTTCCTGGTAAGCCTCATCTTCCCCTTCCTTTTGGTGGATTGACCTTCTATTGCCATTGCTTTTTTACTGCTTGGAATATGTATGGTTGCTTGTTGTTGCTGCTTATTTTTTGTAGCTTTTAGGCCATTCATGTGCGTTGTTTGAATCACTCTACTGTTAGTTAGGCTTTAGAGGGGGTTACCATTTAGATATCTGGTTTTTAGTCTTTGTTTAACTATAGATTTAGCCTTCGCTTAACTGTAGCTAGGCTCATTGTAGTATATAGTGTTGGTTCTGGTTTTTCTGGCTTTCCGACCTCGTAGTCTGACTTTGAGTGGTGCCCCCACTATAGGTATGGCACAACGCCCCATCGCGACAGTTCCTGTCACGAGAGCTCCTGTAGCGAGGGCTCATGTAGGCCGGTACGCCTGGGTGACCTCGGATGTGAAGGATACTCCTTCGCAAATAACTCTGGAGGAGTTTACAGAGTTCTGTCAGACCGACCAGTTGTGCGGTGGGGGTCCCGAGAGGTAGGTAGGCTCATTATAAATAGGACACCTCCTTAACGCCTTCGCAGTCTTGTGGTCGTTAGGGAGCTTGCTGTTCTCCAAGAAGTCAGTAATTGCGTCAATCCATGAGGGAGCGACATCTGCTCAGGTCACATATAGGGCAACTGTCGACTCTTTTACCAATCCTTGGATCAAAGACCGGTTTCCTGTTCCTGGCTTCGTGCTAGCTAGTTTCGATAGGAGGTTGGCTCGAGTATTTCTTTCTCTTGGAACATGCTGCACTACCACCTCATCAAATTCTTCATTCAAATTTTTTACCCTTTCCAAATATTTTTGCAGCAGGGAGTCCCTGGCTTGATATGTCCCATTGATTTGGGACGTGACGACTTAGGAGTCGCTGTTCACCTCCACCCTGGTCGCCACGACGTCTTTTGCTAAGAGCAGGCCACCAATCAGGGCTTCATACTCTACTTGATTGTTAGAGATCAGGAACTCGAACTTGATTGACTACTCATATACCACTCCAGTCAGGCTCTCTAGCATGATCCCTGCTCCCCAGAATGTTTGGTTAGAAGCTCCATCCAGATGGAGTTTCCACCGCGTGTTCGGGACTTCGTGAGGGTCTCCCGTCACTTCCACCAAGAAATCGGCCATCGCCTGGGCCTTGATTACGTGTCTGGCCTCGTACTGCAGATCATACTGAGATAACTCGATTTCCCAAGTCATCATCCTTCCTGCCAGGTCGGGCTTTTGCAACACTTGGTGGATCGCTTGATCCGTTCTGACGATTACTTGGTGTCCCTGGAAGTATTGCCGCAACCTTCGGGATGAGGTCAAGAGCACATATGCCAGCTTTTCTAATTTACTGTATCTTAACTCTGCCCCTTGCAACCCTTTGCTAACAAAGTAGACCGGCTGTTGGATTTTTCCTTCTTCCCGTACCAAGACTGCCGCCAAGGCTTCGTCCGTTACTGCCAAGTACAAGAACAGCATCTCACCATCCCTGGGTTTGCCGAGGACTGGAGGTGCCGAGAGTATGCTCTTGAAGTCGTTGAAAGCCTCCTCACACGCTGGGGTCCACTCAAATACTATTCCTTTTTTCATTAAGTTGAAGAATGGAAAGGCTTTGGCCGCCGACGCGCCAAAAAAACAGGATAGGGCCGTGAGTCTTCTGGCCAGCCTCTGCACGTCTTTAATGCATCCTGGGCTCGTCATTCACAAAATTGCTTCACACTTCTCAGGGTTGGCTTCGACTCCCCTCTGGGTGATCATGAAACCCAAGAACTTTCCAGCCTCCATGGCAAAACCACACTTGAAAGGATTAAGCCTTATATTGTGTCGTCGGAGGGACGCGAACACAGTCTCTAGGTCGCCGATTAGGTCTTCCGATTGGGTGGTCTTTACCAGGATGTCATCCATGTACACTTCTACCGACTTATCGATAAGGTTGCTGAAAACCTTGTTCATTAGCCTTTGATAAGTAGCTCCTGTGTTCTTTAGCCCAAACGGAATTACCCTATAGCAGTATGTGCCACCTGGCATTATGAACGCCATTTTCTCCTTGTCTGGCCGGTGCATCAGTATCTGGTTGTAACCAGAGTATGCGTCCATGAAACTCAGAAAACGATATCCCGCAGCCGCGTCTACTAGAGCATCAATGTTGGGGAGGGGGAAAGAGTCTTTAGGGCACGCCTTGTTGAGGTCCGAGTAGTCAACACACATCCTCCACTTCCCGTTAGCTTTCTTAACCAGGACTACGTTCGGCAGCCAGGTCAAGTTGTCTAGTTCCCGAATGAACCCTGCTTCCAACAAGCTGGCTGTTTGCTTAGCCACCTCGTTGGCTCTCTCCAGGGACATCTTTCTTTGTCTTTGGGCCACGGGCTTGGCCTCTGCCTTCACGGCCAGGTGGTGTGACATGAACTGGGGGTCAATCCCTGGCATGTCGGTTGGTGTCCAGGCAAACAAATTGCCATTTGCTTGAATTATCTCCATCAAAGGCTCTTTTAAGTTGTGGGGGAGGTTTCTGTTCACAAAGGTGAATTTGTCTTCCGAGTCGCCGATCCTAAACTTTTCCAAGTCTCCTTCAGGCTCTGGTCTTGGTTTATCGTCAATCTTAGCGTCCAGATCGGCTAGGAAAACCCCAGATGCCTCCTTTGACTTCTTTCTTAGGGAGAGGCTGGCATTATCGCACGCAACCACCGTTTCCAGATCTCCCCTGATGGATCCCACCGACCCATCGTCGGCTTTAAACTTTAATATTAGTAGCTTGGTACATATTATCGCTCCGAACTCGTTGATTATTTTTCTCCCCAAGATAAGGTTGTAAGCCGTGGAGTCCCTCAAAACAACAAACTCTCCATTAGCGACCTCTTTCCTTGACCTCCCCCTATGGAGACCGGGAGGGAGATTATTCTATCAGGCTTGATAAAATTATCCCCTTAGTCGACCACCCCGTGCTGGTGAGTTTTCAAGTCAGCTTCCCGGAGGCCCAGGGCGTCAAACACGTTTTGGAACATAATGTTTGAATCGGCTTCACTGTCAACGAGAATTCGCTTGACCAAGCCTATTCCCACTCTTGCTGTGATTACCATGGGAGGGTTCTCTGGCATGTCGTGGAACCATCAGTCCTCCGGTCCGAATGATATCGTTGGGACTCTCCTAGGGGAGGGTCCATGAGTAGCTGATGACACGGCCAGGACCTTAGCGTCTTTCCTTGCTGCCGACTTCGATCTCGGTGCAGCGTCCTTCTCGATTACAACATTCACGACGGTGAGCCACGGTCGTTGTCCTCTTCGGGTTCTTTCCTTGGCTTCATGGCACGGCCTCTATCGTCGTCAGATCGGTCACGCTCTTGCCTCCTGGGTTCTCTTATGAACTGCGAGAACTCCGTCAGCTTTCCTTCATGGATCGCCTGTTCCAGAGTGTCCTTCAAGTCGAAGCAATCTTGAGTTTTATGGCCAAAACTCTTGTGGTAGTCACAGTAGAGGTTCTTGTTTCCTCTGGTTCTGTCCTTGAGCTGGTGAGGCTTCGACAAGATGCCTTTGTCGGCTATCTGTTGGTACACCTCGACGATCGAGGCCGTCAAAGGGGTATAGTTAGTGAACTTTCCTACCCGGGAGAATGGCTTGAAGGGTTTAGTTGGCCTTTCGTCTTTGGAGTGCTCCTTAGGCCTTTTCCAGTTCCCGGGCTGACGAGTAAGATGATAGGTAGGCTGCGGTTTGTTGGCTGCCACCACTTAGCTAACCTCCTCATCGTTGATGTACTCTCTCGCCACATTCTAGATTTCCTGCATTGTCTACACGGGTTTGGTGGTGAGGTGTTTCCTAAAGTCTTCATTCAACAGCCCATTTGTCAAGCAAAGGCAGGCCACCGAATCGGTCAGGCCATCAATCTCTAGGCACTCATCGTTGAACCTATCCAGATACTTCCTGGTCGGTTTCCCGCTTCTTTGGGTCACCCCTAGAAGGTTGATCCGGTGTTTGGACTTGGCAATACGCGTGGTAAACTATGCTAGAAAGCCACGGGTTATGTCCGCAAAAGTCGTCACGGACCCCTGAGCGAGCGCGTTGAACCACCGGATTGCCGTTCCCACCAGGGTCACGGGGAAGGCATGGCATCTCACCTCATCCCCCACACCCTCCAGGTTCATCCTCAAAGGCCGTTAGGTGTTCCTAGGGGTATTAGGTTCCGTCGTATCTCATGTTCGTTGGCTTGCCGAAGTGTTTCGGCAGCCGGACCTCGAGAATGGAGTGGTGGAAAGGCGTTGCTCCCATGATTATAGGGTTTCGTCGTCTTCTCGGTCTCTCCCTGCTCTCTTTCTGGTCTTTCTCCTCGGCGTGCCTTGCTAATGGTCGAGTGTAGATTACAGGGTCTTGCCGTCTCCTCGGCACTTCCCTGCTTTCCCTCTGGTCTTCTGACTCCGTACGGGTCATGGGGGATCGGGAACCCGTTGCATGCCTAGCGTGGTGCCTCCGGGGGCTTCTACCTTGGGCTTCCCCTCTCCTCTGAGGAGACCAGGAGCAAGGTTGGCTCGGGTCGGGCTGGTAGCGCTCCCTTGTCGCCAACTCCCTCTCAAGATTTTGCAGCCTATGGCACAGCTCCTGCATTACTCTTCCGCTGTCGCTTCCCGTTCCTCCGAAAGGGCGCCTTTCCCTAGAACGAGAGGGGAGCTCGTCCCCACAGGAGGGGGATCTCGTGCGTTCGCAGGAAGAAACCAAAAAGGCCGCCCTACTGATTCGGTGAGCATTCTCCTTTACGCGTGGCTCACCTCCATCTTGCCCTTCCACCGGGCCTAGCAGGAATTCCATTCAGGCCAAGGTTCCCCACAGAAAGCGCCAATGTTTGGTAAGTCAGTTCCTGAATGGGTCGGAGATGCTATGAGTGTGCGTGCGATTGGAGGGGACCTGGCTCTGGGCGGCCGGAGCGCGAGTAGATCTCCCTAGCTGGCGCTGGTGAGTGAGGAATGGGGCTTCACGACCTCCTGTGTTGTTGGAGTGAGGAGGGGAGAGCCACCAGCAAAAGAGACTCCAACGCTCAAGTCAGGATCCGTACAAGGTGGCAGAAAAAGTGAGGGTATCGTGACGTACCTCTAGGGAGGGGTAGCACCCTCCCCTTATATAATCTGTACTAGGGCGGGTCCCACAGGAGCAGACCCTCCTTCCATAAAGTTTCTTTCCCAGCTATCAAGTGCCTCGTGGGAGGGGAGGTGACAGGCGGGTTTCCTCCCGGTTCGGACCGTACGAGTTCGTCGGGTCGGCCGGTCGGGTCGGGATACTAAACCAGCTGGGCTGTGTCAAAACAATACATAAACTTACTTTTTTTTGTTATGCTTCACCTTTTGTTGTTTGCTTTGTCCTTGTCCTTTTTTTTTGTTTGTTATTTTTCTTGTTCACTTCTAATAATACATTAAAAAATTTTGCATAAGAAAGAGAAGAACTTTTACAATAGAAAAAAAAATTATTGGAAAACAATATGAATCTTACTTAAATTCTAATTCAATTTTGTTTCAATTTTTTAGAATAAGATGTGAAAGGAGGAGCTTTTATTGTATTTTTACTCTTTTTGTCTTTAGACGAACTCTTTTTGAAAACAAAATACAAAAATTCTATCAAACAACACCAAAAAATACTTACTGATGATAGTCATGGAGGGGTTTAGGAGGGATAAATTTCACAGAGAAATTAAAGGCATTGACAGCTCCTCTGGGGAGATGGAACAAGGACAACTTTAGGGGCATGGATAAGAAAATTCTGCAGCTTGAGGAAGAGATAAAGAAGCTGGATGATAAAGTCAGTAGCGAAGTGCATGATGGAACACTGGAGGCAAGAAGGAAAGCGTTGGTGACCTGCTATGAGAGATGGTATGTCAGAAAAGAGTTGCACTGGAAACAAATGTCACGATCTCGGCATGCGAAGGATATGGACAAAAACACCAAGTACTTCCACCAGATAGCTTCTGCTAGAAGGAGGAATAACAGGATTGATGCTTTGATGATTAATGGGAGGTTGGTTAGGAACTCAGCTAGAATAAAGATTGCTATCAGAGAGTTTTATAAACAGTTGTATTATCAAGAGGAGTCTCCTAAGGTGGGCTTCAGGGATGGATTGGTGACAAGGATATCTGAAGAGGAGTCTGTGGAGCTAGAGGCTTCGCCATCAGCTGAAGAGTATAGAGAGGCAGTGTGGGACTGTGAATCGTCTAAAGCACCAGGTAGTGATGGGTACAACATGAACTTTATTAAGAGGTGCTGGGATGAGATCAGGTCTGAGTTTACGGCAACTGTGGTTGCTTTCTTTCAGACAGTCAAGTTACCTAAGGACGCTAATATCACTTGGGTGGCTTTGGCTCCTAAATTTGTTGGGGCCAAGGAAATTAAGGACCTGCGCCTGATTAGCATGGTTGGTTGTGTGTATAAGGTGATCTCTAAGGTGCTGGTCAGGAGGATGAGAGCAGTGATGCCAGGGCTGGTTGGAGAGACTCAGAGTGCATTTGTCAAAGGTCGCAAAATACATGAGGGGACACTCATTGCGTGTGAAACATTGCATTGGCTCAAATTAAGAAAAAAGGAGGCAGCAATCATCAAGCTAGACTTTCAGAAGGCATATGATAGAGTTAAGTGGAGCTTTGTGGACATCGTCCTGCAGAAAAGGGGGTTTGGAAGCCGATGGAGGGCTTGGGTTATGGAGTGTGTGGGCACAGCATCTATGTCAGTGTTGATAAATGGTTCACTAACAAAGCCGTTTATGATGGAAAGAGGTTTGCGACAAGGCGACCCACTATCTCCTTTCCTTTTTGTACTTGTGGTTGACGTTCTACATAGAATGATCGGCGAGGCAGTTAGAAATGGCCGTATTTCTCCTTTGATGGTTGGGGGAGACAACATAGAATTATCGCATCTTCAGTTCGCAGATAACACTATTTTGTTTTGTCCGCCTGAGGAGGAGACTATCAAAAACTACAAAATGACTGCTACGCTGCTTTGAGCTGATATCAGGGTTGAGCATTAATTTTGACAAATTCAGTCAATCAATTGTGACCAACAATGGGTGTTTCGTATGTGCAGCTTGTTGGAGTGCAAGGAAGCTACACTACCAGTCAGATACCTTGGAATTCCTCTAGGTGCTAATCCGATGTTGGTGAAGACTTGGAAGCCAATAATAGATAAGGTGGAAGAGAAACTAAGCTTATGGAAGTCAAAAGTGCTAAACAAAGCGAGAAAGCTGGTGCTTATCAAAGCTGTTTTAAATAGCTTACTAGTATATTACTTAAGTTTGTATAAGATGCCAAAGGCGGTTGCTGAAAAATTGATCTCATTACAGAGAAAATTCTTGTAGAGTAAGGAGGATGGTAGTAATGGCATAGCTCTGGTTAGCTGGGAAGTGGTTTATGCTCCAAAAAAGCTAGGTGGTTTAGGTGTTGGAGATGCGATGATCTGGAATACAGCACTCTTGTTTAAATGGTGGTGGAGGTTTTCAAAAGATGAATGTCCATTGTGGAAGAAAGTGGTCTGCTCTATTTATAATCTGAATCCTAATAAGCTACTATCCACTCAGACATTACCTATTAGAGGAGGACCATGGAAGGATATATATGTCAACTACAGATCAAGGAGCAACATGTAAGAGATAAGATGATCACTGGTCTCACCATGGAGGTTGGTGATGGTAGAAGAACCCGATTCTGGGAGGACGTTTGGCTATGTTGTGGTGCTCTGAAGGATAGGTTCCCAAGGCTCTTCTCAGTTTCACTCCAAAAAGGATCAGTCATTGGGAATTGTGGGTTCTGGGATGGGATATAGTGGATTTGGAACTTCCATTGGAGGCGTGAGCTGTTCCAATGGGAGTTGGAAATTGTAAATCAGTTGCACGATGCTTTGAGGCCGATTAAACTAGCGGCGGATAGAGATGATAGGCTTGTGTGGAAGTTTAATAGACAAGGTGTTTTTACTACTAACTCATTTGTGCAGGTGTTGCAGGAGGAAATACTACCGGAGGATATAACAAGTTATAGCTTCACCAAGACTATTTGGAAGGGCTTAGTTCCTCTAAGAGTGGAGCTGTTTGCTTGGTTTACCTTGATTGGTAGGGTGCATATAAAAGAGAGATTGTGTCGACTTGGGATAATTACTCAGGAGGATAATATATGTGTTCTATGTAAAAAGGATGTTGAGAATGTACATCACTTATTCCTTGGATGTGAATTTACTTGGCAGGTTTGGTGTGCATGATTATTTCATCTTGGCAGGAAGTGGTCCTTTCCTGGTACTGTAAAGGAGCATTTTCAATGTTGGACAGGCACAACCAGTAGAAAGGAGGAGTCCAGAAATTGGTTCATTTGCTACTTTGCGATTGTCTGGAACGTCTGGCTGGAAAGGAACAGGAGGATATTTCAGAATAAAGAAAAAGGCGTAGACGACATTATTGACATGTCATTTCTTAGCTACCAGGAGTGGAAGTATAAAGATCCCTTGTGTTGTTGATGGCTATGCCGAAGATGACATGGGGTTGTGTTGTGCTATAAGCTGCCAGTTAGTTTCTGTTTGTGTTAGTCTTTTTGATTCAGTTTCTTGCTCCACCTTAGTGTTGAGCTCCTTTGTTTCAAAAAAAAAAGTCATAGAGCTTACCCAATTTGTAATATTGTGATTGGGATTGCAGCATATGGAGTTTTTAAGCAGTCATTATCCAGATCGTAGTGTCTAACTAGCTCCATTTGAAGCATGTGACTCAAGTTCAATGCTTGGATGTTGCTTAATGTGCCAACCCTATTTCATCCACAATATCTCTCTTTTCTTCGGGGATTGCCTTGAAAATCTTCGCAATGTATTGCGAAAAATATCTAATATCATGAATTTTCTACAATGATTCATATAATCATGTTAGTTAATATTTTCTGTATGAAGTTGAATCTTAGATTATATATATATGGGAAAGTCTAAGGAGTCAGCAACTTTTTAAAAAGTTGGCTAGCATTTAATCATCAAAAGAAAATTGAATGATCCTACACCATTGGATTTAATCTCACACCATTAAAAACACTATTAATGGCCAATTGATAGTTACAAAACACAAAAATTGTTGTCCCTAACACTCCTCTGTGTATATATATATACTTAAAATATTTTTTTAGTTTCTTTCTCTTTCTTATCTTTTTTGCATGATCACCTTTCTCGATAAGAGTTTTTCTCATATGCAAATATTTAAATTATGAGATTAGAAATGTTTGTTCATAGCAATGAAATAATAGACACCAACATACAAACAATGGACTAAAGCATAGAATTAATAGACCTCAGCATGGACATACTGAATCAAAGTATATAAACAATCAAACACCACATATAAACAAACCTCAGCACATAAATAAAGAATTACAATACACAAACAATAAAAATTAATACAAAAAATGAACCACAACACACGAAAAATGAACTTCAGCATACAAAAACTGAAACACGGCACACAAATAATGAACCTTTAAGCATACAAATACAGAATCAAAATACACAAACAAATGAACTTTTTAACACAAAAACAATAGATCACATGCACACAAATTTAGTACTTTCAAGAAATTTACATGTAAATGGTTTTATTTCATTTACATTCTTCATAAGTAATTTTTTTAAAAAAAATATAAAACGTGATTTTTTTTTTTGAAAGCAAACAGCTCAACACAATAGTAGTGGAGCAACCATATCCATCAACAAACAAAAACATAGAAAACATACAAACTTAACAAGAACCACAACAACACGAAAACGATCCCCATGTCATCTCCGGCATAGCCATCAACAACTAAAGGAATCCCCACCGCTCCACTTGTTAGCACTATTCGAAGACATGTTGACTATTTCTTCAACTCCTTTGCTTGTGTGCTGAAAGATCCGCCTATTCCCTTCCAGCCATAGGTTCCATACGATCGTGCAGAAGCACCTCAACCGGTGATTACGCACTTTCATCCTCCTCGGTTCCTCTGTCCAACTAAGAAAATGCCCTTTCATCGATCCCGGAACAGACCATCGTCGGCCAGTAGTACCTCTCCGTTCCTCTTCATGTACTATTTCATTAAAGTCTCCTATAAAACAGCACGGAACCTGACATAACCCCGCTATATAGCTCAACTCCTCCCACACATGAATCTTTTCATCTCTATTATGTGTACTATAGACCAAAACAAACGCACAGTTGAAACTATTTTTTAATATCACTCCTTCAACACACAACCACCTCTCTCCCTTATAGCAATTATTTAATTTAAACACCATCTCATCCCAAATTAACAACAGTCCACTAGACGCCCCCTCAGAACCTACATATTCCCAACCTGGACTACCTTGTCCCCATATTTTTGCAACATCAAAGCTCGTCACTATCTGCCTTTTAGTTTCAATCAAACCTAGAATTTGTAGTCTATGTTTATTCTTTAGGTCCTTCACCATTCTCAACTTCCCATCTCCTCTTAACCCCCTAACATTCCATGAACTAAATATCATTTTAAAGTTGTTTTGCACACCTGTTTTGCATGTTTAGGTCTGCACCGTCTCATTTTCGCTCTCTGCTTTGCCACTTTTTTTACGAGCTATTTTTTCATTCTGTGCTTGAAGAATTGCCATAATATCATCTTCTTCGTTGTATAATATCGCTCCTGACTCGTGTGCCAGCTCCCAGGTCTTTCTATTTTCTAACAGTTGCTCCTCCACATCGGTGTGCTGATTGTCACTTGTTTCCGCATCATTTCCCTTTTCCTCATGGCCCAGTTTGGCCCCTTCAATGCTACACTCATTCATCCTTCCTGTTTTCAAACAGTACTGATCCCTACCAGACATTCGTTCGCTCTATGTATGGTTCCTTGCTCTGTCGCTCTGCTGCCCGTGCCTCCCCTCTATTTTACCAGCCAATATCGCGCCTCCATTCTTTCAAAACTCAGAGGTTTTGTCACTTCGATCTCCCCCTCTCCCTGTTGTTCTGAATTGCCACACACACCGAGGTCTGCCGCAGCCACACGCACCTCTTTCCCGCCACTGACGTCGCTCCCAGCGTCTTCAACAGCATCAGTCGCGCTGGGTTGGGGCCAGACTTCTCCATCGCAAAGCAGCTGTGCCCCCAAGTTCACGTCGCGACCATCTCCATCGCGGCCTTCCCCATCGATCGCGTCGTTCCCTCCAGCGAATAGGGATCTACCATGAGCGATGCGTCCATCCCCCAGGTTCATGCTGCAGCCATCTCCACTGCAACCTTCCCCATCAATCACGCCCTTCCTTCCAGCGAAAAGGGATCCACGATGAGCACTGCGTCCATCTCCCACGTTCCCGCCGCGACCATCTCCTCTGCTGCTGGTGCACGAAATCGCAATCACACTTTTACAAATATGCACAACTAACCAGCAAGTGCACTGGGTCATCCAAGTAATACCTTACGTGAGTAAGGGTCGATCCCACAGAGATTGTCGGCTTGAAGCAAGCTATGGTTATCTTGTAATTCTTAGTCAGGATATCAGTAATGATTCTTAGTTTTAATTTCAAAAAGTAAAAGAACATGAAATAAATACTTGTTATGCAGTAATGGAGAATAGGTTGAGGTTTTGGAGATGCTCTGTCTTCTGAATCTCTGCTTTCCTACTGTCTTCTTCTTCACGCACGCAAGGCTCCTTCCATGGCAATCTGTATGTTGGTGGATCACCGTTGTCAATGGCTACCATCTATTCTCTCAGTGAAAATGGTCCAAATGCACTGTTACCGCATGGCTAATCATCTGTCGGTTCTCACTCATGTTGGAATAGGATCTATTGATCCTTTTGCGTCTGTTACTAAGCCCAGCACTCGCGAGTTTGAAGCTCGTCACGGTCATCCCATCCCAGATCCTACTTGGAATATCACAGACAAGGTTTAGACTTTCCATATCTCAAGAATGGCCGCCAATAATTCTAGCTTATACCACGAAGGTTCTAATCTTAGAGTAGAAACCCAAGAGATACGCACTCAAGCTATTGCAGATAGAACGGAGGTGGTTATCAGGCACACGTTCATAGGTGAGAATGATGATGAGTGTCACAGATCATCACATTCATCAGGTTAAAGTGCGACTGAATATCTTAGAATAGAAACAAGCGTGATAGAATGAAAAACAGTAGTAATTACATTAATTCATCGAAACACAGCAGAGCTCCTCACCCCCAACCATGGGGTTTAGAGACTCATGCCGTAGAAAATACAAGTTTTGATGTAAAATGTCATGCCGTCCATAGTAAGTCTCTAAAAGTAGTTTTTATACTAAACTAGTGACCTAGGTTTACAGAAAATGAGTAAACTAAGATAGATAGTGCAGAAATCCACTTCCGGGGCCCACTTGGTGTGTGTTTGGGCTGAGCATTGAAGCTTTCACATACATAGGCTGCTCCTGGCATTTAACTCCAGCTTTTGTGCCAGTTTGGGCATTTAACTCCAACTTTTATGCCAGTTCTGGTGTTTAACGCCAGAATAGGGTAGAGACTTGGCGTTAAACACCAGTTTGCGTGATCTCAACTCGGGCAAAGTATGGACTATTATATATTACTGGAAAGCCCAGGATGTCTACTTTCCAACGCAATTAAGAGCGTACCAATTGGGCTTTTGTAGCTCCAAAAAATCCATTTCGAGTACAGGGAGGTTAGAATCCAACAGCATCTGCAGTCCTTTTTCAGCCTCTGAATCAGATTTTTGCTCATGTCCCTCAATTTCAGCCAGAAAATACCTGAAATCACAGAAAAAAACATAAACTCATAGTAAAGTCCAGAAATATGATTTTTGCATAAAAACTAATAAAAATATACTAAAAAGTAGCTAGATCCTACTAAAAACTATATGAAAATACCCCAAAAAGCGTATAAAATATCCGCTCATCACAATACCAAACTTAAACTGTTGCTTGTCCTCAAGCAACTAGATAAATAAAATAGGATAGAAAGAAAATCAAGAGGCAATAACATCTCAGAGTTTTATATGAAGCTCAAATTCTCATTAAATGAGTGGGACTAGTAGCTTTTTGCTTCTGAACAGTTTTGGCACCTCAATTTATCCTTTGAAGTTCAAAATGATTGGCATCTATAGGAACTCAGAATTCAGATAGTGTTATTGATTCTCTTAGTTTAGTATGTTGATCCTTGAACACAGCTACTTTATGAGTCTTGGCCGTGGTCCTAAGCACTTTGTTTTCCAGTATTACCACCGGATACATAAATGCCACAGACACATAACTGGGTGAACCTTTTCAAATTGTGACTCAGCTTTACTGAAGTCCCCAGTTAGAGGTGTCCAGAGCTCTTAAGCACACTCTTTTTTTGCTTTGGACCACGACTTTAACCGCTCAGTCTCAAGTTTTCACTTGACACCTTCACGCCACAAGCACATGGTTAGGGACAGCTTGGTTTAGCCGCTTAGGCCAGGATTTTATTCCTTTAGGCCCTCCTATCTATTAATGCTCAAAGCCTTGGATCCTTTTTACCCTTGCCTTTTGGTTTAAAGGGCTATTGGCTTTTTCTGCTTGCTTTTTCTCTTTCTTTATTTTTTTTTATTTTTTTCGCCTTTTTTTCGCAAGCTTTGTATTCACTGCTTTTTCTTGCTTCAAGAATCAATTTTATGATTTTTCAGATTATCAATAATATTTCTCCTTTTTCATTATTCTTTCAAGAGCCAACAAATTTAACATTCATAAACTTCACTATCAAAATTTATGCACTGTTCAAGCATTCATTCAGAAGACAAAAAGTATTGCCACCACATATAAATAATTTGAATTTTTCTTATTAAGAACTCAAAAATAAAACTGCCTCCTTATTCTAAAAAAATTTGCTATTTTATTCATGTTTAATGATGATGAGAAAAATAAATTATAATTTACTTGGAGATAATAAAAAAAATAAAAAATAAAGATACTAATTACTATTATTCATGTGACTCCTAAGGTAGATCTCTAATAGCAAAAGTTATCACAGAGTTAAGATTAGGACTCAACAACCTTTATTTTGGGAGATGGATGCTCCTTCAATCTGTGGGGTGTCTGGCCCTTCAAGAGACAGCTTCTGGCGCTTCAGCTCCTGTAGCTCACGCCCTTGCTTCTCTTGTTCCTTCAGTAGTTTGCAGAGCATGCTATTTTGAATTTGCTGTTCTTCTTTCAGTTGATCCATAGCTTCTTGCAGCTTGGAGACAGATGCTTCTAGACGGGTCCAGTAGTCAATCTGAGGGATTTCTGAGAGGAACTCCTGTGCCCTCCTTTTGATGGAGTTATCTTGCACTTGTTGTCCTTCCATTGACTTTTTGGTGATTGGGTGCTCGACTGAGATATACTCATCCACTCCCATATTTACCCCAGCATCTTTAAATAGCAGAGAGATTAGGCATGGGTAAGCCAATTTGGCGTCAGTAGAGTTCTTGTTTGCAATTGTATAAAGCTCACAAGAAATCAGATGATGAATCTCCACTTCGTTTCCCAGCATAATGCAGTGGATCATCACTGCTCTTTTGACAGTGACTTCAGAGCGGTTACTGGTGGGCAGTATAGAACGCCCAATGAAGTCCAGCCAGCCCCTAGCAATTGGTTTGAGATCTCCTCTCTTGAGTTGATTTGGGACACCCTTTGTGTTGGTTATCCACTTGGTTCCAGGGATGCATATGTCCTCTAGAACTTGGTCCAAGCGCTTATCTAATCTCACCATTCTCCTATTAAAGGATTCTAGATCATCTTGTAGTTGAGGCAGCTTAAAGACCTCTCTTATTTTGTCCAGGTAGAAGTAAATAATCTTCCCTCTGACCATGGTTCGAAAGGTATAGAAGGCGGTTCCAGTCATTCTCTGCTTATCTGTTTGCCACAGATTTGAGTAGAATTCTTGAACCATGTTTCTACCTACCTTTGTCTTAGGGTTAGCTAGAATTTCCTACCCCCTATTTCGAATCTGCTCTTGGATCTCCGGATATTCATCTTCTTTCAGATCAAATTTAACTTCCGGGATCACTGACCTTAGACCCATTATTTTGTGGTAATGGTCTTCATGTTCTTTGGTTAAGAACCTCTCCTGATTCTAAAGTGATTTTGGAGTGTTCTCTTTCTTGCCTCTTGAAGTGGTTTGTTTTTCCTTAAGAGCCATGATCTTAGTGAATCTTAGCTTAGTGATCATGAAAAATACACCAAACTTAGAGGTTTGCTTGTCCTCAAACAAAAGAAAAGAAAGGAGAGGAATAGAAGGAGAGTCAAATTTGAGTTATGGTGGAGAGGGGGAGGCCGAATGTGAATTTATAAGGGAGGGGGTGGGTTCAAAAATTTTTGAAAAAGATATTATAGAAGATACGATTTGTAAAAGATAAATATGATATGAAAAAGATGAAATTTTAAAATTGAAAATATATGAGTGATTTGAAAAAGATAAATCTGAATTTGAAAAGATAGTATAATGAGTTGAAAAAGATTTGAGAAGAAATTAAAAAGATAGATGAGTTTTGAAAAAGATTTGAAAAGAAATTGAAGAAGATTTGAGAAAGATTTTTAGGATTAAAGAAGAATTTAATTTTTTTATTTGTTTTGTTTTTTTGAAATTGAAATTGAAAGATGATAATTTGTAACATGTTTATGCAAGAAATTTTGGATGTAAAGTATGAACTATTATATATTGCTGGAAAGCTCAAGATGTCTACTTTCCAACGCAATTGAGAGCGCACCAATTGAGCTTTTGTAGCTCCAGAAAATCCACTTCGAGTGCAAGGAGGTCAAAATCCAACAGCATATGCAGTCCTTTTTCAGCCTCTGAATCAGATTTTTGCTCAAGTCCCTCAATTTCAGCCAGAAAATACCTGAAATCACAGAAAAACACACAAACTCATAGTAACGTCCAGAAATGTGATTTTTATTTAAAAACTAATAAAAACATAATAAAAACTAACTAAAATATACTAAAAATATACTAAAAACAATGCCAAAAAGCGTATAAATTATCCGCTCATCACAACACCAAACTTAAATTGTTGCTTGTCCCCAAGCAACTAAAAATCAAATAGGATAAAAAGAAGAGAATATACAATGAATTCCAAAAACATCTATGAAGATCAGTATTAATTAGATGAGTGGGGCTTTTAGCTTTTTGCTTCTGAACAGTTTTGGCATCTCACTTTATCCTTTGAAGTTCAGAATAATTGGCTTCTATAGGAACTCAGAATCCAGATAGTGTTATTGATTCTCCTAGTTAAGTGTGTTGATTCTTGAACACAGCTACTTTATGATTCTTGGCCGTGACCCAAAGCATTTTGTTTTCCAGTATTACCACCGGATACATAAATGCCACAGACACATAACTGGGTGAACCTTTTCAAATTGTGACTCAGCTTTGCTAGAGTCCCCAATTAGAGGTGTCCAGAGCTCTTAAGCACACTCTTTTTGCTTTTGGACCACGACTTTAACCGCTCAGTCTCAAGTTTTTACTTGACACCCACAAGCACATGGTTAGGGACAGCTTGGTTTAGCCGCTTAGGCCAGGAATTTATTCCTGTGGGCCCTCCTATCCACTGATGCTCAAAGCCTTGGATCCTTTTTATTTTACCCTTGCCTTTTGGTTTAAAGGGATATTGGCTTTTTCTTCTTGCTTTTTTTTCTTTCTTTCTCTTTTTTTTTTTGAAGATATATATTTTTTCTGCAAGCTTTTCACTGCTTTTTCTTGCTTCAAGAATCAATTTTATGATTTTTCAGATTATCAAATAACATTTCTCCTTTTCCATAATTCTTTCAAGAGCCAACAATTTTAACATTCATGAATCAACAATATCAAAAATATGCACTGTTCAAGCATTCATTCAGAAAGACAAAAGTATTGCCACCACATCAAAATAATTAAACTGTTTTAAAATTCGAAATTCATGCACTTCTTTTTCTTTTTCAATTAAAAACATTTTTCATTTAAGAAAGGTGATCGATTCATTTTCATAGCTTTAAGGCATAGACACTTAGACACTAATGATCATGTAATAAAGACACAAATATAAATAAACATAAAGCATACTTTTCGAAAAATAGAAAATAAAGAACAAGGAAATTAAAGAACGGGTCCACCTTAGTGATGGCGGCTTGTTCTTCCTCTTGAAGATCTTATGGAGTGCTTGAGCTCCTCAATGTCTCTTCCTTGCCTTTGTTGCTCCTCTCTCATGGTTCTTTGGTCTTCTCTAATTTCATGGAGGAGGATGGAATGCTCTTGGTGCTCCACCCTTAGTTGTCCCATGTTGGAACTTAATTCTCCTAAGGAGGTGTTGATTTGCTCCCAATAGTTTTGTGGAGGAAAATGCATCCCTTGAGGCATCTCAGGGATTTCATGATGAGGAGTTTCCTCATGCTCTTGTCCATGAGTGGGATCTCTTGTTTGCTCCATCCTTTTCTTAGTGATGGGCTTGTCCTCATCAATGAGAATGTCTCCCTCTATGTCAATTCCAACTGAATTGCAGATGTGACAAATGAGGTGAGGGAAGGCTAACCTTACCAAAGTAGAAGACTTATCCGCCACCTTGTAGAGTTCTTGGGATATAACCTCATGAACTTCTACTTCCTCTCCAATCATGATACTATGGATCATGATGGCTCGGTCTATAGTAACTTCAGACCGGTTGCTAGTGGGAATGATTGAGCGTTGGATGAACTCCAACCATCCCCTAGCCACGGGCTTGAGGTCATACCTTCTTAGTTGAACTGGCTTCCCTCTTGCATCTCTTTTCCATTGGGTGCGCTCTTCACAGATGTCCATGAGGACTTGGTCCAACCTTTGATCAAAGTTGACCCTTCTAGTGTAGGGGTGTACATCTCCTTGCATCATGGGCAAGTTGAATGCCAACCTTACATTCTCCGGACTAAAATCTAAGCATTTCCCCCAAACCATTGTAAGCCAATTCTTTGGTTCCGGGTTCACACTTTGATCATGGTTCTTGGTGATCCATGCATTGGCATAGAACTCGTGAACCATTAAGATTCTGACTTGTTGAATGGGGTTGGTGAGAACTTCCCAACCTCTTCTTCGAATCTCATGTCGAATCTCTGGATATTCACCCTTTTTGAGTTTGAAAGGGACCTCGGGGATCACCTTCTTCTTGGCCACAACTTCATAGAAGTGGTCTTGGTGCACCCTTGAGATGAATCTCTCCATCTCCCATGACTCAGAGGTGGAGGCTTTTGCCTTCCCTTTCCTCTTTCTAGAGGTTTCTCCGGCCTTAGGTGCCATAAATGGTTATGGAAAAACAAAAAGCAACGCTTTTACCACACCAAACTTAGAAGGTTTGCTCGTTCTCGAGCAAAAGAAGAAAGAAGGACGGAGAAGAAAAGAAATAGAGGAGATGGAGGGGGCTTAGTATTTCGGCCAAGGGGGAGACGTAGTGTGTATGTTGTGTGAAAATGAAGGAGTGAAGATGAGTTTATATAGGAGTGGAGAGGGGTTGTATGGTTCGGTCATTATGGGTGGGTTTGGGAGGTAAAGTGGTTTGAATTTGAATGGTGAGGTAGGTGGGGTTTTATGAAGGATGGATGTGAGCGGTGAAGAGAATGGTGGAATTTGATAGGTGAGGGGTTTTTGGGGAAGAGGTATTGAGGTGATTGGCGAATGGGTGAAGAAGAGAGAGAGAGGTGGGGTGGGTGGGGATCCTGTGGGGTCCACAGATCCTGAGGTGTCAAGGATATCTCATCCCTGCACCAAGTGGCGTGCAAAAATGCCCCTTTCTGCCAATCCTGGCGTTAAACGCCAGGCTGCTGCCCATTTCTGGCGTTTAACGCCAGCTTCTTGCCCTTTTCTAGCGTTAAACGCCAGTCTGGTGCCCATTTCTGGCATTAAATGCCCATAATGGTGCCAGACTGGGCGTTTAACGCCCATTCTACTACCCTTACTGGCGTTTAAACGCCAGTAAGTTTCTCCTCCAGGGTGTTCTATTTTTAATTCTGTTTTTTATTCTGTTTTTGCTTTTTCAATTATTTTTGTGACTTCACATGATCATCAACCTACAGAAAACATAAATTAACAAAAGAAAATAGAAATTTAACATAGATAAGTAAAAATTGGGTTGCCTCCCAACAAGCGCTTCTTTAATGTCAATAGCTTGACAGTGGGCTCTCATGGAGCCTCACAGATGTTCAGAGCAATGTTGGAACCTCCCAACACCAAACTTTAGAGTTTGAATATGGGGGTTCAACACCAAACTTAAAGTTTGGTTGTGGCCTCCCAACACCAAGCTTAGAGTTTGACTGTGGGGGCTCTGTTTGTCTCTGTATTGAGAGAAGCTCTTCATGCTTCCTCTCCATGGTTACAGAGGGATATCCTTGAGCTTTAAACACAAGGAAGTCTTCATTCACTTGAATGATCAATTCTCCTCTGTCAACATCAATTACAGCTTTTGCTGTAGCAAGGAAGGGTCTGCCAAGGATGATGGATTCATCCATACACTTCTCAGTCTCTAGGATTATGAAATCAGCAGGGATGTAGTGGCCTTGAACCTTTACCAAGACATCCTCTACAAGTCCATAAGCCTGTTTCTTTGAATTGTCTGCCATCTCCAGTGAGATTCTTGCAGCTTGTACCTCAATGATCCCTAGCTTCTCCATTACAGAGAGAGGCATGAGGTTTATACTTGACCCTAGGTCACACAGATCCTTCTCAAAGGTCATCGTACCTATGGTACAAGGTATTGAGAACTTTTCAGGATCTTGTCTCTTCAGAGGTAATTTCTGCCTAGTCAAGTCATCCAGTTCTTTAGTGAGCAATGGAGGTTCATTCTCCCAAGTCTCATTACCAAATAACTTGGCGTTTAGCTTCATGATTGCTCCAAGGTACTTAGCAACTTGCTCTTCAGTAACATCTTCATCCTCTTCAGAGGAAGAATACTCATCAGAGCTCATGAATGGCAGGAGTAAATTTAATGGAATCTCTATGGTCTCTGTGTGAGCCTCAGATTCTCATGGTTTCTCATCAGGGAATTCCATGGAGGCTAGTGGACATCCATTGAGGTCTTCCTCAGTGGAGATCACTGCCTCTTCCTCCTCTCCAGGTTCGGCCATGTGGGCTATGGTGATGGCCTTGCACTCTCCTTTTGGATTCTCTTATGTATTGCTTGGAAGAGCACTTGGAGGGAGTTCAGTAACTTTCTTGCTCAGCTGACCTACTTGTGCCTCCAAATTTTTAATGGAGGACCTTATTTCAGTCATGAAACTTTGAGTGGTTTTAATTAGATCAGAGACTATAGTTGCTAAGTCAGAGTGGCTCTACTTAGAATCCTCTGTCTGTTGCTGAGAAGATAATGGAAAAGGCTTGCTATTGCTAAACCTGTTTCTTCCACCATTACTGTTGTTGAAACCTTGTTGAGGTCTCTTTTGATCCTTCCATGAGAGATTTGGATGATTTCTCCATGAAGGATTATAGGTGTTTCCATAGGGTTCTCCCATGTAATTCACCTCTTCCATTGCTAGGTTCTCAGGATCATAAGCTTCTTCTTCAGATGAAGCTTCTTTGGTACTGCCTGTTGCTGCTTGCATTCCAGACAGACTCTGAGAAATCATATTGACTTGTTGAGTCAATATTTTATTCTGAGCCAGTATGGCATTCAGAGTATCAATCTCAAGAACTCCTTTCTTCTGATTTGTCCCATTATTCACATGGTTCCTTTCAGAAGTGTACATGAATTGGTTATTTGCAACCATCTCAATGAGTTCCTGAGCTTCTGCAGGCATCTTCTTCAGATGAAGAGATCCTCCAGCAGAGCTGTCCAATGACATCTTGGACAGTTCAAACAGACCATCATAGAAGATACCTATGATGCTCCATTCAGAAAGCAAGTCAGAAGGACACCTTCTGATCAATTGATTGTATCTTTCCCAAGCTTCATAGAGGGATTCTCCTTCCTTCTGTCTGAAGGTTTGGACTTCCACTCTAAGCTTGCTCAATTTTTGAGGTGGAAAGAACTTTGCCAAGAAGGCATTGACTAGCTTTTTTCAAGAGTTCAGGCTTTCTTTGGGTTGTGAATCCAACCATGTTCTAGCTTTGTCTCTTACAACAAAAGAAAAAAGCATAAGCTTGTAGACCTCGGGATCAACCCCATTAGTCTTCACAGTGTCACAGATTTGCAAGAATTCAACTAAGAACTGATGAGGATCTTCCAATGGAAGTCCATGAAACTTGCAATTCTGTTGCATTAGAGAAACTAATTGAGGCTTAAGCTCAAAATTGTTTGCTCCAATGGTAGGGATTAAGATGCTTCTCCCATAGAAGTCAGGAGTAGGTGCAGTAAAGTCACCAAGCACCTTCCTTGCATTGTTGGCATTGTTGTTTTCGGCTACCATGGCTTCTTCCTCCTTGAAGAGCTCTGTTAGGCCCTCTAGAGAGAGTTGTGCCTTAGCTTCTCTTAGCTTTCTCTTCAAGGTCCTTTCAGGTTCTGGATCAGTTTTAACAAGGATGCCTTTGTCTTTGCTATTGCTCATATGAAAGAGAAGAGAACAAGAAAGTATGGAATCCTCTATGTTACAGTATAGAGATTCCTTGAGGTGTCACAGGAAAAGAAGAATAGAAGGAGAAGGTAGAAAGAGAAGAATTCGAACTTATCAAGAGGGATAGAGTTTGAATTGTTGATAGTGGAGGAGTGTTAGTCCTTAAATAGAAGGATGTGAGAAGAGGGGAAGAATTTTCGAAATTAAAGTAAAAGATTTTGAAATAATTAAAAGAAATTTTGAAAATTTGATTGATGATTTTCGAAAACTAAAATTGGGAAAGAAATTAAGTGATTTTGAAAAAGATTTTGAAATTAGAAATTAAAAGGATATGATTGAAAATTAATTTTGAAAGAGATGTGATTAAAAAGATATAATTGAGAAGATATGATTGAAGATCAAATTAAAAAGAGAAAGTTTTAAAATTAAAGTTGATTACTTGACTTACAAGAAATTAGAAGATATGATTTTAGAATTAAAACTTTTGATTCTTTCTTAATAGGCAAGTAACAACTAGAAAATTTTGAATTAAATTACTAATTGTAGCAAGAATTTTCAAAAATAGAAAAAATAAAAAATGGAAAGAAATTGATTTTGAAGAGATATGATTGAGAAGATATGATTTGAAAAAGATTTGATTTTGAAAAATTATGAAGATTTGAAAAAAATTTGGATTAAAAACAAAATCTTCCCTCTAGTGTCATCCTGGCGTTAAACGCCCAGAATGGCATCCATTCTGGCGTTTAACGCCCAAAATGCTACCTTTTTGGGCGTTAAACGCCCAGCCAGGTACCCTGGCTGGCGTTTAAATGCCAGTTTTCCTTCTTCACTGGGCGTTTTGAACGCTCAGCTTTTTCTGTTTAATTCCTCTGCTGAATGTTCTGAATCTTCAATTCTCTGTGTTATTGACTTGAAAAGACACAATTTAAAAAAAATTTTGAATTTTTTTTTAAATGATGAGAAACAATAATAAAAATAATGCAACTAAGATCAAATAAACAATGCATGCAAGACACCAAACTTAGAAGTTTGTATACTAAGGACTATAGCAATTTGAAAATGCATATAAGAAACAACAAAAGACACAAAATAAGAGAAATTAAAGATCAGAGCACTGAAATCATCAAGAACAACTCGAAGATCAATGAAGAACATAATGCATGAAATTTTCGAAAATATGAAGAATAAAGACATGCGATTGACACCAAACTTAAAATTAGACACTAGACTCAAACAAGAAACATAAAACATTTTTTATTTTTATGATTTTATAAAAAATTTTTGTGATTTTCGAAACTTATATAGAGAAGAAAATAAAGAGAATCAAAACTTTTAATAAGAATTTCAGGAATCATGCAATGTTAGTCTAAAGCTTCAGTCTAAAAAGATTAGACATGGTTAGCCAAGCTTCAGCAGGACATTACATTCAGCAGCTAAATTGATGAGAATCAATCAGCTTTTGTGATGATAAGAACATCACCTTGAAACTCTAAAATTCATTCTTAAAAATTCTAAAAAATAAAAAGAAAAGTACCTAATCTAAGCAACAAGATGAACCGTCAGTTGTCCAAACTCGAACAATCCCCGGCAACGGCGCCAAAAACTTGGTGCACGAAATTGTGATCATCAACAATGGCGCCAAAGGACTTGGAGCTCTCAAACGTGAATCACACTTTGTCACAATTCCGTACAACTAACCAGCAAGTGCACTGGGTCGTCCAAGTAATAAACCTTACGTGAGTAAGGGTCGATCCCACGGAGATTGTCGGCTTGAAGCAAGCTATGGTCATCTTGTAAATCTCAGTCAGGCGGATTCAAATGGTTATGGAGGATTGATAATTAAAAGATGAATAAAACATAAAATAAGATAAAGATAGAGATACTTATGTAATTCATTGGTGGGAATTTCAGATAAGTGTATGAAGATGCTTTGTTCCTCCTGAACCTCTGCTTTCCTATTGCCTTCTTCCAATCATTCATACTCCTTTCCATGGCAAGCTTTATGTTGGGCATCACCGTTGTCAATGGCTACTTTCCGTCTTCTCAGTGAAAATGTTCTACGCACGCTGTCACCACACAGCTAATCATCTGTCCGTTCTCGATCATGTTGGAATAGGATCCATTGATCCTTTTGCGTCTGTCACACGCCCAACAATCGCGAGTTTGAAGTTTGTCACAATCATCCCTTTCCAAATCCTACTCAGAATACCACAGACAAGGTTTAGATGTTTCGGATCTCAGGAATGGCCGCCAATAATTCTAGCCTATACCACGAAGGTTCCAATCTTAGATTAGAAACCCAAGAGATACACATTCAAGCTTGTTTGCATGTAGAACGGAAGTGGTTTTCAGTCACACATTCATAGGTGAGAATAGTGATGAGTGTCACATAATCATCACATTCATCATGTTCTTGGGTGCGAATGAATATCTTGGAGAAGAAATAGACTTGAATTGAATAGAAGAACAATAGTAATTGTATTAATTCATGAAGAACAGCAGAGCTCCATACCTTAATCTATGGTGTGTAGAAACTCCACCGTTGAAAATACAAAAGTGATAATGGTGTAAGCATGGCCGAATGGCCAGCCTCCAAGGTCTAGGGACTAAACGTCCAAAGATGAAAATACAATAGCAAAAGGTCCTATTTATAGAGAACTAGTAGCCTAGGGTTTACAGAAATAAGTAATTAATGCAGAAATCTTCTTCCGGGCCCACTTGGTGTGTGCTTGGGCTGAGCATTGAAGCTTTCACATGTAGAGACTTTTCTTGGAGTTAAACGCCAGCTTTTGTGCCAGTTTAGGTGTTTAACTCCAGCTTTTGTGCCAGTTCTGGCGTTAAACGCCAGAATTCTTGAGCTGACTTGGAACGCCTGTTTGGGCCATCAAATCTCGGGCAAAGTATGAACTATTATATATTGCTGAAAAGCCCAGGATGTTTACTTTTCAACGCAATTGAGAGCGCATCAATTGGGCTTCTGTAGCTCTAGAAAATCCACTTCGAGTGCAGGGAGGTCAGAATCCAACAGCATCTGCAGTTCTTTTTCAGCCTCTGAATCAGATTTTTGCTCAGGTCCCTCAATTTCAGCCAGAAAATAGCTGAAATCACAGAAAAATACACAAACTCATATTAAAGTCCAAAAATATTATTTTTATTTAAAAACTAATAAAAACATAATAAAAACTAACTAAAATATACTAAAAACATACTAAAAACAATGCCAAAAAGCGTATAAATTATCCGCTCATCAAAATTCCAAAACTAAGATAAGATAAAATAAGAAGTTTTAAAAGGAAAATTTGAGTTTTTAAAGGCAGAATTCGAAAATCAATTAAAATAAAGAGATAAGATATTTTTGAATTTAATGAAGAAAGAGAAAAACACTAAAAACGACACCAAACTTAAAATTTTTAGATCAAAACAAAGAAAACAAACAAGGAAGCTTTGAATATCAAGATGAACACCAAGAACACCAAACTAAAAAAAAATTTTATACTTTGAACACTAATAATTCGTAAAAAATGAAAGAAAAATAAACTTATGCAATTGACACCAAACTTAAAATATAAGACTAAACTCAAACGGAAGACTCTAAACCAAAAAGAAAAATTTTCCTAATCTAAGCAACAAAATAAACCGTCAGTTGTCCAAACTCGAACAATCCCCGGCAACGGCGCCAAAAACTTGGTGCACAAAATCGCAATCACACTTTTGCAAATCCGCACAACTAACCAGCAAGTGCACTGGGTCGTCTAAGTAATACCTTACGTGAGTAAGGGTCGATCCCACGGAGACTGTCGGCTTGAAGCAAGCTATGGTTATCTTGTAATTCTTAGTCAGGATATCAGTAATGATTCTTAGTTTTAATTGAAAAAAGTAAAAGAACATGAAATAAATACTTGTTATACAGTAATGGAAAACAGGTTGAGGTTTTGGAGATGCTCTGTCTTCTGAATTTCTGCTTTCCTACTGTCTTCTTCTTCACGCACGCAAGGCTCCTTCCATGGCAAGCTGTATGTTGGTGGATCACCATTGTCAATGGCTACCATCCATCCTCTCAGTGAAAATGGTCCAAATGCGCTGTCACTGCACGGCTAATCATCTGTCGGTTCTCACTCATGTTGAAATAGGATCCATTGATCCTTTTACGTCTGTCACTACGCCCAGCACTCGCGAGTTTGAAGCTCGTCACAGTCATCCCATTCCAGATCCTACTCGGAATACCACAGACAAGGTTTAGATTTTTTGGATCTCAAGAATAGCCGCCAATAATTCTAGCCTATACCACGAAGGTTCTAATCTTAGATTAGAAACCCAAGAGATACGCACTCAAGCTATTGCAGATAGAACGGAGGTGGTTGTTAGGCACGCGTTCATAGGTGAGAATGATGATGAGTGTCATGGATCATCACATTCATCAGGTTGAAGTGCGAGTGAATATCTTAGAATAGAAACAAGCGTGATAGAATGAAAAACAGTAGTAATTGCATTAATTCATCGAAACACAGCAGAGCTCCTCACCCCAACCATGGGGTTTAGAGACTCATGCCATAGAAAATACAAGTTCTAATGTAAAATGTCATGCCATCCATAGTAAGTCTCTAAAATTAGTTTTTATACTAAACTAGTGACCTAGGTTTACAGAAAATGAGTAAACTAAGATAGATAGTGCAGAAATCCACTTCCGGGGACCACTTGGTGTGTGTTTGGGCTGAGCATTGAAGCTTTCACGTGCATAGGCTGCTCCTGGTGTTTAACTCCAGCTTTTGTGCCAGTTTGGGCGTTTAACTCCAACTTTTATGCCAGTTCTGGTGTTTAACGCCAGAATAGGGTAGAGACTTGGCGTTAAACGCCAGTTTGCGTGATCTCAACTCGAGAAAAGTATGAACTATTATATATAACTGGAAAGTCCATGATGTCTACTTTCCAACGCAATTGAGAGCGCGCCAATTGGGCTTCTGTAGCTCCAGAAAATTCATTTCGAGTGCAGGGAGATCAGAATCTAACAGCATATGCAGTCCTTTTTCAGCCTCTGAATCAGATTTTTGCTCAGGTCCCTCAATTTCAGCAAGAAAATACCTGAAATCACAGAAAAATACACAAACTCATAGTAAAGTCCAGAAATATAATTTTTGCATAAAAACTAATAAAAATATACTAAAAAGTAGCTAGATCCTACTAAAAACTATATGAAAATACCCCCAAAAAGCGTATAAAATATCCGCTCATCAGCTACCTTCTCCGTCAATGGCGCTCTTCCTTCCAACAAAGAGGCATCCTCCATGAGCGCTGCGTCCATCTCTCGTGCACACTAGGTCTGGAGTATCACGACCCGTTTCCTTCAATGGGAACCGGCCCGAACAATCCCCCAAGGGCCTGCGAACCGCATCCTCTTGCTCCTTGAGTGCTGGGCCCAAATTTTCTGGTCTGTCCCCATGGTTTCTAATGTTGCAGATGGCCCAATTATTTTCTAAGCAAGTGTGTTTTTGTTTTGCTTTTGTGGACCCCTTCCTCAGCCCAATTAGGTTACATGTTACTGTTCTCTCTGAATCTTCCTCATAAAGCATAACAGTATTTTTTCCCAAATCATGCAAACCATGATTATCATCAGTTAATGCTTGATCCGTTTCGATTTCCCCGCGATTACGATACGCACAGCCATTACTCCATTCATTTAAAATTGTGTTTGTAATTACAATTCTGCCCTTGTCTTCTTCCTTACTCCGTGGAATCATCAACAGCTGCTCTTCATCCTGGATTCCTTCATGCAATGACCCTGCTTCAAACTTCTGCATTATATCCCTACCGGCACTATTACTTTTGCTATCAGAGTTTCTTTGTACACTTGCCCTTTCATCCTCAAATTTTCCGGGTGCAAATCAAATTACACGCCTCATGTCCAACCTCCTTCACCAGAATATCAAAGCCTCCCGTACCAACTGTGACGTGAACCCATTCTTGAATCACATCCATTACACAGATGTCAATCTGTACACGACCTATAGTGAAAGAACTACATTCTTCCGTGTCTCTGGCACATCCAACGACTTCACCCCATTGGCCTCCTATCGTTCTAAAAGTGTTAACTGACCAAGCATGCAGCGGGACCCCAAAGCACTCCAGCCACACCCTTCGAGTTTCACTATGTTCTGACTCTTCCCATCGCCACACTCTATGGAACAACTGTAAGAGACTATTCATGTTAAAGGTGTAAGCGTTGTCAGCATGCCGAACACTATCAAAAGTCAGAAGTGCTTTGTATGCGCCCAACATTAGGCATATTCTTCTTGATCATTTCCTTTAAAGAAGCAAAGTTGATTGCTTTTGTCGTGACCCCGACGAGGCTCCTCTGCAGCCATTCCAAATTCTCTGTTGCCACTGCTACTTTCACTTTCTTTGTCCATCCATTTCCATGCGAGTCTTTGTCGATTTTCTTCTTCCGTATCTCATTTCCAGGTGACTCAGTATCATTCTGATCAACTTTCCTATGTGGCTTCCAGGTAGCGATTTGTCGCTTGTCCCCCTCTGCACTTCTATTGCTTCTTGTTGCTGCTCCCGACAATCTTCTGTATTTAGCCTCTTCCACGAACACTATCTTCCCTCTCAGTCTTTGGCGATTCATTTCTGCGATAGCTTTCAATGCCCCTCCTTTCGTTGTGTACCGCACGAATGCGATCATGTATATATTTCCACTTTTCTGTTTCCGTGATAGATATATATATATATATATATATATCATTGATTCGTCCCGTCCAGCTGAATAAATGAAATAACTCTCTCTTTGATATGTCATGCGGAAGATTACTCACAAAAACAAAGAAGGATTCATTCTCTAGCCGCCAATACTCTTCTCGAATCCAAACCCTTGGATCCTTGTCATGTTCCCTATGCCTACCCCTCCCAGTGTTTCCCACCCCCTCTCTCTCTCTCTCATTCTCTCATTCTCTCATTTTCTCATAAACAAGAATTAATGAGTATGTCATTATACAAAAGAAGAGTGAACTACCAACCCAGCCCCTAACCATTTTGCAGAATGACAAAGCAACCCCTGATAAATATTGTAATCCAGTTCGGTCCCTGTCCCATGCCTCCGTCACACAAGCCGGTCCTTGAGGGTGAATCTCCGGCTAGAATGAACGGAAAACGCTGAGCTGGCACGGTGAGCGTGTGTGAGCTGGCTGACGTGGACGATCGCTGCATACGTGGAGTACTAAAATGGTTAGGGGGTTAGTTGTCTGAGTCCACGTCAACATAAAACGTGGTCGTTTTGATGGGAGGTGCCAAAAATGTTTAATTCATAGTGTGCCATTCCATAAAAACCCTTCATTTATGCTTCAGAATCACCAGTAAACCCTAGGAGAGAACGTTTTTCACCTTCGTGACCATTGTTAACCTTGGGGAGTTAGAAAGTCGTGTTGACGTTGTTACTGGGGTGGGCATTGACGAAGTTGACATCGTTGTCGTTAACGGAGGTTGACGGTGCACTGACGGCGATTGGAGGAGTTGACTGACGGTGCTTGTGACAGTCTAGGTAAGCCCCTTTCTCCGTGGACCTCCTTGTTTCTTCTGCTTTATGTGGTCCGATTAACTCACTTTGACACACCACCATTGAGCTTTACAACTCAGTTGCCCTGAATAAAGAAAACATGAAACTTGATTAAGAAATGTCCAACGTGATTAATCAGGGTTGATTATGTATTATTTTAAGCACACATTAGAGAAAGTTAGAAATAGATTCCACTAGTTTTGACTGTTGTGAATTTAGGAAAAAATGATTCTGAGATTGTTATGCATGTTTATTTTTTTTGTAGATGTCTGAATATTTAATTACTCCGGTGTTTCACCATGGGGGGAGATTTCAGAATGATTCTGAGGGAGGTCTGTGCTACAGGCATGGGAAAGTGAAGAGGTTTCCCCCGCTGGACCTGGATTATGTCAACTTTTTTGACCTGGTGACATTGTTTAAGGAGTTGGGATATACAGGGTATAAAGAGATGTTTTGGCTAGACATGAGAGCACCCAACATGGAGGTTGGTCTTCATGCTATGAAGGGGGATATGGAGATTAACCAGATGAGGGAAAATAAGCTTATGAACAGGGACACTGATGAATTACATATTTATTTTGAACACGAAGTAGATGTGGCTGAAGTAATGGAGGATGGTGTGGACCTTGGTACTATTGTGGTGAGTTCATCATCGTCATCCTCCGATGATGGATATGAGACAACAGAGGATGAGCCTTATAAGCCTCCTCCTCCTGGGTATGAGACAGATGACAGCAGCAGTGAAGAAGGGGTAAGAGCAAATAAAAAAAAGAGGGTGCCAAAGAAATCATTGTCAGGTAAAAGAAAAGTGGATGAAGAGGCTGGTGGTTATGAGACAGATGACAAGGGTAGTGATGAAGAACTTAGGACCACAGATGGTGAAGGGAGAAAAGGAGGCTCAGCTAAGAAGAAGGTTGGGGGTAATAAGGCTTCTTCATCTGCTAAGAAGAAGACATCTAAAAAGTATTCAGGTGTGAGAAGAAGACATATACTTAGGGATGGGCTGCATGATGGATCAATGAAAGGCCATAATTCTGGGCCTGGGCCCAATGTTGGGGGCCCAAGAAGAGGTCAGAAACCAACCCCTGTAGGAGGGACAAAGGGTACTGGCAAAAATAACCTGGGGGAAGGGGTTCATCAGTCTGGCTCGGTTCCTACTAATGTGGAGATGGATAGTGATTATGAAAAGCCATATGAGTATGAGAGTGAGGCCTTCAACAGTCCAATCTCTTCAGAGGACGAGGATAAGACAGCGTATGATCCATTTGATGAAGATTCTGAATATGGTGAGGTTGAATTCAAGGTTGGACAGTTGTTTCCAACGCTTGAGATTTTCAAAAAGGCACTAAAAGACTACTTTGTGCATGAGGGGAAGGACGTGTTATACATTAAGAATGAGAAGCATAGAGTGAGGGCAGCATGTGCAGCTGATAAATGTCCTTGGTTGATTTATATTTCTTGGAATTCTGCCAGTAGATGCTTCCAGGTGAAGACCTTAATTGATGAGCATTCTTGTGCTCGGGACTATGGTAGTAACATGGCTGACCGTCAATGGGTGGCGTCTAAGCTTATTAAAAAACTTCTCATTCAACCCGACATGAAGCCAAGACATGCAACGGAGCATATGATAGAAGAATACAACATCCAGCTGAACCCAAGAATGATTGTTATGGCCCTTAAAGTTGCTAGGGAAGTTGTTATTGGTAATGCAAGGGACCAATATGAAAAAGTGCATGATTATCTGAATGAACTGCATAGGAGTAATCCGGGCACAACAGCATTAGTGGAGACAATTCCCCAGCCAGTTTCTTTTCCACTTTTTGATAGGTTGTATGTAAGTCTGAATGCATCTAAGAAGGGGTTTAAAGAGGGTTGCAGACCTCTAATCGGCTTAGACGGATGCTTTCTGAAAGGGTACTATGGCGGCCAGCTCTTAAGTGCGGTTGGGCAAGATGCCAATAACCACTTCTTCGTCATTGCATTTGCAGTTGTCCCTAACGAATGCAGAGACACATGGAAATGGTTCTTGACACTCTTACAGGAGGACTTGGGAGAAGTGACACAGTTTGGCTGGAATTTCATTTCGGACCAGCAAAAGGTAACATGTGTATATTAAGTATGTTAATTTTAGTGTTGAACTATGTTGATGGTTGGTTCTCATTTGTTTATTAATTTATGTGTATGATGCTTGAAGGGTTTGGAGCTGGCTATAAAAGAAGTTATGCCTAATGCACACCACAGGAACTGTGTGCTTCATATCTGGAAGAATTTTATAAAGCATTTCAAGGATCAGCAAACAAAGAATCTGGTATGGGAATGTGCACGATGCACCACTTTCTAGGAGTTCAACACTGCAATGGAAAAATGAAGAAAGTTAACACTGGAGCTTGGGAGTATCTTCAAAGGTTTAAGCCTGCAGTGTGGACTAAGGCTTACTTCAGCCATGGTCCTAAAGTTGACAACATCACAAACAACATGTGCGAGGTATGGAATGCGAAAATTGTCGAATACCGTGGGAAACCAATTCTTACGATGTGTGAGGACTTACGTTGCTACCTGATGAGAAAAATGGCCACACATAAAAGAAAGTTGGAGGCTTGTTCTGGTGTATTGGCCCCTGTGCAACAGAAAAAATTGGATGAAATTATTAAGCCTAGTGCCAATAAGTGGAGAGCAATTTGGGCCGGAAATAGCGACAGAGTTCTGTTTGAGGTGCATAGGGGAAACCATAAGGTGGGGGTAAATCTGCAGCAGAGAACATGTACCTACAACGTATGGCAACTCACAGGTAACTCTATGTCCAAGCTCATTACCTTTTCGTCTTGTACACCTGATTATTGTCATAGTAAACCTTGTACTTTGCTTCATGAATGCCTTGCAGGCATGCGGTAGCAGCCATGTACAAGATTGGCTTGAAGCCAGAGGATTTTGTACATAAATGGCTGACAATGGAGTCCATTAGGGCCACGTACAAACATTGCATCAACCCTGTGAACAGTGAGGAGTACTGGATTTCATCTACTGCAGTACCATGTGATCCTCCACCAATAAAGAGACCTGCACACTGCCCAAAAATGAAAAGAAAAGTGGATCCAGTTGAGAAAGAAATGCACCCAAACAAGACAAAGAAGACTTTTGAAGTCACATGCAGTAAGTGTGGCAAAACTGGGCATTACTACAAGACCTGCAAAAATCAAGCTAAGGACCCAAACTGGACACCAATGACCAAGAAAGAGAGAAGGTCTGCTAAGTTGCAGATTGTAGTCACCAATGTCCCCAGCCAGAACACACCTCAGGTAACTTGGGGTTCGATATGTCATATGATAGACATGGTCAGGGTCTTAAGTGTCTGATTTTCTATTGGTCAGGGTTCGATTTGTCTTATTTAACTATTGCATCTCCATTTCATTAGGATCAGGCACAACAGGGCACTAGTGCAGATGCACCTCAAACTGATCCATTGGTAAATATTCTTTTCAAACACATTCCTATTGCTAATTTTTGTTAACTGATTGGTAAGTTCTTGGTCTAGGCAAAAGCAAAGAAAAATAAGAAAAAACAACCTAAAGCGATTGGAAGGTCTAATCCTTCACTTACTCAAGAACATATGGATGAGATACCCCTCTCACAAACTGCACCACAAGCAGAAGAGGTACTATTCTCTGAAAAATATAACTTATCTTTATTCAATATTTTCTCAGTGCATAACTGCCTTCTTTTACTGTTTCAGTATGCATCAGATACAATCAACTTGAATCACATGCCACCACACCAGCCCATCTTTACTGAACAGGTGAACCAATTGCAAAGGAGGAAGCACCCTATTGTAAGGCCCCCAGTGCCTCCCACATCAGCTCCACCAATGATTAACCAATCTGCCCAACCAGAAATGGGGGTCAGGCCTTCTGCTCCACCAATGGAAAACCAATTTGCTCAATCACCAATGGGGATCAGGCCTTCTTTTCCACCAACACCAAACAGCATATCCACGGAGACAATGCAAGCAGCAAGTTCTGTGACTGCTTCAAGGCTTTTCAAGTTTATTCCAACTCCTGGGTTCATTCCACCAAGAAAGAAATAATCGATGCAGGGATATGAGAAGCTCATTTCATATGTTTTGTGTGTTATTTTTGTGTTAATTTGGATTTGTTTTGGCCAGTTTAGACCCTAGGTGGAAAACTGAAATCTTATGTCTTATCCTTATTTTGTAAGGGGTTATATGCTGCCCCTGAATACTAGTTGCTACATTTTCAGAACCTTTTTTTTTTGTGTTGCTTCTTTAGTGAATGAATCTATTATAATATATGAATTATGTTTGCTTTTCGTAAGTCTATTCTCAGCTTCATATGTCCACAATAACAATAATAACATTAAACAATATCTGTGTTTGATTATCTCCAAATCAAATATCATAACTTCATAACAGTCTTAACATCAATGGTCATTGACATCCTCTAACTTAATGTCCTAACAAAGTTTGCAACTATAACTCCACAGAAAAATGCAACAACTGTTGCACCCCTAAAACACCTATGCTCACTATGCACATGTTTGCATCTCTTAACTTGCAATTCTAAAGCATGTATTGTATGCTCCAACTCCCTCACTTTTCCACCAAGCATCTCAGCTGCAGCCACGTGCTGATCTTCGAGTTGCTTGCCACTATCAAAACCAAGCGATTTCGAGCCTTCAAAATCCAACAACGCCACGAAATCATCGAGCCATGCAAAGTATTTGCAGTGTGACCCTGAACTCTGCAATATTGATAAATAATGGTAAGAACATGTTACCAGAGGCCACATCAAACGAACTTAATTAAAAATTCAAATCACCTTAAAATTGGGACATCCATAAAACAACCGATTAGGGTTAAGCTCCGTCGAAGATAGGAACAGAATTGCATGAGTTCCACAATAGCACCGCGGAGCATTGAACTTCTTCTTCTTCATCGTCTTCCGCGGTCCAACACTACCAGAAGAACCGGTGGTTGCACTTCTGCTTTCGTCGTTGACTACGTCTCTTCCAATTTCGTGAACGGACATTGAAGTGAGATCTCTCATGATGCTCATGGCGAATTAGGGTTCCACAAATTAGTCACAAAGAGGGGGACGAATACCCACAACGAATAAGAAGGCTCCTCCCATCAAAACGACCACGTTTTATGTTGACGTGGACTCAGACAACTAACCCCCTAACCATTTTAGTACTCCACGTATGCAGGGATCGTCCACGTCAGCCAGCTCACACACGCTCACCGTGCCAGCTCAGCGTTTTCCGTTCATTCTAGCCGGAGATTCACCCTCAAGGACCGGCTTGTGTGACGGAGGCATGGGACAGGGACCGAACTGGATTACAATATTTATCAGGGGTTGCTTTGTCATTCTGCGAAATGGTCAGGGACCGGGTTGGTAGTTCACTCTACAAAAGAAAGGAAAAAAATTAAAATAAAATACTTAAAATATTAAAGATCAAATTAAAATTTGACTCAAATATTGATCATCAAAATAATACTTTACATTTTATTATAAGAATGTCAACAAATGTAAACAAAAAATTTCAATGTATTTAACTTAATGTAGTTTGTTTTTATACTTTTAAAAATACGTTGACCTTTTTTTTGGCATGTATATGAGAGGAGAAAAACATCTCTAAAGAAAAATTTTGAAAAGTAATAAAATAAAAATTAATTATCATTAAATTTATAATTTTTATTATGTATAAATCTTACCATCATAAAGTTGATTAAATTTTCAATTTTTTGCTAAGTTGGTTGATCCAGACGGGAGAATTGAGCTTGTCTGTATTTTATCATATTCTATAAGTTTTTCTGTTATGATGGATGAATTTGTTGTGTACCAAAAAGACAAAATTGAAGATTTATTTTTAAGAATAATTAACGAGTGAGATAAAGGAAGTACTTAAAGTCAAATTAAGCCTAAAAGTATCCAGCTATTGAACTTTTTCTTTTTTCCGTAATAATTTCCTAATAAGGGCCTTCATATTTGGTTGTCAAATTATCCAATATAATTATTTTCTATAGATTTAATATTTAATATTTACATCAATTGTGGGTTTAAAAAATTTTGTATTTGGTTAATGAATGCTTTTACGACTTGTTCAGAAAAAAAAAATCACTGAAAAATAATTTTTTTATATTTATAATATATTTTTAATATATTAAATACACTAAATATATAAAAATGATTATTCTTAGAAAAAAATATTAAGAGACTATCATAATTTATTATTTTAGTCATTATTTAATTATTAATTCAATTTTTTTAGTTAGTTTCTTTAATTTAGTAATCAAACTACATATTTTATTCTATATTTTAAATATTAATAATTAACTGATAGATAAAAATAATAAATTCTGATAACTTTTTAAATTTTTTTTTTTTAGAATTTTTAACAAATATCTTTTAATTAAGGTTTAATTATTTTGTCCCTAAAATTATTTTGCTGAATTTTTAATTAGGTCTCTATATTTTTATCTTTTTGATTGAGTCTCTATATTATATCAGATTTTATAATTAAATTTTTACTATATAAAAATGTTGAAATTAATAGAATATTCGGTTAAACAAAATAAATATACTTAATATTTGACTGAATATTTTATATAATTTAACATAATATTCTATTAAATTTTTTATCATAATAAAAATTTAATTACAAAAATTAATATGATATAAAAATTTAATTAAAAAAATTATAAAAATTTAATTAAAAATTCGATTAAACTATAAAATCCAACCTAATAAATAAACCTTTAGTTAATTCTAATTTTTTTCCCCTATAAAAAGGCCATAATAAGCAATGTGAAAACCAAGACAATGTCATAATAGTGTCCCAACTCCCAACACGCATTCTCAAAAGACAAAGCACATCATTAATTTTGTTTGTGTTAGAAATCAGTAAGAAATACTTAAAAGAAAATAAATGTGAATTTTGTTTTTTTCAAGTGTGAGTAAAACGTAAGAAAGAAAAGAAAACCAAGCGAAGAGTTTGTCAAAAACTCACAAATAAAAAGAAGAAATCAAATATCCTTTAAATCATTGGTAAAGAAACAACAATTCATCACATAAGTGCAAATTTAATTACTACGATATATTAGAATTCCTGCCACAGATAATTCATAAGCATTTTTTAACAGATAATTCATATATTAAATGTAACTATGTAAGTGAAAAGAATGTGACTAAATTGGAGTCAGTTATATAAAAGTAAGCTCAACTTTTAAACAAATAATTGGAGTTTAAATTTTAGAAAAAATATTTAATTTCTAGTTAATAGTTGGTTAAACTTTTTCTATTTATCTATCTTTAGTTTGTTAAAAGGGAAAAAAATAATTTTATGGTAAATCAATTACTTTAACCTTTTCTTGTTGTCTAAGAAAAAATGTCCTAATAGCTAATACTAGTAAGAGAATCAAGTACAGCCTGCGTACCTAAACTTTTGTTCTTCCAAAAAATAAATAAAAGATAAATAACTATTGTTTTAATCCATAATTCATAATAAATATACCATAACTAAATAAAATAAATTTTATATTTTATGAAAAATAACATTTGTTACAAAAATAACACTAATTTCATTTAAAATAAAATTTTAACATTTTAACTATTCATAATTAAAAATTATATTTAATAATAAATAAATTTATGATTTTTTTTTTAATTTTTATGAATAAAAATAATAATTTATTTTAAAAGTATGCAGAAGAAGCTGAGAAGGGAAGGGATCATAAAATATAACGGACGAGGGAATGACAAGAGAAGCAGGGGGCGCAGTACGCCACAGAGGCTTGTCTGTTGTCTCCTTCGCTGTGATCTTCAACCTTTTTAATTTCTTTTTCTCTTTTTATTTTTGACGGGTGTTCAGTGTTCACTCATCACTGTGATCTTGAACCTGAACAAATAACACTATAACAGCACCTCCCACCCAAAAAAAAAAGATCTCTCTGTTCGCCTCTCCTTGTCCGTGTCCGTGACCGTCACCGTCACCGTTACCGTCACCGTCATCCCCGCTCTTTCACTAACTCACTCAAAATCAATAAATTACTTAGTAGCAACCACCAACACTCCCTCATTCAGTCTCTTCAAGTTTCATTCATAATTCTAATTATTATATTATTCCTAAACACTTGAATGAGAAACAAGAAATCGTTAGAATTGAAATAATTGTAATAATAATAACAATGGAAGGTCCTGTCATCAACGAGTCCACATTCTCCTCCGCCAACCCTTCCTCTTACTCTCTCTCTGAGATTTGGCCCGCCACCGCAACCACCTTCACTCCCATCCACAACCATAAGAGGAAGGAATCATCCCCCTCCTCCTCCACCACCACCGCCACCGCCAATCACTTGGTTTGCCTTCTCTCTTTCATATGTAACTGTATGCTATTTGCAGTTATTGTTATGCTGAGCTGGATTATAGTTGGTTAGTTAGTTAGTTAGTTACAGTTAACAACAAACTATTCTTACCAGCTGAGCTAACTAATTGATTGCTTACTTACTTACTCACTCTGTTTTGGAAACTGAATTTCGTGTTCTGGTTTGGAGCAGAATGATTCGTACGGCAATAAGCATAGGAAACTGGAAGGATCCTTCCAGGAGGAAAACCGTGCTGGCGATTCAAAAGCCGTGGTAGGTGCCAGTTTAGTTGCCGGTAACAAGTTAGCTCGGGAAGGTGGTGGTGGCGGCGGAGGCGGCGGCGCTGCTAAGCCTTCTTGTGAGCAACCGCCTAAACAAGACTACATCCATGTGAGAGCCAGGAGAGGCCAGGCTACCGATAGCCACAGTCTCGCTGAGAGAGTATATATTTTTTTTTCTTTTCGAACTTTCTTTCCTCTGTTTCTAAATGAGCTTTGCTTGTATGAGAAGTATTCGAATTCTTTTTTTCTCTTTTCATATATATATGTATGTTTGTTTATGTTTGTTGCTTGTTAAGGAGCATATTGCTTATGATAACAAGTTTTTTGCAGGCCAGGAGAGAAAAGATTAGTGAGAGGATGAAAATTCTTCAAGATTTAGTCCCTGGATGTAACAAGGTAATAATCTTATCTGTTGGATCAGTGATATATTATTGTTGCTATATAATTTAGATTTTGATTTAATTGAATATTTATCTTTGTTCTGTTTTGTTTTGTTCAGGTAATTGGCAAAGCACTTGTGTTAGATGAGATAATCAATTACATACAGTCGCTGCAGCGTCAGGTTGAGGTAGATCTCTTTGTTTCGTCTGTCATGATGGAGCACTACCCATTGATATTATCTTTCGTTTGTACCAATGAATTTAATTCTGAGCAATATATCTTGATTTTTGCAGTTCCTTTCAATGAAGCTTGAAGCAGTTAATTCAAGATTGAACATGAATTCTGTTGTTGAATGTTTTCCTTCAAAAGACGTAAGGCCATCATTTTTTTACCTTAATCCGCTTGGCTTAGATAAATGTTTAAGCAAAATTCAATATAAAGTTCTATATACTATGACATTCTTAAACCAAAATGATTAATTTTGTAGAAAACTAATCTTAATTGACGAAAGTCAGAGCTTGCAAGTAGGAGGTGTGTTACTGTGTAACTACTAACAGGCTAACAAACTAGATGTTTTATACATAGATAACTAAGATAAGGAAACAAGAATACAATAGAATGCACACAGTTGATATTGTCCGAAAATAATAGTAAACAAGCTAATAAGGTTGATGAAATTGAGAAAACATGGCCGAACCCATTTTTGAACCAATGAAAATGAATAAGAAAATTTTGGAAAGGAAGAAAACTGGGATGCAGGGTTGCTTGATAAATATGACACCAATATTTTGAATGTCTGGTTTGAATGGTTTGTGGAAATCTTCAGGACCTTGCAAACCTTTCTTTGTTGCCTAAATATGAATTAAAAGGGGCTTAACAAAAGAACAAGCTAGATTGTTTGTGAATCTGTGGATCCAGATTCATCTGATCAAGTTAATTGTTATGTAGATTGATTCCATGTAAACATGGTTAAACCAGTTACTTAACTAGTCAAGGGACTGATTCCATGTTTAATTGTTGAACTGTGGCAGCCTCACCCTTGCTGTGCTATTAATTTTGATTAATACTAATTGATTTAGTTTTGATGATGACATTTTTTTTCCCTTCTAAATTTGCAATATTATTATTCAGGAGAGCCGCATTCCAAGAGTTTACGTTTGACATCCCATGTATTTGTAATTCTGTTCATGTATATATGTATATCTTGGTAAAACATTTATATCTAGTTTGCGGTTTTGTGTAGAGTTTCTCATATTTTTCAATCCTTAACCTTATCGTACAGCCTATGTAGTTATATTATCACTTGTATGCATGTGGCTGATAGGATTTTATAGAAATATGAACTTAAGCATTTGAAGTGGAAAGCAATGCTGATTTAATGGGGCTGATAGAATTGTCATAGGAATATGAGCTTTAACATGATGGAGAAGTGGAAAGCCTCCCTAAACTTAACTTGCAACTCCCACACCAGAGACTCAATAAAAGCTAAAGCGCATTTCAGTATGTTGCTCTAGCAACAATTACTGGGCTTCTCATGTATGGAAGAATTTTTTTTCCTCTTTAAAACACAAAAAGGAACCTCAAAGCAGCAATATTTTCATTATTAGCTGAGTAAAAAAACTTAGTTGGACCATTTGATTGTTTGAAATGGTCCCAATTTGTGTTCGCATGTGTCTGTATTGAGATCCTTTTAAATACCTAGTGGGAAACCATATCTTAAAAGCTAGCTATTAAGAGAAACAACCATTTTCTTTAAATACAACCTTAAGCTTCCCATGCGGTTGTGGGACTTTGGGCACTTCAGAATACCCAAGTCCCTAACAGATTCTCAATATCATTCTTTTTCTTTTTGGTTTTATTAATTATTATTGTTATTATTATAATTATAATTAATATTTATTATGTTGGGCTGTTGGCTGTGTATGTGTTGAATTTTCCTTGTATTTCCTCTTTTTAGTAATAACTTGAACATACTTTTATGTGCAAAGTGACTTATTTGAGTTATGAGATGACTTAGCTAAGCAAATCCTAGTGCTATATCAATGAGCCCTCCGACCATCTTGAAAATTTGCAGGGTTCTCAAAGATAGAGATTCTCAATTAGGACATCATCTTCTTCACTCTGTGTATTGTTCTCTAGACCTAGAACATGTATCTACACCCTTTCTTGTTAGGACTGTTTATGTTCACAATATTGTGTTCTTAATAAGCTATTCTACAGGTTCAGGTTGGTAATCAGCCATTTGATATTGCCGGAATGATATTCGGATCACAAGCAACCAGGGGGTATGCACAGGGATCACAATCTGGATGGCTGCATATGCAATTAGGAGGTGATTTCGATAGAGTGGCATAATTTAAAGGAGATTCACTGGGAATGAGAGATCAAATAGTGTGGTTGGTTTTCCTTTTATCCATTTAACAACCCAGTCAATTGGTGCAGAGTGCCGTAGGTCTGTACGTCCATTCTCATAGTATGATGTCTTTTGTAGGAAGTGTATCTAATCTTCATGTGCACCATCTGATAGGCAACTCAAATAATCTTTAAGTGTGTATTGTTGTCTCAAATAATCTGATGTGAATGAGAGTAACTTCTCTTCTTATTTTCTATCAAAAAAAAAAAACTTCTCTTCTTTTTTGCTCCTTCAGGAGTTTAGGATGCATTAGCAGGCAGCCGTTTTTTCCATTGTTTTATAGTTATTTAATTATATTTGTAAGCATGGAGAATATTGAATTATTGATAGCAATTAATATAAAACTAATTAAGGAATTTTTTTTTTTTGGATAAAAGAAGAAATGACTATATTTTATGCGTGTAAAAGAAATTTTAAAAAATATCACTAATTGCAAAATTGAGAATGTACTTGTGGAGTTGTGGTGTAGTGAAAGTGCTTCGATGGCTTTATAGAACAGGATAGACATAGAATAGAAGAATAGAATAGAATGGTATAGACAGTATAGAAGTAGTGCAGTAAGATCAAACATAAGAATATACATTTGCACTAGGATAAAAAATACAAAGTTAATGTTCTCTCACAAAAGGTTACATTAACATTTTGCTTACAACCAGAGACAGCAGTAGTATAATTTGGATTTATTACATGTGAGATAGAAGTACATGCTAATAATAAGAATAGGGAAGTACTGAAAATAGTAATATAAACTAGTAAAACCCTAGACAACACAGGCATTGTGAGGGATGGAATGAAGTAACCAAAATAATCACTAGTAGTAGAAATCTCAAAGCTACCTAGTGTTTGTTTCATCACCTGTCTCTTTCTCTTTCTCTTTCTCTTTCTCGGCTACATTCTTATTTTGTAAGGATTGGTCTCCACTTTCTGCCGCCACCTCTGTCTTGTGTTCTGGCTTCTTATTCTTATTTTGTAAGGATTGGTCTCCACTTTCTGCCGCCACCTCTATCTTGTGTTCTGGCTTCTTCAGCATCCGGCCAAGAAGATATGTTTTCTCTGCTTTAACACCTTTCTTGGGGTCATTTTCTCCATTATTATTATTATTATCCTCACCTCCTTCGGCTTCAGCATGAGATAATTGAGCTTCCTTGATCTCTTCCTCCGGAAGTGCTCCATACTTGTTTCTGTAAACATCGCATTCGCTTTCTAAAGCTTTGACTTCCTCCTCTAGTTTAGCAAGCATTTCATTGGTTGCTTGCAAGTTCTCTTGTTCATACTCTATCTGCTCCTCCATCATTCTTTGATACTGCAAAGCATCCATCTGTAATGCAGCCTTCTCTTCTTGCAGGCGGGTGATCATCGCCATGGCGTTCTTCGCAGCAATAGCCGAAGCATTCCTTTCTTCATCCAACTCCATGCAAAGAGCCATGAGTGATTTATGATCCATATGAACCTGCCTTTTAAGAAGCGAGTTGGGATCATCTCCTTCAGTTTGAGCAGTTGCCTCGTTAGAATCGCCAGCCTGTTCTGTCTTTTCCAGTAGCGATTTCCTAGTAGTCCATCTGGGGCTGGTGCTTGTAGAAGTTGAATCTGTTATTGGAACCCAGAAGAACCTACTCTGAGTAGATCCCTCTGCAACCTCAGTGGCGATTTCGGTTTTTTCCAGTGGTGATTTCTTGTAAGACAATTTAGGACTGTTGCTCGGAGAGTCTGAAATTGGGAGCCAAAAGAACTTGCCACCCTTTAAGAAAGTTGGGCTTCTTGGAGACTCACCAAAGAACTTGATACCCTTTGCAAAAGAGGGGGTTGTTTTGGGGGTGGTTTCACTGTTTCCTTCCTCACCTTCTGCCAATGGAGGCAAAGAGGTACTTTTTGCTTCTTCTCTTACTGTATAAATTTTGAAAAGAACGTTATCAAAGTAGGTATATGACTCCAAAGTGGCATCATTACTTCGAATGCAAGTAAATCATACAATAGCACCTTTAAGAGCAATTCCATTGCTCCGTTTCAGTTCAATTTCGTTTGGGAGTCATAAAATATGACCTCGGTATTTCTGATACCACAATGTCATAAATAATAATCAATTCATTATAAACTTTATATAAGGTGGCAAAATTTTGATTCTCCACCAAAGTGAAACCATCTCTCTAAAATGAGATTGGTCTCATTTCACCAATCATCTCCAATACAAAGTAAAATTTAAAACCGTTTCACTTCATGTACACGTCAAATTTTAAACTCCAAAAACACTCCATTGGAAACTTTAAAAACCTGAAACAGATAAAATTGTCTGCTAGAATTCCATGGTCAAACTGATGTAACATTATTGTTATTATTCCCATCAACTAATGACGTGTATCCCAAGAAATTTAATATACTTACATCTGATCTTTAGAGTTTTTCCACTGCCATCTTCATTCTCTGACAGAAGCCTGAGTGCTGCGGATCGGACATGAGGCGATTCAAGACCACTGGATTCCTCATTCTTTGATGTGGTGTTTGGATGAGCTCGCGGTGAGGCAGCCGGAGCTCGCAAGTGGGCACCTGAACTCTTCCCCTTTGAGACGGAAGACTTGGTTGATGTCGCTCCACAGCATGCACACTTGTGAATCCTGCCTTTCTCAAACTGCATGATCCCATCGTCCTTCAAGCTCAAGTGAACTTTTTGTCCATCTTCTACAAAGAATTCTAGATCCCTCTGAAGAATCCCTAGAAGAGACTTATATGTCTCTGAATCGGAATCCTTCCCGTTCGCGAATGAAAACAGGCACCTTTCGCACATCTTCCTTATATCAGTGATCTTCTTGTGTTGGGTGCAGAAAAACAAAGAAGAAATCTCTTTCTTGTGAGATTCACACCAACAATTGTTGTAATAAAAAGTTGGAGTTCTATGAGCTAGAATATGTGCCATTCTAGTGCACAACCAACATGGGATTTGCAATTCAAAATACACAGCTAATTCATTAGCAAAAAGTGCAATAAACCCATCAAGGAAAAGAAGAATTATCAACACCCATTCAAGCAATACATTCATCAAAAAGAGTGGCAGCTTTCCCAATTTTTGCTCAACAAAACGAGTAAATGGTTTAGTGGCCATGTTGGCTTTATTCTCTTTTTATTTTTTCTTTTAATGTTTCATGTAACAATGGTGGGTGACTGGGTGTTGTGACGGTTGAGGAGTTAGCAGAAATGGAACAAGAGAAGGAAGATCACATGACCTTCATTTTTTTTATTTTTTTCTTGTGCCCTTTTCACTTCCTGGCAGAGGAAAGAAGATAGAAAGATTTTTGATTTGATAACAAGTGAAGAATGTTTTGGGTGGTGGAACTAATTTTTGGCTAAGAAGAGAATGAAATAGAAGGGTGCATGGAGGGTGGTTAGTTAACGTTGACCTAAAATACCGGTAAGAATGGGGAAAAAAAGTTTTCTTATCTATTTTTTTTTTTTTGTGTGTGATTCATTGGTTTTCTTGGTTGAGTTTAGTTTGTTAGATTGGTTGCTTTAATTAGCAAGTTAGAGATCCTTCTCTACAATTCATTACTGTATTTGTACCCATTTATTACTTTTTTTCATCATTATTGTTAAACAAATAGTATTTTTCTTTTTTTATTGTTTACGTAAATTATGAATTCTATTCTTACTCATTTTACGGATATGTCTCTTCTCCAATCTCCACCGTGCTATTATAAAAAAAATAGAGTAATTATCCTTACCCAAATTAATTTTCAAGAATTTTACAAACGGATATTTTAGTCCTTAAGAAAAATTAATACATAGATTAATCTTCAAGGATTTACTTCGGCAGAGTAAATCAGTTTTTAATTTATTTTTCGGCAGAGTAATTATCCAAATCAATTTCCAAGAATTTTTCTCTGTCAGACATAACAGTCCCTCGTTCATTTTATTTTTATTATATTATTAACTTAGCTGTGAGTATGTGGACGATGACACTAGCATATTAATACATTCTTTTTGTTAGAAACAAATAAGGTGAATAATGATGCTTTGAAATACAAATTAAAACATTTTCTTTTAATACAAACATGTTTTTTAAAATAGGACATCTTTTGATTATATTAAATACAAAAATATCAAATAGTTTCAACCATAAATTTCTTATAGAATAATCTCTAATAATTTTATTATTATTATTATTATTGTTGTTGTTGTTGTTGTTGTTGTTGTTGTTGTTGTTGTTGTTGTTGTTGTTGTTGTTGTTGTTGTTAAGTGACTATATATATTATAAATACATACGTAAAAATTTAATGAATAAATTTATCATTATTTTTGTCCAAAAAATACAAAAATTATGGTACATTATTAGGCTCATTTTTTTTAATATTGGTTAGGATTTGGTGTAATGCTTCGTTATTGGATGTGGTGGTGTTTTGCATGTATCTGGGGGCTAACAATCCGCAGGGGGTAAATTGCGTTACCCAAATATTTTTTTTTAATAAAAAAAGACAATACAAGGGGCGTATTATTTTTTTGAAAATTTTAAAAAACAATACAAGGGGGCATATTGTATTAGTTTAATATTATAAACATAATACAAGAGGGACGTATTGTCAATACAAGAACAGCGTATTGCCAGAACGTAGGGGGCGTACTGTATTTTTTAGATTAAAAAATATACCTCGAGTATTATAAAAAGAAGAACGAATTTGTTGAGTGTGAGTGTAGTTTATTTCGTTGAGAGAGTAAGAGAAGAAAAATGGAGGAAAGTGTTAGTTTGAAAATATATTATAATGGCCAAATCTTTCCACAAACATCCGAAGGTGTGAGTTTTGTATGTGAAAATCCATATGATCTTGTTATTCCTTTTGGAATAACATATGAGGAATTTAAGAGTATACTTTGTCAATGTGTTGATAATCAAATATTAAAGAGGGTCACAAATATTTTTTATAGACAGCCTGTGTTAGTATTTGGTGGTTTTATTCAATTTCAAATAATGTATGTGGTTGACGATGCAAGTATGCAAGGGATGTTTTTGATCTACCAACAAACACGGGCACAAGTGTCAGTTATCGAGTTATATGTTGAGTTCGAAGAATTAGTTGAGGTTAATTTACCCGAACCTAACATCGACTGGATGGTTTATAACACTGAAAGTGAAGAGGAATTCGAAGGCACTTATCATATTGTTGGTCCAGTTGAAGATGTCGACGAAGATGATATCATAGTTGAGCCTGACGTTGCAGATGTGACAAATGCACTAACAAGCTAACATCTATCTAGATAGCCTTCTTTTATGCATGCTTTGGATCTAGACGTTATGAATGCACCAGAATTTTCTGAGTTTGTCAATGCAGGTAGGTAGTCTTCTATTTTTATTGTGATTAGTATTATAATAATTATTATTAGCCTTTATTATAATACGCATTATTATTATTATTATTATTATTATTATTATTATTATTATTATTATTATTATTATTATTATTATTTGTTGTTATTATTATTATTAATTTATTATTATTGTTATTATTATTAGTAATAGTAAGAATTATTTCTTGTTATGGCTGGTGTAGACCCTGTTGTTATTACGGATGGTGAATTTGTCATCAGCATAGAGTTTAGTTCTAGAGAAATTGTGATTGCAGCAATTAAAGATTATACCATTCGTTGGGGTGTGAATTATCGAGTGTGTGAATCTGAGCCAATCACATTTTATGCTAAGTGTGTACAATATGGAACAAATTGCAATTGGCTTATCAGGGCTAGTCTTATTAAGAGAAAGTTTTGTTGGGTTATAAGGCGGTACAATGGTAGTCACACATGCTCCAGGATAACAATCTCTCAAGATTATGCCAAGATAAACTCAGACATGATTGTAGAGGTTATAAAGCCATTGGTTGAAGTTGATCCATCTTTAGAGGTGAAATCTGTGATTACTGAAGTGCAATCGAAATTCAATTATACGATAAGTTACTACAAAGCATGGCTGGCTAAGCAAAAGGCAATTGCGAATATTTTTGGTGGTTGGGAAGCTTCTTGTGAAGCTTTGCTGTCGTGGTATAAAGCAATGGTACAAAAAGATCCATCAGCTACAGTCGAGATCGAAACTGCACCAGCTTACCAAGGGGATGAGGTGGTCCAGGATATTAGGATACTGACACGGGTGTTTTGGAGCTTTTACCCTTGCATTAGAGCATTTAGGAGTTGCAAACCAATCGTCCAAATAGATGGCACATATCTGTATGGCAAATACAAAGGAGCTCTCTTATTTGTAGTTTCTCAGGATGGCAATGGCAATATTGTGCCTCTTATATTTGCCGTTGTTGAGGGTAGACTTCTGATGCATGGCACTTCTTTCTTACTCATTTGCGCACACATGTGGTGACGCGGGATGGTATCGGGCTTATCTCTGATCGACACAACTCTATTACCTCAGCAATAACACGTAGTAACGGATCATGGGAGCCTCCGAGAGCTATCCGCATGTTTTGTGTTAGGCACATAGCATCCAACTTCTTAAGGAATTTTAAGGCACCGTATTTACAGAAGTTGATTGTAAATATGGGTACGTAAATTATAGTGAAATACTGATGTTAGTGTTATGTGGTGATACTTATTTTTTTTCTTGTTTTTTTTACAGGTTATTGTAGGATCGTGCGTGAATTTAATGTGCAGTATGCAAGATTATATGAGCGTGGTGAGCTTACACTCAATGGCTCGATCGGATCCCACGTTAGCAATATGCTTTGGAGTTCGATAATGGATACCGCTGGGGTATTAAAGGGGGCGCGAAATCTTCCAATTACATCACTTGTCAAGACAACTTTTTATAGGCTAAATGAGTTGTTCACTAGGAAGAGGGCTGAGGTTGAGACTCGACTGAATGCAGGACATGTATTCTCTGAATATGCAATCAACAAACTTCAATTAAATCAGGAGGCAGCGGGAAACATCCAAGTTAACATGTTTGATAGGCAGAACGAGGTCTTTGAGGTGCACGAGATGCCCAGAGGTTTAGAGTATGCGGTAAATCTCCATCAACGGCATTGTGATTGTGGTGAGTTTCAGACATATCGAATTCCTTGTCATCATGTCTTTGCGTGTTCTGCGAACCAACGACTTGATTGGCAACAATATGTTCATGACATATATAGGATGGAGGAGATAAAAAAGGTGTATAGAGCAAGGTTTAAGCCATTAGGGAACCCAGCAACATGGCCTATGTATCAAGGACCAAGGCACATACCTAATCCGCACTTAAAGCAAGTATCCAAAGGACGTCCCAAAATAACTCGCTTCTTGAATGAAATGGATATGCGTGATCTGCGTGGTCCTAGGCGTTGCAGGCTTTGTGGAGTCCAGGGTCATAGTCGAAGTAGATGCCCTCATCGTGCAGGGTCAAGTGCTAGTGGTGGTGCTCATAATTCGTAGGGTTTTTGGCATTTATTTACTTCTTGTATTGGATTATGTACTACATTATGAGTTAAATTAAACAAAACTACTATAGCAATCTTACCACAATAACAGCATTACAACAATAGGTGAACAACAAATATAAAGATTACTTGCTAAATGTCTTTTTCACAAATTTAGTACATTTTTTACTGCCTTTTTTATTGTGGAAGGGGTATATCTACTTGTGCTCCTACGTGTTGTGTCAATCCTCAAGTTATACCCCTTTGTACATCGGTAGTGTGGAAACTTCTCGCACCTTCCACCCCATCTATATCTTCCGCCGCAGCTGCATAACATGAACAACCACAAGATTAAATACACTAATATTAAATACACCAATATTAAATACACTATTACCATCGCTATCATCTTCATTGTCGTCCTCACCATCATTATCAGCCGCAGTCATTAGTGCTTGCACTTGAGGAAAATTAACATCATTACTATGACCAATCCTTCTAGCGACACTCTGGATCGAGTCAACAGACCTTCTAGACCCCGAGCATGGAGAGGGACTGCGACATCTTAGTCTCGAATCCACAGATGACCGACCCAGCGCAATTTGAGGTGATCCCTGACTATGCTGTGGTGCCTACTCGTTAACTGTAGGAGGTTGATGCTGGGATTGCTGCACTTGTAGCTGAGGGTCAAAGAACAAGTCATTTACCCATTGAGATGTCTCTATTTCAGCCACTTACTGATATAGCTGGCGGTTTGATGATTGTGCAGCTGTGTCTACATGCTGTGACATAAAAGGTCAATAATATCCCTGGTAGGGCGGCATGTGTAATGAGTGTGAGTCAGGGAACAACTGACTGAAGAACGATGGTCCAGGCTCAGGGTTTGGCTGTGTGTACGAGTACTGGTGTGGAAAGGAAGTTGGCAGTTGGTATGGGTGTATGATGGGCTATGGCTGTGGCTGTGGCTGTGGCTGTGACTGTGGTTGTGAAACATAACCAGTCAATCGCAGGTGAGCCCCATATGCTTCTGTATACCATTGCATATACCGATCAGATGCTTGATAGTGTAGTGCAGGATCACCAACCAGAACGAAACTCAAACGGTTTGTCCATCTCATAATGTATCCAGAATGCTCAACTCTCCAATCTTTGTTCTTTGGTCCAGTCAGAACCACGTTGTGAGATTCTGCAAGACGAGTAGCTTCTCTAGGAACTTCCTGTGCCAGACCGAATTGCCTCATCACCCGGTCTGATGCATGCCACTCAATGCCTTCAAACGATATTAGTGGCACAATTGCACTCCACATCAATCGATGCTGTAAAATGTCATTTGGAACTACAATATTTTCTATATGATCAAGACTGTACGGGTTTCACACAAACTGCAAAAACATTCCAAAACGACTGCATAAATACAAACACAAATATAATGCCAATATTAATAACAACACTGTTATATAAATACCCCAAAAAAACTAACTCCATCTGCAGGAATATCATCTAGTAAACAACTGGTGTGAGAAATGGTCCACTTTTGGTATCCGTGAAACTGCGAGCGCCAAAACATCCAGTTGAAATAAAATAAATCTCTAACACTCAGAACCAATATATGTTATATAATATAATTAAACAATACATAAGCGATAATATGTTGACATATGAAATAATTTTACCTGCATGCAAGCAGAAAACTAGGATGTGATCGCACCGGTGCTAGGAACGGTAACCGTTCTCAAGCCCATATACAAAGCAATGCCAATGGGCCATCCACCTCCTTGCAATCATAACGTGATGTCCGACATAATGCTCTATACAAATGTGCCAGGCAAGCGGATCCCCAGCTAAAGCCTCTAATGTCAGAAAAATTTCGGAGCAAAGGCAAGAACTTCCAGTGGATTGTCATTCCTGACTTGTTGCAAAATAAATTTGTGCCAAACAACAATAATAAGTGTATCTTGACGTACATTTATCTACCAAGTGCGGTGTCCAACTGCATGCGCCGCTTTAGGGTGCGGAACCATGCAAGCTTGACACTGCTTCCTTTATGATCAGCGGCAGTAGGTACAATACCAAATTGTGTCATGAATTCATTTTCGAGGCCATTAGTGCTGCTATCTGTAAATCCTGACACCGGCATACCATCTATCGGGAGTCCAAATATCATTACAACATCCTCTAAGGTTATCGTGCATTCACCATGTGGAAGATGAAACATATGAGTCTTTGGACGCGATCGCTCCATTAAGGCATTTATAAGTGCATTGTGCAAAACAAGTTTTCCAATTTGAGATATGCGTTAGAATCCACTATCTCGTAACTCGATCTCAACTCGGGAATCATATGAATCTTGGTTCAGATGTCTTGATTCTAAATTTCTTGAACTCTGAAACAAATAAAAAATTATAATTAACAATAGCAACAAAAAAAATAAACAAACATAAATAATAATAATAATAATAATAATAATAATAATACTAACTACGATAACAACAACAATAGTAACAAATATACAAACATAAAAATAATTAAATATGGTAGACGTTCAAAGTATTCAACAATGTGATTTTTAGGACGCGTAATGTCACGAACTATCTTCTATTTGTATTCTTTCTGAAACAAAAAACTATTATATTATGTAAACTATATCTAACATATATCCAGTATTTCTCTAACATTAAATAAATAAATAAAAGCATATTTAAATAATATTATATATAATATTTTTGGTTCTGTTTGAAATAAACAACATACTCCACTTTAATATTTATTCAACATAAATTTAATAATACATTAAATAAAATATATTCTGAACATTTAAACAATATATGGCATCAAATCTTATATTTTATATTTTTGTAAATAATATATGTAAACAATATATACTAATATATTATATTAAATATGTTTAACTTATTGTTAAATATATAAAATATATATTTAAATTTTAATATATGTTCGTATGTATTGTAGTATATATTTAAGTATTTAAATTCTTCTACAAAAATATATAATATAAGTGTAATAACCCGTGCTATACACGTGATAAAATTGAAATTATAATTTTAAATTATTCTATTAAAATTAATTTAAATTATAATAATTTAATTAATAAATAAATAATATAATGTGTATTGTTCGTGTTTTTTTAAATATAATATTAAATATATTAACTCGAATGTAGCTATTAAGTGTATAAAAATTATGTTTGAATTATGAATTCTCTAAATGAAATTATCCCGTTTAAAATTTTTAAATTATGGTTTCAATCATAAATTATAATTATGATTTAAAAAAATTTCTTTGATATAATATTACATTTTTTCTCCACTTTACTATTAATATATTGATATTACAAGTCTAAATTACAGTATTTTACTTAATCTTGACTGAAAAAGAAAATAGTTACGTGTTTCTATCATTTAATTTATTTAATACACCATGTGCTAACACTAACGGTATTTTTTTTAAAAAAAATATATTGATAAAAATAGATATAATATAATTACAAATATAACATAAATAAATAATGTAACACCCTAACTACCAAAGCTCACGCTTCCGGCTGCGTAACTCTGATAGCTCGGACATTACGACGACACTTATACTATTTAATACTAAAATATGAGCCTGTTTAAAACTTTAAACCGCAATACCGCTCCCAAAAATACTTTCATCCGATGACATACATCCATAAATACCATACAACTTACAAAAACTCATAAAGAGTACATCCATATATATACATACATATATATAAATAATATTACAAACATAATCCAATACAATTCCTATCCCTCTTACAGATTATATCAAGATAAAGGCGAGGGTACAATAAACCATAACTAAAACAATACAGAGCATCACAACAACAATTAAATAAGCTCTTCGTAACTTCTGCGCCCATATCCTGAAAGGGGAAAAATGTAGGGGGGGTGAGAACATCATCCTCGAAAGGGTTCTCAGTAGAGGGTTTTTGGGAATTACTGTAATAGGATACATAAAGATAATTGCACCAGTGATTAATAACCGTCTCATGCCTCTTTTCAAAAACAACAGTTTACAATGAAAGTAAAGTCGGAAATATTTTCGGAAAGAAGAACGGTTCAATTTTCAAAAACTCAAAAGCCTTTCAAAACGGTTTATCTATGCGGAACCAAAATAGTCTTTCATAATTTATTCCAAACCAGAAACACAAAGGTGAAATCAACCATCGGTTCACCTCATTCCAACCACGGCCCTAGGCCCAAATAATCCAACCAGCAACCAATCACCACAGTCCAACAGAGTCCCAGTAGCAAACACAAATAGAAGGATGCAAGCACAAACAAACAGTTATTACAAGTAGAGCAGTTAGCAATTAATCACATAGGCAAACCAAGTATAATATGCACACCCAACCAATGTCACACAAATGCATATGATGCATGCCTGTCCCTAGTGGCTGATGATATCATCTGTCGGTTATAGAGCCAACCCGACAAGTCCTGGTAGCTAACCATTGGACTGTCCCTCTGTCGTGCATCCCCAACTCGAGTTATACTCATCATAAACTTGATCATAATCATGATCCATATCCATCACCCTCACTGGTGAATATATACGGGGGCGAGCTCATCCGGGACTTTCACAGTGCTCGGCCACACTTACGACATAGGGTCAACAGAGTATCAAGTCTCAACCTGGAGCACGTGGTGGCTAGCCACTGCTACTACCCAGGGAAACTCGTATCTCAGATAGTGGAAGTGCAACATTTACATTTATCAATGATTCAGCATAAACATGCATTCAATCTCATCCATGGATCAACATCCATCTCAGCCATCCGGCTCACGGTTCAGTCCAGAACCAGCCAATACTCATATCATACACAGCCATTCCGGCTCACGGTTCAATCCAGAACCAACCAATATGTATAATCATACACAGCCATTCCGGCTCACAACAAAACAGCACTTCCACCATTCAACATCATTAAATTCATAAAGTCGGCATTTAAGCCATAAATCATTTTCTCAATTCATTTCACTTTGAAATCGAGTTTCAACTCTTTTCAGCCCTGGCTTTAGAAATCTCATTTCTCAAATCATCTCAGGCTCATAAGCCGAATTTACTCAAAGTGAGTTCCCTTTTTAAAACAAAGCCACTCTCGGCATTCTCTTTCCAAAACTTCCAAAACCATGGCAAGTTAAGGATTTGTTTCACAGTATTCAAAATCATCCATCCAACGATGGGATTTTATAACAAAAGTTTTTCGGCAGAGTCCCAAGTCTTTAGGGAAGGTCATCTTACATCAATTCTTTAAAACTCATTGAAACTCTTAAAATCATAGATTCTCGGTTCAAGTAAATAAAACTGAATTTATTATGAAACTGAACCATACGAAATCACAAGTTCCAACCCGGTCCAAAAATCAACTCATTTGAAACGGAACCGGTTTATTTGAATCAAACCGCTTTCAGATTTCTTTTTGGAACCCATTTTTCCAACTCTTTTAAAATGCCTCAAACTTGATTACTCAATCAAAAATCTAGGTTCCTTTAAAATCACTAAAAAACTCCTTTTTATATTGAAATCGATGTTATAGCATCATTCTTTCCTTCAGTGATTCAAACGGTAAACATAGTTCAGTTCTAAATAAACCGAACTCAACGTATAAGGTTCATCAAATAAATTAAGCTGGAAAGCATAATTATCCTCTTAATAAATCAAATAATACAATTTCTCAAATCCAAATCTTTTAAATAACCTTTCAAACAAGACTTAGATTTTATAGAAATTTCGGCAGCACCTCCCCTAAAACTTGGACTTTTGCCACCCGGTTCGGGTCCCAACTAAACCGTTTTCTCATTCCTTTTCAACAGCTCAAACCAGAAATCAATTTAACAACAAGCTAAATCCAACAGTTGCCTCAGTGGCATATCTCAAGAAAATCATTTCAAAATCAACTCAATATCAACCAATTTAACTCATTTCCAAATCTTTAAAGAATCGGTTCACTAACAAATCATTTATCAAAACCAAATTAATTAAAGTAACCCAGGCTGGATTTCAAGAGTATTCTATCTTTCACATCATCAAATAATTGACTCAATTCAAACCAATCCTCAACGGATTAAACTCATTTCAAATATTTAAAGAATCAACTCCAAACATTACATTTCACAAGCCACACAACAATTCAGCCAATCCAACATCCATAATCGTTCGAGTCAATCAAATAATACATAAGGCAGATACAATCACTAATTACACCATATCTCACATCAGTACCCATATGTAATAATTCCAACAATAAACTGTAGTTTTTGGAAAGCGCCCCTACCTCGAAACGCAAAACCATAGCCCAAACGCGTCACAAAATCCTTTCCGCCTTGACCCGAGATCAACAATCAAAATCCCGTCAGCCAAAACCTCGGCTCCACGCCACTTTCGCAACAGTCTCAACAACTCTAATCGCAACATATAACAACTGAAACTCAATCGTATAGCAATTAACGTCACAAACCTCAGCGTGAGATTACAGAACAGTAACAAAAGGGCTTTCAAATCGAAACGCTTACCGAACCGAAGAAGGAACGACTGAACCGAAACAGCAGCGGTCTCCGAACCGGTTCGGCAGCATCCCGACAGCCATCTCAAGTTGCAGCGGCGACCGGACTCCGGCAATGGTGCCTGAAACCAACATGCCGCGACAATAAGACTCCCATAATCTCACAAGAAATGAAAACCAAGTTTGAAACCCTTACCGGCATACTTTTCCGGCGACGGCAGCAAGGTTTTCCGGCGGCCAGAACAATGATAACGCCACTAACCAAAACAGAGCAGGATCTAAATAAGCGGCAAAACCTTGGAACAGTTCCGGCTAGCTCCATTAGCGGCGGCCTGGACCCTTTTCTGACGGCGACAATTCCAACCGAGGCGGCGCCGGCGACGCAAGCACGGCTGGGCATGGTGGTTGAACCCCCAGCTCAGCCTCAGATCTCTCTGTCTCTCCTGTTCGGTGTGACTGGACGGCCTCCTCCTCAACGGCACGACGGCAGAGCAAACCAGACTGGCGACGGCAGAGGTCACGGCGCGTTCGGCGGTGACGCGGGATGGAGGTGCCGGCGACAGCGGCGACTTCACCTTCTCCGCGCTCGCTCCTCCTTCTCCATCGGTGGTTATGGCTCGCGCTCTCTTCAGGTCGCGGTTCTGCCTCTGATGCTGCGCAAGGATGATCGGCGACGGCACGAGCTCCTCGCGCGACGAATCGGCACAGTGACGGGCTCGGCGGCTGCGTTGGCCTCCTCCCCTCTCGGATCTCTCTCTTACTCGGACTAGATCGGCGGCTTCATGGTGGCGACGGCAAGGAGGCTCGCGACGGTGACAAGGACGCGTGGACTGCCGCGGCGGCGCGACGCGGTGAGGGCGACGGCGGCACTGTGAGCTCCTTTCCCTCTCCACGCCGGCGAACCTTCCTTCTTCCTTCCCTCTCAATTCGTTCCCTACTCCTGTTTCTTTCTTTCTTTCAAGCAGCTTGCAGCTGCTGCTGCTGCATTAGGTACTCTAGGTGTACCGGGTCAGGGGAACCGGGTAGGGTTTTTAGGGTTAGGGTTTCTCTTTCAAAATTAGGGTTAGGGGCATTTTGGTAATTTCAAATAAAAATAGGGATATTATAGTAATTAGAAATAAATTCTAATCCATTAATAATAATGTATAAAAATACTATTTGCTCATCAATTTCATAAATTATTTTCAATAAAATGTCCCAACCAAATAATTAGAAATAATATACTCAATTTCTTCATTTTCCAAAATAGCAGTATTAATATTTAAAATATTACTTATTTAATCCAAATCATATAGAAATCCTTATTATTTCGCAACTACCAACTTTATAATTTGAATATAGAAAATAATCCAATAGTTGTAAAATTGGATAATAAATCATAACTTATCTCAAATTCAATAAATCACAACTTGCCTTAATTATCTTTAATAAAATGATTTCCGAAATTAAGGCTATAAATAACTATATGATTTGAGACTTGATCATAATAAGACTTTTCAAAGATTCTGGGTCTTACAAATAAAACATATAAATAAATGCAAAACCAATATGTTTACCAATGTCTTTGTTAAATTTTATAAATTAAAGAATAAATTATGTATTCGGTTGTTCGGTGATCACATAAATGATCAAGTAATTAGATTGTAAATTGATCTCATAGTGTACATCTTATTGTTTTCTCATTTTTGAATGAAAGCGAGAATTAAGAGAGTAAGTAGTAATACATAAAGATAAAAAAATTGCACCACAACACATAATTATTACCAAAAGAAATATTCATATTAAAATATTAAAATTTTATATACTGCAAATCATGAAGATCAATCATAATGTACTGATCACTTCTCTCTATTTTTGACCATAATATAAGTTTTTCTTTTCCAGTCAAGAGTCCAATAACATCTAATTGAAAAAAATTGAATTAAAAGCACCAAATTAAGGATAAATGAGTGAATAATATAAGAAATTATAACTTCGTACATGTATAAAATAAAGAGAATTTACTGATTTATTTTATGTTAAACGATAAAATTAACAATAGTATATTAATAAAAGGATATACCTTTAAAAAAAGGTACAATACAATTTCAAATATTTTCATAAACAAACTGTTAAAATTTTTGTTGTCAATAAAATGATGCTATTATACAATTTTTTTAGCAAAATTTAAAATCAAAAGGAAAATAATTGTGTGAGTTAATATAAATTAATTACGTACCAAATAAGTAGAATCATTCATTTGTTTGTTTCAATATATCAGTATGGGCAAGCAAATTAAAATGATTATCTGGAATTTTACGATCATCGACGGTATGTACTATACGTGACTCATTCTTAAAAGATATTTTACACGTGTGTACAGTCAAAAGATATATTCCGCTTGATTTTTCAATCTCAAAATTTGAGAAGATATAGACCTTCCTTTCTACCAATTCATTCTCAAATATTTTTATCAAATAATTCTTCATTGAACAATGAATTTTATCGTACTACAAAATAAATTAAATATAAAAGCTATTAGCATTTACAAAGCTATTAAAAAGAATTGTCTTTGACTTGTGAAATGGTGTACTTATAAAATTAACTTAAAATATGAACTACAAATATTTATAAGAATTAATTTTGATGCGTTGACAGTGTAAAGTAGTTTTACATATGCATCTAATTACGTAATGACACATCAATAAAAATAAATACCTTTCACATTGACCGTGTGAATGGTCATCCAAAAGAACGGATATGATTGTACGACTGTATAAAACGCTTTACACTGTCAGTGCATCGAAATTAAACTCTATTTATAAATTGAACTTAGCATTACTTGAAAAAATTTAGTAAATGAATCAACTAATCTTATCATCTATTAGAACTATTTTTATGTAAACCGTCTTGCTCTTGTCAAACTTGGATGGGACTTTCTATAGCCTTATAATTCTTGTCTTTATTTTTCATATTTTCTCTTCGTATAATCTACTATAGGTGATACTATTGATATGATCGTAGTCAATAGTCATTAAGTATGGAAAAAATAGAATAAAGATTATATCAAAATTATAAATTTTTTAAATGATAAACATGAAAAGAAAATTTACTATTGCTTATTATATATATTAATATGTCAATAATTTTAAAAATATACTAATAATACTAATAGTTTAAGGATAATTGTACTACAGTTATAATAAATTTAGTTATTACTCTAAATAAATAAAATAAATAATATATTTGAAAACTAAAGAAAAAAAGATTAGCGGTAATTATGTTTGAAAGGTTTCTATATTTTTTTTTGTTTGTCATTCTTTCACCGCAATATTAGATCAAGAAAACTCTAAATTTAAAATATAATAATAAATATGTCATGTGATAGAAAAATAATAAGCTAAATATATATATATATATATATATATATTTGATATTGTCCAAAATTAAATTAAAATTATGTTCAAAGTCTTAATACTGTAATTGAGGTATAATTAATACCTAAAATTTTAATAATTAAATACCTAAAATAAGTTAATTAAATAACAACAATTAATATCTAAAATATTGAAAAGGAATTCTTAATAAATGTGAGAAATATAAATAAAAAATTAATAAATAATATTAGTATTTAAATGAAAGAATTGATAATGAATAATAATTATAAGAAAAAATAATATTTTTATTTTGGAAAAAAATATATGAGAAATTGTTTAATAATCTATGTCATGTACATGATAATAAATTGTTCAATAATTCGTACTATACACGTGATAAGGTTGAAATTATAATTTTAAATTATTTTATTGAAATTATTTTGATTGTAGTAATTTGATTAATAAAAAAGTAACATGTTATGCATTCATTTTTTCTTAATCTAGTGTTATGTGTATCAACTCTAATATAGTTATTAATAGTTTTTGTTAATATATTTTTCTTTCTAAATTTATGATTTAAAATAACAATTGTAAATATTAATAATTAAACAAATTATTATATTATAATTATTTACATTTTATTCCCAAAATTAAAAACATACTATTTATTTTTTATTTAATGATTTTTTTTGTTTATACTACCAATATATATTGATCGATTAGTTAATAATTTTTTTTCGTAGGACATATTTATTTATTTTATTTAAATAATTTTAAATCTTTCCTTATTTAAGTATACATATATATTAAGTCATATATTTTAATTATTTTTTTTATTTTTTGATTATAAATATTTTTTTAGCCTACAATCATTTAATAATTTTGTTATTCCATTAATACCATCATACGCATAATAATATTCATAAATCATACTAATTTTCGTATTTATTTATATGTATATATATCAATTGTTTAGTTAATATTATTTTTGTTTTTAGAATATATTTATTTTGTTAAATAATTCTAAATACTTCTTTATGTAGTTTATATATATATATATATATATATATATATATATATATATATATATTTATTAATTATATTTAAATATATTTAAATCAAATATATTAATTATTTTCTGATCATGATTAATATTTTTTTGAGCCTACAATTATTCGATAATTTTTTTTATTCTTTATTATTAATGTCATCATATGTGTAATTTTTATAAATTATAATATTTTTTTTATTTATCTATACATATATAATAATTTTGTTAAATAATTTTAAATATTTGTTTATTTATATATATTAATTGTACATATAAAAATTTAAGTCACATATATTAATTATTTTTTTGTTATAATATATATATATTATCTTTTATTCTACAATCGAGTAATAATTTTTTATTTTTATATCCATTCATATTCTCCAATCCCTTTTTATATGCGTGATTAACAATTTTTTTTAAACGGTGATATTTTAAATTTTTTCACGTATTTTTATATATTAGCAAGAAAGCACTCTTTTTCCTTTTTCACGCCTTAATCTTAATTAATCAATCTTGTATCCACACAATATAATTAAACTTTTAATCATTCTAATCTATTGATGAATTATATTTCTCTTAATAATTGCATTACTAATCTGAAATAAAAAAAAGGTGATACATATATCTAAAAAAGAAGAAAACTTAAAAATAAAAAAATTCATATTAAAAAGTTTAAAAATAACATATCCAAAAAAATAATAATAATATATAAATTGAGACAACAATTTAAATTTTTCTAAAACTAATTTAATCAAATAATACGAACATTAGAACTAAATTATTTAAATAATATTTAATCTATTCCACTACTAGAAATCGGGCTTTTTCGGACAAAAATTTTAAACGAAATTTATTCCGTCCGAATGACTTTTTCATTTCGGATAAATTTGAGACAAATGTTGAACAATTTTTAGTGGAGATATTGAAATAATATATTCTGTCCTAAATTTGTCTAAATTTTGTCCCAAATTTTGGCGCCAAATTTTTTTTAGATGGCGCCAAAAATTTCATACAGATTAGCAACACATTTTGGACAAAAACTATAATTCGTCCGTATTCCATCTGAATATGCGCAATAACTTCAGACGGATTTGGGACGCATTTTGAAAAATGTTAATTCTATCCCAAATTTGTCTATAATTAGTCTTAAATGCTTTTACTATAACTAACCCTTCGAAGTAGACAAAATTTTTTCCCACAAATTTGAGACAAAAATAGCATCATTTGTAAATTCCGTTTGAAAGTTCATCAATTTTCAAATAGATTTCAAATATTTATTAAAAACTTTTAAAATTTAGTATAAAAATATTATTTATATTTTAAATTAGTCTATGATTTGTCCCAAATATTTTTACTATTCTAAAATAAAGTTTTTTTTCCTAAAATAACCTTAATTATATATAACTTATAAAAAGGTACGGTTTTTGTTTGCACCTTTCAACTCCAAAACCTCTTGTTCAAAATATGCAATAATCATCATACCAATTAACATCTTATTTATTATTATACATATTTTTTAAAATTGGATTAATAGGTACGTTAGCGATTATTTATGCAGGCTTTTTTTATATAAATAAGTAAATAAAAAAATTAATTCTCATAATACGCATGCAGAGAAAGCTTTACAAAAATGCGCAGGCCATTGTTCGCAAAGCACCCGCGAAATAGATTTAGTGTCATCATCTCAGGAGAGGCGCACACGAATTGGAACTTCTGGTGGGGGAAGTCATTTTGTGCTGGCGCCAACGAAATGGGTACTTTTGGTGGGGTTACCATGAAATTTAATTGGTTTATTTTTAAAATATATTTTTAAATATTTTAAAAAATAAAAAAATCATTTAATTTTTTATTAAGTTAATAATTTATTTTTATATAATATCAAATATGAAGTAAATTACAATCTTAAAATAATTAATTGAATCATTATAGATCAACCATTAAAATATAAGACTAGTAAATTATTATTCACCGTAACTCTTTTAATTCAGGTAGTACGTACTCAGTACTAAATAAAAAAATTTTAACAAATATACTTATTCAATCCTAAATTTTAGAACTAAATTGACTATATTAGTTTTCTTTTTCTATCATTGTATATTATGTTTGACTTTTTTATATACTCTATCTTCTTTTTTTTTATTCTTTTATTTTTATTATACTTAATATTAAATTTCTCATACAAATTTTTATAAACCATCTTATATTTAATTTTGATTTTTTTAGTTACCTCATATTATTTTTAATTTATTCTTTTAATTATTTACGTTATAATAATTCAAATTTTAATTTTTTAACAAATTTAAGATAAAGTGTATCAAAGAATTACATATATAAAAATTTTAAAAATAAATTAGAAGAGTGCTAGGGGTCAGCAGATTTTGTGATTTGTAACCATCAATTAGTCATCAGTAGTGTTTTTAATAGTGTAAGATTACATCTAATGGTGGACAATTACTCATTTTTCCTTTAATGATTAAATGCTGGCCAAATTTTAATAAAAGTGCTAGTTCCTAGACTTTCTCAATAAATTATATCCAATCTTCTAAAAAAAATAGTAAAAATAAAATATAATAAAAAAATCACGTAAAATAAAAAAGTCATATACTTTTTCATAAGATTGTAGTATATTAAAAATTTAAAAAAATACAAATAAATACATTTCTTAGTGGACTTTTTCATACTATTCATTTTGATCTTCATCCTCATTGTTCTCGTCGTCGTCCTCATCTTCGTTCTCATCCTCATCCATATCTTCGTCTTCATCCCCAAGTGGCTCATTATCATCATCATCATCATCATCATCATCATCATCATCATCATCATCTTCTTCTTCTTCATATCTTGTACTATTGGTATCCAGTAAATCAACAGTAATGTCAATATCATTTGAGATATGATTGTTAGATTGATTTGTGCCATCTTCTTGATATGCAAAATCCTCCGTTGTTTCAATCTCAATCTCACCTCTTGCTTTAGTCTTGAATACAAACCACCATTCTGCTTTTTCCTTGGTGTTGCTCATTGGATGAGGTGCAAAATATACTTGAATTGCTTTATGTGCAATGATAAACGGATCATATTTACCATATCGTCGATTCTTTCGAATCTGTATGATTCCATACTCTTTGTTTACCTTTGTTCCTTTGCCAATTGTGGGATCAAACCATTCACATTTAAATAGTACAACTCTTTTTAGTGGTAGCCCAGTATACTCAACTTGAATAATTTCATTAAGCTGGCCATAGAAATCATTTTCATATTCACCATAACCTGTGCCTTTGACACATATTCCATAATTCTGAGTTGACTTTCCACTTGAGTGAGATCTTGTGTGAAACTTGAAGCCATTGACTTTGTAGATAGGCCAACATTTAACAATTCTTAAAGGACCCCATGCCAAGGAATGAATATTCGAATCTGTCACATTATTTAAAGGATCATGAACCTGTATTAAATAAGAACCAATAAGTTAGAATATAATATGTCATCTACCAAAAATTGTGTGTACAATAAGACTATCATATCATGTTGACTTACATAATTTTTAAACCATTTTGCAAACTCCGCTTCAATAAATTGATCAACTTGTTCATCACTTAAAGTTATATGATCTTGGCGTATGAAATCCACAAAGATCCTATAGTACATAAATTTCAAATAAATTAAAATTATTAATATAAGAAAATATTATTAATAGTAAGAATATATATAGAAAGATAAATACTCACTCAATATATGGCTTAATTTCATCACAGTTTATTAGTATATGATTCATGGCTGCACTGAATTCTTTGTCATCTAAATAACGAGTTTTGCATTCACCAGCAAAACAACCAGGCAAATTAAAAATAGACAAATTTTGCTCAACTGAATCATCACCTTCATCATTTTGCTTTGCGTCGATGCTAGTTTGGTTAAAATAGTACTCACAAAAGTAAGAAATCTCCTCAATTAGGTATGATTCAACGATAGATCCTTCAACATGTGCTTTGTTCTTGACCTTTTTCTTAAGATGATGGAGAAACCTATCATGAAAAAATTCATAACAAAAATCAAATAACAAATAGTTGACCTAATAAAACAGTAAAAAGAAATTTGAGAGTAAATATAGAGGTGTAAATAAGGTACCTCTCAAAAGGATACATCCATCTATATTGCACAGGACCACCAAGCAATGCTTCAAATGGCAAATGAATAGGTAGATGTTCCATTGAGTCAAAAAATCCAGGAGGAAAAATACGTTCTAGCTTGCATAGCACAATTGGAATATTTTCTTCTAGCTTATTTAGAACATCTTCTCGTAACGATGTTGAGCACAAATCTCGAAAGAATTGACTTAACTCTGTTATTGGCTTCCATATCTGCTCTGGCAATGAACTAAAAGCAATTGGCAGTAAACGTTCCATAAATATATGACAATCATGACTTTTCATTCCATATAACTTGCCCTCCTTCATGTCAACACATCTCCCTAAATTTGAAACATACCCATCAGGCATCCTTAACTCTTTCACCCATTCACATATTGCCCTCTTTTGCTGGAGGGTAAATGTGTAGTTTGCTTTGGGTTTTATAATTTTACCTCCACTTTGTTCTGGCAGTTCTAATTTTTTTCGCTTGCAGTATAATGACAGATCCATTCTAGCCTTTACATTATCTTTAGTCTTCTCTTTGATGTCCATGACAGTATTGAATATATTATCAAATACGTTCTTCTCAATATGCATTACATCAAGGTTATGACGGATTAAATTATGACGCCAATAAGGTAAATCCCAAAATATGCTTCTTTTGGTCCAATTATGCGTACTTCCATATCCTTCTATCTCAAGTTGCTCAACATCACTTATCTTATCATAATTCTGAACTATATACCATATTTGATCTCCAGTCAATCTTGGAGGAGGTTCTGATCTCTCAATTCTATTCTTATAGAATGCATCCTTGTTTCTTCTAAACATGTGATTATTTGGCAAGAATTGTCTGTGGCAGTCAAACCATGATGGATTTCCCCCATTTTTTAATTGGAATGCCTTGGTTCGTTCCATACAGTATGGGCATGCTAGCCTGCCTGCTGTCATCCATCCAGACAACATTCCATATGCAGGAAAATCATTAATAGTCCACAACAATGCAGCTCGCATTACAAAATTTGACTTGGAATGAATATCATAAGTTAAAACGCCATCTTTCCATAGTAGTTTTAGCTCATCAATCAAGGGCTGCAGGTATACATCAATCCTGGTTTTGGGATTACGAGGACCAGGGATAATCATGGATAAAAACATGTAAGGAGTTTTCATGCACATAGAAGGAGGCAGGTTATACGGAGTGACAATTATTGGCCAACATGAATATTGTTTACCGGATTTACCAAAAGGGGTGAATCCATCAGCACATAATCCTAGTCTGACATTGCGTGGTTCTTGAGAAAATTGTGGATGTTTTCTATCAAAATACTTCCATGCTTTTGAATCTGATGGATGCTCAAGAACTCCTTTAAACTCGTGATCAAAATGCCATCGCATGTGAGATGCTGTATTCATTGAAGCATAAAGTCTTCTTAAACGAGGTATAAGTGGTAAATAGTGCATTCGTTTCAAAGGAACTTGTTTACCCTTTTTACCTATCTTGTACCTTGGAGAATGACAAAATTTACATTCCTTTCGTAGTATATCATCCTCCTTGTAATACAGCATACAACCATTAATGCAACAATCAATTTTATTGCTTTCCATGCCAAGTTTCGATACTAGCTTCTTTGCTTCATAAAAATTGGAGACAAGTAAGTTATCCTTCGGCTTCACTTCTTTCATAGCTTTCACGAAATCATCAAAGATTTGTTGAGATACATTCCCTTTAGCTTTTATACTCAACATTTTAACTGCCATTGATAATTCTGAATGATCAATACATCCCTCAAATAATGGGCGCTGAGCAGACTGTAATAAATCATAAAATTTTTTAGCTTCTGCATTCGGAGGCTCCTCCATGTTTTCTTCAAATTGACTCATAAATTCTGGTCCAGCAGCATCAACCACCATAGATTCATACGAATTTCTTATTGGCATATTAGCATGCGGAGAAGAACATGTATCTTCTTGATTATTATCTTGATCTAAATTCAAATGCAAAGGACTCTCTCCATGTGAATCCCAACACCAGTATCTTGGCATGAAACCATATTTATATAAATCTAATGAAACCTCATCCGGAGTTAAGAAAATCTTATTTTTATGTTTGTTGTAAGGACATCTAAGTACACTGCCTTCAAGTACAAATTGAGGTTGTTTTGTAACTGTATCAATAAAATTTCGAACGCCATTGACAAATTCCTGTCGTAATCCTCCTCGATTTGGCAAATTTCTATTGTACATCCACTTTCGATGTTCTGAAATTTCCATATCTACATATAAAGTATATTAAAAATTAGATTAATTAAATTATATTTTTATGAGATAACCAACTATGAGTATAATTAATTTAATGTTACAAAATTATAATATTATATTTTGATAAATAATAAATCATCTAAAAAATATGTACCACACTTCACCGATAATTCATATTACTATTAAAAAATTAGTATATCATACTATTAAAATGAACTATTTCACTATAATTTTTTAGGAAAAAAACTTAAATGTATGTGTTGAAATTTATAATATGAAAAAATGATAATAATAAATAAAATATATACTAATTTTAAAAACACAAGATAAAAATTACACAAAGTCAAATAAAATAATAATATTATTCTATAAAAAATATATATCGATAATAATGATAAAAAAATTTATATCAACAATGAATAATAAAAATTCATGTAAAAAATTATAAAAATATACTTCAGTGAACATAAAAAAATTCCAAAAATTTTAAAAAATACAAAAATATAAAAATAAACTTGCAAAGATCTTATCCATTTTTATTAAAATTAAATCAGATCGACCGCTTCGACAAAAAAATCAGTCAAATCCAAAAAAATCGGTCAAATTCGATAAAGTCGGTCTGACCGCACCGTATGAAGTTTAAAATTTCTCAAAATGTGTGAATTGGGTTCGAACCCTTGTCATTTACAATAAAAATATCTTTTTATGCCACTAAGCTGATTTAACTCTCATTAATGTATATGCAAATTATAATATATATATATATATATATATATTTTATCATATAGTTTACTTCTACTTAATTTATTTTAATTTTAATTATAAACTCATTCATTCTTAAATTAATTATATTTTTATTTAATAATAATTATAAATTCACTTATTTTTTTTAATAATGATATAATATCTATTAATATCATTTTTGAGACAATTACTTGTAGTATATAATAGATATAAACTAATAAATAAATTATTAAAATTTAAAAATAATAGTTATTTTAATATAAAAATAAAATACAAATATTTATAATAGAATAAAATTAACAAAATATTTATTATTTCTGTTCTATATTGTTTTAAATTAGCTAAATATTTTTAAAATATTAGTAAAAATATGTATTTTAAAAAATTTTTTTTTATTACATTACTTTTTCAAATTGTTCAATCATAAAATTTCAAAGAGATCTACTGGAACCTTACTAAATCATACGGTATTATAAATCTCATCGTTTTGAATATGACTGTTCATTGTTTCAAGTTTTTAACGTTATCTAATTTAAAACTTAAAAAGTATTCCATTCTTATGGCTGTGTTTGTTTATAGAGACAGGACATGATATGATACTGAGACAGAGACAATAGGATGGAGATACTAAAAATTATTCTTTGTGTATTATATTTGGATACGATGTACAAGACACTAATGTAATGTCCAGTATTATGTTTGGATACACATGGACAAGACTAAAATATTATAGTGAATGACTAAAATAGCCATGTAATTCCAAATTTTCTACATCAAATACAAACTAATTTAATAGAGAATGAGAGGACATAGGAGTACAGACAGAACTTGAAAAAAATGTTTGAAGAAGCCAAAAATTTTAATAAAAAAATATATAATAATATTTATATTAAAATAAAATTTATAAATATAATTATTTTATTTTTAAATTTAATATTTATATGTAGCAATACATATGGTTAAGATTAACAAAAAAATAAATATGAGTTTGATTAATAAAAAAATTTGTTTAGGTTAATAAGCCAAACTAATTTTAAATAAAAAATCAGTATTAAAAAAGAATTCGTTTTTACATGAAAAAAAATAGTTTTTACACATAAAAATCTATTAAATATTTAGAAAACCAATTTTTTTATCTAAAAACTGATTTTTCTTTAAATTATATAAAATCAATTATAACTTATAAATTATTTTTTAGCATTTTAAAAGATCAATTTTACCTTTGATAATATTTTCAAAAGTTTTAAGAATTAATTATTTTTGTCATTATTTTTATTACAAATCAAATAATATAATACAAAGTTAAAATGGTATTGAAGTAAGAACGATAAGAAGGAAGGAATTATGAAGTCCAATAAAAAATTCTACAAAAAGGAGAGAATACCTGAAAGAAAGAGAAAGAAAGAACGCAGAGATAAAGAAAGACCAGGAAGAAGATAGTACCTCTCTGAACATAACGCAATAAGAAAAATAAGAAGGGGTAATAGTGGAATAATAAAAAATATCTATAGACACAAAGGAAAACAAAATTTATAAAAAAGTCTATGCCTATCCTTCTAAATCCTGTGTCCATCACTGTCCTTCGTAGAAGAATGGACACAAAAGTATAAAAAACTGTCTCGGTTAGATATTAAAAAAATTTTTATTCTTTATTCTTTTTTTTATAAAAAGACACAAATAACTTTTTATCTTAAAAATTATTAATTCAACTAAACAAGATAAAGTAAATAAAGAACTAATCGGTAAATAATAAATTATTAATAATAAAAAATTATAATAATAAACATTAAATCACATAATGATAGATATTAAAACAAATTTTACCTATGTACGGATTGTGTTTAAGACAATTTGTCTTATTGGAACGATGGATGAGTACTTATAAAGATACTCCAACACAGAATATATTTAAAAAGTATATGTGTGTGGAATGAGTAATATAATTGAGGAGTCTTTAACACCTCTTTATATAATTTGAGACAATTATCTTATCTTATTTTATCTTATCTATCTTATCCATTAATATAAAATTTGTATTTAATTAATATGATCTTCTAAATATTTAGTTTTTAAGATTATTATGTAACAAAAATTTAAAAACATAATTTAATTCAAATACTTTAAAATTAATATTAGATATAATTTTTTAAAATATCTATCTTTTAAAAATCAATATTCCATAACTTATTTTTGGATATTTTCGTTATAATCTTTTTTTTTTAATTTAAAAATAAAAATTAGATATAATATTAATTTTAAATATTTTCGTTATAATCTTATCTTTTTTAAAATTGATAGTAAAAAGTAGATATAATATTAATTTTAAAATTTATTATATGTAGTTATTTTAAAGCCACTTATTTACCTGCGCCAAAAATCCAAAATTTTTAATCAAGACCGCCATTTGGGTTCCAAGGATTTCAGATTTAAAGTGCCTTCTCCCTTCTCATATCACAGCTAGGGTCACTTTCTTCTGCGTGCTCTGCCTCCTACTTGTGGCCGCCGGTGATCTTCCGGGACGAACGCTAGGCAAGCCTCGGACCTCACACCTCAGGCAACCTCCACGCTCGTGCGTCGCGCTCAAGGCTACAACCCCAGTCGCTCACACTGCTTTGCTCACACCGTTCTGCCTCCTGCATGTGGCCACCTCTTCCGGTCTCAGCGCGCCAGTAAGGGAAGGCTTCCGTGCAGGTAGTTAAAGCCTGGGATCTGGATAGCGAAGAGAAGAGTTTTGCCCGGCAAGCGAATCATAGAAAAAGCACTTCCCTAATTCTTGACGTGAGAAAGGAATAGAATCTGGTAAGTAGAGGTGAGTGGGGTGTCTTCCATAGAGGAGGAATGCTCCACCGATCTATACATGCTTTTATTTTATTTTATTTTGTTTCGTATCTTATGGTGAATGAATGTGTTTTTTTGAAGTTTTGCTTTCAGTAAAGAGAAACCATCTCCCTGGATTCTTTTGAAGTTTTGCTTTCAAAAATTGTAAATGTCTATTTTATTTTATTTATGATTTGTTATTAATTTATTATGATACTTCAATGAAACTATAATTGCTATGACCAGACTGAATCATAAGTTTTGTATTTCCGAAGCTTCAAATTGATGGTTTTATTAAGAGCTTTTGTCACAAATGGCTTTCCTGCTATCAATGTATCCTGTTTTGAATGAATGTGTTTTTTTGAAGTTTTGCTTTCAGTAAAGAGAAACCAGCTCCCTGGATTCTTTTGAAGTTTTGCTTTCAAAAATTGTAAATGTCTATTTTATTTTATTTATGATTTGTTATTAATTTATTATGATACTTCAATGAAACTATAATTGCTATGACCAGACTGAATCATAAGTTTTGTATTTCCGAAGCTTCAAATTGATGGTTTTATTAAGAGCTTTTGTCACAAATGGCTTTCCTGCTATCAATGTATCCTGTTTTGAATGAATGTGTTTTTTTGAAGTTTTGCTTTCAGTAAAGAGAAACCAGCTCCCTGGATTCTTTTGAAGTTTTGCTTTCAAAAATTGTAAATGTCTATTTTATTTTATTTATGATTTGTTATTAATTTATTATGATACTTCAATGAAACTATAATTGCTATGACCAGACTGAATCATAAGTTTTGTATTTCCGAAGCTTCAAATTGATGGTTTTATTAAGAGCTTTTGTCACAAATGGCTTTCCTGCTATCAATGTATCCTGTTTTGAATGAATGTGTTTTTTTGAAGTTTTGCTTTCAGTAAAGAGAAACCAGCTCCCTGGATTCTTTTGAAGTTTTGCTTTCAAAAATTGTAAATGTCTATTTTATTTTATTTATGATTTGTTATTAATTTATTATGATACTTCAATGAAACTATAATTGCTATGACCAGACTGAATCATAAGTTTTGTATTTTCGAAGCTTCAAATTGATGGTTTTATTAAGAGCTTTTGTCACAAATGGCTTTCCTGCTATCAATGTATCCTGTTTTCAACTGTGTTAACTGCTTTTATGATACTTATGTAGATAAACCTGTAAGAAAAATGTAGTACCTTACATATGAATTCTTCATTCTTTTGCACGCTTATCTATTGTCAACTGTTGATTTTCTGTGGTATGAGTCCTAAAAATATAATTGTCCCTCAATAATTGTTACATATGAATTCTTCATTCTTTTGCACGCTTATCTTCTTTTTTTAGTCTGATACTGTAAGTGTAAAAATTTCTGAACTTGAATTGAAATTGGCAAGTGGCACAAATAATTTTATTTATGCCAAAAGGTCTTGAAATGTATTGAAATGGAGAGCAAGTTAGAGATAATTTATGCCAAAAATATTATATGCCAAAAAGAATGTTTAAGAATCCATTGAGATGAAGTTTGAAATGGAGAGAGTGGCAGAGTACAAATGATAAATATTTTCTGTTAAAGTTTAGGAAGAATTTATCTTTTTAGTTGTGTTTATCTTTTTCTTTTATAAGAAAAAACAACATATTAGGAACACATAGAAGAACTATAAATTATTAAGTTGTTGAATAAAAAATATTCTTTAAATTTATTAATAATAAAAAGAGTTTTGTTATTAAATCATATTAAATTCACAAATTATGAGTTGTTTGTACAATAATTTTATACTTTATTCATCCGGTTTTGAATCTATAGTCTTTTATAAATATGAGACTTTCTTTTCTTGATTGCATTCATCATATTATTATTAGTTTATCTATGTATATAAGTAATAAATATTGATAAGAATTATCTAATATAGTTGTGAGCAATAATAGTTCCTTATTGCATTATTTCATATTATTCTTTGGCTTCAATATGGAATTTGCACTTGTACAATGGAGTAGTTATGAGCAGTAGTGGAATATAAGTATAATATATATATAGAAAAAAAGGACCTTAATTTTAACAATATTTAAAACTATATAAAGTCAATTAGTTGCATTTTATTCAAATTGTTTCTTCTAGGCGCTTCTCAAGAGTTGTGAATCCTTCGTGAATTGTTTAAGTTTGTTAACTTTTTGATTGTGTCTTTTGTATGGCTTCTTTTAAGAAAGTGGGAGTCAGTAACAAGCTACACGCACACATATTTTAGTGAAGACTACGGCATAATCATGCATTCTTATGAAGAAAGGAGTAAAAAGGTATTTATGACTGGAAGTTTGATGTTAAAACACCCAGTGTTGTATTATGTGATTATTTGACGTAATTGACTTTAGTTTTTGACTATGAATTATAATTGTCATTGATATTATTGTGATTATAGTTTATTGGTTGGATTTAGTTTGATTATGTCTGTGTTGTAATTATGACTATGAACTTGTTAAAATACTCATGTGTACATATATATTAGTAGTTTAGTACTAAAGCATAGTAGCACTTTATTTTACATCCTCATTGATTATTTTGGCAGCTAAGTATTATTTTACATTGTTATTTTTTTAATTATTTCGATGATGTACATGTTACTGAAATTTAAATGCAATGTCTTAGTAATCTTATAAATCTTTGTTGTTTTAGATGTCAGGTTCTAAAAAAAATAAAAAACACTTGTCAATTAAAGTACAACAGTCTGGTAATAAGAAGGTGATTAGTGCACACAAAACTAAGCTTTCACACCCTAAACCTACAAAATCACGAGCTCCAGTTCCTTCACATGTATCTAAAAAGCCTTCAGCATTACCACCCTCTTCTTCGCAGCCACCACAAAAATTCAAGAGAAATTTACTATCTTCCCATGCCGATCATACACCATCACCATCACAATCACCAGCTGAATCACCATATTGTTCACCTATCCAACCTCAGTCATTTGATAATGCTCCTAATAATGAACGAAATTTACATCATGCTCACTCATCGGATGAAAATCATCAAGATGAATCTCTTGCTCAAGAAGGTGAACTTGTCACTCAAGAAGGGCTCTTGAAAATAGAGCCTTTTGGCAATGAGTAAGTACAACAATCAGTTTTCTATTTTAATGTTCTCTCTATATTATTTTTATTATGAATACATGTGTAATTACTCATTATTTGAACTTCTTATAGGTTTAATCCATGTACTGCTGTTCGTCATGTAACAAATGCCATTAAAAGCAAATTTTCAGAATTCTGCCCTTCCTGGAGACATGCTAGTGAGCAAATGCGAGATTTGTGGTTTATTGAATTTAAGGTAAGTATTTATTATCATTTTTTTTGTTATTTTGATATTATACATAGTGGGTAATTCAATGTATATGTTTGTTTTCTTTTATAGAAAAATTGTATGTGGGAACCTCAACACAATGCAAGAATTCGTCAAATTTTTTAGATTAAAGGGAGTAATCGATTAAGATCATTGATGAATCAGGAGAGACGCAATTATTCAAAAGACCCTAACCATGTACCAAAATATATTCCTGAACCCGTTTGGCGTCAACTATTACATTATTTTGCTACAGATTCAAAATTTAAGAACTGGTCAGTAGCAAATACTGTGAATCGAGCATTAAATGCTGGAAGTTCTATGCATACTGGTGGTTCCATATCTATTGGTGAACATGCACGCAGAATGGTAAGATAAAAATAGTTTATTTATAGTCTTATTCTTATTATTTTTGCAATGTTCTCTTATTCTTTTTTTTTTCTATCGATTAAAACTGTTATATTATAGGAGAAAGCTACGGGACTAAAACCTTCTCTAGAAGAAGTTTATACTAAATGCCACACCAAAAAAGACAAAAGTTGGATTGATGAAAGATCTGAGAAAGTCATTGTATGTGATGCTAATTTGTTCTTCTTTTTGTTTTTTTCAACTGCTAATTTTCACTATATGTTAGTATTTGTTCATGGCATATTTAGTTGCGATTAACATGAATTGATTTTGTAGGGTGAATTCAAAAAGCGAAAGACAGAACTTTCTCAAGTAGCTTTATCCTTGGATAATGAGGGAGATGTTGAGGCATCTAAGGAAGGCCTAGATATACCAGATGATTATACTGTTTGGAACGAAGTTGTGACAAAGGGAAAAAAGAAAGCTGCTTTTGGTTTAGGTTCTTTTGGTTTAGATCTCTCTTCAAAGTTGGATTCCAGAAATTGTTCAGAGACATCCAAAGATAATCTAAATATTGAGCAAGAACTTCACATGTGGAAAGAAAAAGCAAAGGAGCAAGAAATGATCAATGAAGAGCAAAAGGTTAAGTTGAAAGATGCTGAGCACAAGTTAAAAGATCAAGGACGTCAACTAAAAGTTCAACAGAAAAGAATTGGTTCTACTGAAAAGACAATTCATGCTTTGTATAAAAAGTTGAATCTCCCACTTCCTTCAACCTTGTCTGATCCTACGGAAGATGAGCTTGGGACAGGCTCTAGTGATGATAACATGAGTGATTGATATTTGGAGTATATGTTTCTTCTGATTTAGATTAAGGAATTTTAGGTGAATTAGTTAGTACATTTTATTTTATTCATGATATTTGACCTTTTTAAAGGCTTTCTTTGTTTTAGTTTAAGTATTTTTTTTCTTATTTTAGTTTGATTACATTTATGGACAAAAGTATTTTAATAATAAATATTTTTTTAACTCTTTTATGGTAATTAACTTTTTCATGATTTTATTATGTGTTTATAATTTGGATGATGTAATATGAAAAAAATGATTATGATGGTCTTAATATAGAAAGCAAATCGAATACAATTTATTTTCTAAAATATTTATCTATTAAATAGCAAATTATTTTGTATGAAAATTATTTGAAATATTATATTAAATTTGTAGAAAATTTGTGCGAAAATAATTGGTTGTTTTGTATGAAATTTGTTTCAAATATTTAAATTCTTTTAAATTAAATTTGTCTGAAATTTAATTGAAAAGAAATATTTGATTTGTCTAAAATTTGTTCGAAAAAAATTTGTTATATTTGACTAAATTCGTTAGAAATTTGTCTGAAATAAAGTATATTTTTTGTTTGAAATTTGTCTGAAATACGTTGTTTTTATGTTAGCTAATCTGTCTGAAATTCGTCTAAAATACATCATAATAGTTAGAAATCTAGCAGATAAATGCCTATTCGAAATCTGTCACAAAATCGTCTGAAAAAATTTCGGACGAAATTTCAGACAAAATTTAAATTAGCAACAAGGCTTTTTGGGACAAAAAAAATCCGTCCCAATTTTGTTTGAAAGAAAAAATTTGTCTATAATTTGTTCGAAATTTATTTCAATTTCGTCTCAAAATTCGTCCGAAAAAGCCTTATTTCTAGTAGTGTTCTAATCCTTAGATACGTATAGATTAGAGTCAATCTCGTAACACCCAACCGAAATAATATCATAAGATCGAACATTTAGAATCCGTACAAATTTAGACTATCTTGTTAAAATTGTCAAACTGAATTGACTTTTATTCTCCTCAATGGCATTGCATTAATGCACCAGAAGGCCGGTAGTTTCTGAAAAAAAATCACAATATATTATAAAATTATTATTAATACAAAAAGCTTAAGAGAAGAAAATTTAAATATAGTACCAATCTTTGAATTGCATCTTCACGGTTAACACGAATTTTTCAAAACTGAACCTAAATTGAGAAAATTCAATCTCATTATATACTCCACTTCGAATATTTTCGGACAAACGTAGAAAATATGGAGGGGATGTGATTTGAACTTGACCTATAAAACTCCTTAGAAACAATTGCCCAATCAAATAAGAATAACAGATTAGAAAAAAAAAAAGAATGCTTTGATTCTTAGATTTAGACTCACTAAAAAAAAAAAAACTATATATATAGCCTTTAGTAGTACAAAAATAATTATAGAAATTAATTATTGCAATATCAATTTACCATTATGAATGTTAGTATCATATTGATGGCAATTAGAATTATAAATTTATGTTTAAGTTTTTATATAATTATAATTAAGGTATTTTTTTAAATTAGTATAATTATGCATTATTTATTAAATGGTAATTGTAATATAATTTTAATAAAGATATTTTTTATTATATACAGTAATTACACATCATATATTAATTTTGTTTAAATTATATAATTTTATCATATCATGATTAGAATCATTATCTTCTATCATAATAAGAGAAATCACGAACAATAAATAAGAATATTATTCCTGATATATATAGATTAAAATAGAAATATATGTCTTAAAATTTAGAAATATAAATTTTATTATATCTTCCTAAACAAACCTAAACAACTCTACACTAATAGCACGTGCCATGTCGTGTTTTTCAAGACTTATATTTAGGAACATATAGAATTTTAATAATAATACATGGGTAATTGAAATAGTTTATATACGGGTTTTTTAAGTTATTATTATTATTATTATTATTGGATAATAAATAAAAATTAGAATTATATCAATATTTTTAAAATTAATATAATTAAAATGACTAAAAATATTTAAAATTAATGTGTGTTATTGATATCATAAAATTTGATCATTTTATGATTAGATTCAAATATTCTTATCATGATTATCATGACCGGTGCAATTATCATATCATTATCGTATATTATTATTATTATTATTATTATTAAAAATATTTTCAATTGATAATTGATAAGTAGTTTAATAATGCATTAAATATTGATTTGATATAATTATAACGAAGATATGTTCTTAAATTAGTATAATTATGTATTATTTCTTAAATATTAATTATAATATAATTATAGTAAAGATAATTTTTATAAAATAATTTATAATAGAGAATAGAAAAGTTCATTTTGGAGGAAAAACAGAGTTACGAGGGATCGACACCTCACCTTCATTAGTTGAAAAAAAAATCCAATTTTAATATATTAAGTAGATATAAAGTATGTTTAAAGTTTAAAGTATCTTAATAATATATTAAGTACTGTTTTTGTTTACAAGTTAAAAATATATTTTAGTACTATCTTAATCTAACTAAAGCTGTGACTCTAACTAATACTAGGTTCAACACTATTATTATTAACAGTGAATTAATTAACCCAAATTAATTTCTGAAAACTAATCTAATTAATTTTTTATTTACAATAATTAAAATAATTTAATTCACTAAAAATATTATTACTAAAAAATGTACTTACTTAGTGATGTTGATGGAGATATAGTTAAAAATAATAAATCTGAAGATGAAGTTCTAGTAGGGGAAATGGGTTGTTTTAAGTTACAGAAGAAAGAAGAAAGAAGAAAAAAGAAAGAATTGTTGAGTGTGGTGTTCAGGAGAGAGAGAACGAGATTTGAAAGTGAGAGGAAGAGAGAGAACGTGAGTATGAAGAGAGACCAAGGGGATTATGAGATTCACATGTTGAGGGGAGAGGGGGACATAGACACGTGTCATGCATGTAGTCAATACAAGGGACGAATTGTGGGTACATTACGAACGTGGCTTGTTGCAGATCCGTGAGTATGAAGAGAGACCAAGGGGATTATGAGATTCACATGTTGAGGGGAGAGGGGGGCATAGACACCTGTCATGCATGCAGTCAATACAAGGGGCGGATTGTGAGTACATTACGAACGTGGCTTGTTGCAGATCCGTCAGGACGGTGCCCCCAGTCTCCTATATAATCCCGTTTTCTTCCATTTTAATGAAAAATACCATCTCCTCCCCAATTATAAAATAAAAAATTCACATTATTATTGTACAATTAATAATAATAATAATAATAATAATAATAATAATAATAATAATAATAATAATAATTTTATTTTACATTTTTTTGGACGAAGGACTGTTATATATGGTGGAAAAAAACGTTGAGGATTAATTTATGTATTAATTTTTTTAGGGACTAAAATATCCGTTTTTAAAATTTTTGGGAACTGATATATGTAATTACTCTGCCGAAAAATAAATTGAGGACTGATTTGTCTGCCAAAATAAAATTTTGAGAATTAATTTGTGTATTAATTTTTTTTGAAAACTAAAATATTCACTTTTAAAATTCTTGAGAACTAACGTGAGTAATTACTCAAAAAAATAAATTTAAAAACAATTGGACTAATATACCTGAAACACATCAAATTAGGTAAAATATTGTTTATTTTATGAGGATATTATAGCATCATATTGTATAATTAATTTAAACAAAAAAATATCCTGCCTAAATAATAAATGAAACTTAGTAACAAGAATAGATGTTTCTAACGATGGTTACCAAAATGTGTATTTATGAAAGAATAAGTAAGGGAACTAATTTTTAATTAGCTAATTTTTTAATTTTTATTATAAAATTATTTTTTTAATTTTTATCTTTTTTTAAATTTAAAATTTAGGGTTAGGATTTTCTGCTTTAAATTTAAAATTTATGATTTAAAATTTAGAGTTCATAACTTAGGATAAAAAAATAAGAGTAAAATCTCACCTCAGTCTCTAACTGTTTATTTAATGGATCTGGCATCTCCTGACCATTAAAAAATAATAACGCGACTTTTATCCATTCATTCCATGTGACAAAAGACCCCTCTTATAAGTTTTCCGTGAAATGGTAATCGAAAAATTCTACATATATTGGTAACTCTCCTATGTGGAGTCAATCTATTTGATGGGACTAATAGGCCTGCATAGTCATAAAAAACGTCATCGTTTGATGCACATTGTTGGTAAAAAAAGTATATCAAAATGTTAATCTTTTATCTATCCTAAATTTTGAATCCTACCTGAAGTGATGAACACGACAGAGCAATCAACAAGTTCAGTCCGTCGTTTATGGAAGGAGAAGTCGGTGGGCTTTTCAAGCAATAACCTTGACAATGTTGGCACATGGAGGAAGAAGTTCACATACCTAACATGCAATTGTGGAGCTTATGTGCTTCTTTTTTAATCTATTACATCATAAAACTCAAATAGGTTGTTTTTTAGTTGCAGCTACTTCAAGGTACATAATTATTCCCTTTATCTTACAATCTTCTTTGTAATTAGGTTGAGTAAAAAATAATTGTAAGTAATTGCAAACTCCATCAACACATTGCAAATATTTAAGAGGCTGGATAAGGTCATAACTAAGCATGGACATACGAGTATGAGTGTGTAAAAGATAGAAGTTCATGGTAGATTAAGAGAATTGGAGGACAAAATTAAAGAAATGGAGATTAAACTATATGATGGAGTTCAAAGAAGAAGATACACAAGTTTTTACTATTACTATTGCTGAGTGTCTCATAACCAGGTGGGGGTGTAAACTCCTGCAAAATTAGTGAATAATTAATCAATAAATCAAATTTTAATAAAAGAAATTAAAAATATAAATTTTATATTAAAATAAGATAGAGCTAATTAAAATGAGAATTTTGACACTAATTTCAAAGAGTTTGGTCCAAGATTGGGCCGAACGGGTCGAACCGAATCCGAACCGGACCTATGGGTCCAACCAACTCATTAAATAAGTCATCATAAACTCATTCCATTCCCATTTCAGCATGCAAAACACGCTGGGCAGCTAGTAAAAGGGGGAAGAACATGTTGTAAGTTCCAAAACCCTTGATTTTATTCAAATCCACGTAACTTTTGATCCAGAGCTCCAATTGTCGCACCGTTTGTGGCCACGCGTCCACGGCGTCAAGCTCTACAAAGCTCAATACATTGTAAGATAAGAAATTCACATTTCCTTCATCGATTTCCTCAGTTTCAGTTTCAAAAATTCATGAGCAAAGATGTTAAAATTGTTAAATTCCGGTGATTAAGATCGAATTAACTTGGTGGACTTGTCGAGTCTTGTCCCAATTTTCCGTTGATAAGTTGAGAATTCTAGAACCCTATATAATTCATTAATGTTGTGTTTTGGGTATTGAATTTTGGAAATATGCTTGTGATAATAATGCTACGTGCATGTAAATATGTGATATGAAGCAATTGGATATGTTGGAAGCTTAGTTGGAAGTTTGAAGTGAGTTCTAGTTGCTGGATTTTGGTGGTTGAGGCAATTTTGCCTTGTGGGTTGTCTTGGATAATTGGTAGCATAGTCCAAACCAACAATGAATTCTCAAGATCAAATATTAAATCCAATACAAAATAACCGAGAGTAATTAAACCTCGGGTCGTCTTTCCTAGGAGTTGCAATTAAGTGTACAATTATTGGCTATGAGAGAGCATGGGATGGAAAGAGAAGCAAGTAATGTAAATAGCAAGAGAGCAATTGATCATGTAATAATTAGAAGTCAAAGCAAGTAAAAGCAATGAAAATAGAAATTAAATGCTAAAAAGGACTCTTGGCAAGAATTGGGTAATTAGGGATTCCTATCCTAGTTGTGGACCACAAACATGGCAATTGTGTGGAATCAATCCAAACTAGTCAATCCTCCTTGAGAATTGGTCAAAAGCATAATTGATCTCAATCCATAAGTCTTAGTCAACTCACTAATTACTTAGTGAAAGACTAGCGTCAATGGAAATCAAATCAATTAACTATTTTCATACAATGCAGAATGGACATCCACAACTCAATTCCACCCAAACACCCAATTTCTCAACCAAGAGTGTGAAAACTAAACATGCAAGAATTTAAAGTCAAAGCAATTAAATGCAAGGAAAGAAAACTTCAAATGCAAGAAAATATCTTGGCAAGTAATTGAGAGCTAAGGCTACCTATCCTAGCCATTGACCACAAACACATGATGATTATGAAGAGTTAATCCTACTTAGTCAACCTTACATCGAAGATAAGTCAAATAGGCATAGTTAATTTCAATCCCTAAGTCCTATGTCAACACTAGGGGGTCACATACCAAATCAACTAACTACTCTAATGTATCAAAGAAGAATGGACATCAATAACTCAATGATCACCAAAGTTATCAATTTCAAGTCAAGAGTGTAGAAAAACTAAGTGAAAACTAAACCAAGCATTTTATCAAACACTTGGTGTGTATGAGAATAAAATAATATTAAATTACAATAAAATAAATTCTAAAACTACCAAAGTAAAGAAGTAACAATAACAACTAGAGAAAGCAATAAATGACATAAAAACATAAATTGCATTAATTGAAATTAAAACTAACAAAGAGTGTTCATAACATGAAAATGAAAAAATAAAGGAAATAACAAAAGAGATGAAGAAGATAAAGGTGCAATAACAATAAATGACAAGGAAAAGTAAATGAAAACAAGAATTAAAAGTAGAAATTACAAGAAATTAAACTAAAGAAGCCTAATTCTAGAGAGAGGGGGGAGCTTCTCTCTCTAGAAACTAAGATAAAACATAACAAAACCTAAACCTAATTGTCCCCCTTTATTCCTCTTCACTTTGGCCTTAAATAGCTTCAGAAAATAAGTTGGACTGGGTTTTGGAGGCTCAAAAATTGCCCCCAGTGATTTGCAATTAATGACCTGCGTGCATGCATGCGTGTGTACGCACAACCTACTGTGCGTATGCACGGTTGCGTAGAATTCTCATCATGTGTACGCATGACATTTGGTGCGTACGCATCCTTGCATGAAGTCACCGTTGTGCGTACGCACGCATCACTGTGCGTACGCACCTTTGCTGCAGCTTCCAAACTCCATTTTCTTCACATTTTCTCCCTTTTTGCATGCTTTCTTCCACTTCTACCAACCCATTCTTGCCTTTAGGACCTGAAATCACTCAACAAATATATCACGGCATCGAATAGAATAAAAGAGGGATTAAATTTTTCAATTTAAGCACAAAAATGCATGTTTTCACATTTAGGTTCAATTTAGGGATCAAATGTCAAAAGCATGCTATTTAGATGAATAAATGTGGGTTTATGTGATGAAATCCACTCAAATCAAACTAAAATATATCGTAAAATATGGACTCATCAATTCCCCCACACTTAAACAATAACATGTCCTCATGCTAAATACAACCAAAGGAGATGAATGAAGGGGTAAACATCTTATTGAATGCAACTATCTATATGCATGTAAGTATGTATATACTATATATGCCTATATATACTATAGTATCCTATTGAATTGGTGAAAACAAACAATCAAATTCCCAAGCAAGTATATAGACATATAGGGCTAAGAAATTCAATGCAATCAAAATCTAAAGAATTGATTCATCCATAAAAAAGAAGCAACTTGCAAGAATGCATGATAAGAGAGGTGGAGACATAGAATTGAATAATTGAACCCTCACTAGGTGTGTATACACTCTCAACGCTCGGTGTTTAGGGTCAATTCACTCAAGTCTCCTCTAATCATGCTTTCAAGGATTTGCTTTTTATCTAACAATCAACAAATATGTGATGTATGAATGCAAGTATCATGAAGACTTTATAAGGTTGTAATGGGGTTAGGGTAAGGGTAGGATGAGTATATGGCTAAGTGGACTAAAGGATTGAATCTTTGATTAGCTCAAATATCAAACTCAACCTATATCAATCAACCCATAAAAATGCATTCTAGCCACCCATTACTTCTTTTCACACACATTCATGCCTTAGTTTCTATTCAAAACACATATGCATTTCTTATTCATCATTTTTCATTCATTTCATTTTTTTTCTTTCTTTTTCTTTGGGATAACTTTTGTCCCATCTTATTACTATAATTTTTTTTTCTTTCATTTCATTCAATTTTTTTGTGACAAATGCATATGGTTAAGGCAAATTGAAACATGAATGTGCACCCATTTTTCAAAATTTTTTTTCAACAATTACCCAAAACAAAATTTTTCTCTACCAATGTTTTCCAAAATTTTCCCCACACTTAAATGACACTCATTCTTCAACCTAAGCTAATCAAAGATACAATTCAAGGTAATTCATGGTTTTCCGCTTAGGGTTATGATGTGCTAACAACTAGAACAAAGGGGATTAAAAAGCTCAAAAGGGATTAACAAAGGTAGATGCAAGGGTAGGTCCATATGGGTGAGTGAGTTTGATTCAAAAATGGCCTCAATCATACTAAATGCATTCAAAACATCAAACATTGGAAATAAAGAATCAAGCAAAACTAATATCACAATCATAGAAGGAGATATAACACATAATGAACAAAATTAGTGGTTAAGAGGTGTAACCACTCATTCAAGCTCAAAAACTCACAAGGTATTTTGTTCTTTCTCTCTTCTATGTTCCATAAAAATCATTCAAGCAAGTTTAAAAAACAATTTTTCAAGCAATTCAATAGAATTTCCTATACAAAAATTCTTAGAAATCTTTGTTGTTTTTCACCAAAATTATTTCCTATATATATGTATGATGTGATGGATGTAATTTTTTTCAAAATTTTTCTAGTTCTCTTCCTAATTTTCAACAAGCAAAAATTAACATGAACAATTAGGACAAGATTGAACTAGGTGCTATACTATTCACATTATCCAATCACAACTTCTATCTATAAAATATATACTAAGAAAAGGATGCAAAAATGCAACATGCAATAACTAGAAATAAACTATGCATAACCTAAGATATATATACTAGAAGAAAATGCAATGCAACAATCAAAAGCACTCCAAATATCTACAAGAAACATAATAAAAAGAAACAAAAATAAAGTACAAAGTGTTCGAAAAAGAAAGTTTATGCCCCAAAATGACAAATCCTCCCCACACTTAAGCGTTACACGGTCCTCCGTGCACGAACACAATCCGGGGAGAATGTCTCTCACGAGCTCCACCTTCGGTTGGCGGATGCGGGGGCTCGGGTTGTGTGGAAATTGCCAAGTCCAATGTATACTCGGCATCCCCCTCCTCGGTGTCCTCCTCCTCTCCCGGCTCCTTGCCTCACGTCTCATTCTCAAAAAGAATGAATAAAGTATAATTAGGAATCATAGGACAAGTAGCACATAAGGGTAAAAGAGAGAGTAAATAAGCATCTAATTGAGGAATTTTGCATAGTGGTATGGAATACACCCAACGGCCGGCTAACGTGACATCCACACAATGAAAAAGTAAGTATGAGTTCCTCAACTAAATGGCTTAAGATGCAAGCAATGGATGAGCAACATTTAAGCACGTGCAAACTTAGGCAACAACAATCAATAGTGAATTGAATGTAGGAATTATTGGATATTGAAGTTGTGCAATTGAAAGAGCGAAATTGATATAATAGCACAACAAACAATAACCAATGCAATGATGAAAAGAAAATTACATATTCATCCTTAGGAAAAATCAAATAATCACATGGTTAAGGTGTTTGTTTCAAAAAGTGACAAGTCTTGATAGGAATCAAGTCAAGTCAACTCAAACAAATACAAAGCATTAACAAAAAACAAGGACCTCGTGATGTGATTATATTGACTTAAAAACCATGATGAACAAGCAATTCAATTCAATTCAATAAAGTAAAAGTGCACAATTCAAAATGCCACACAAGGATAAAGTCTAAGGCATATGGTAGCTACAACATATGAATCAAACTCAAAATTTAACTAGGCAATTAAACAAGACTTTAATGCTCAGTGCACATATTCATCAACAATTACACTAAAACTTAAGCAAGAAGCAACCCAATCAACATCAAGCAAACACTTTCAACTTATTCAATTAACAAACAACTAAAGAAAAACTAATATAATTACCAAAATAAAAATAAAATGCAAGCAAAACAAGTAGAGCAAGTAGAGAAGAGGGAAAAAACAAGAGAAGAGAGGGGTGGAAGAGAAAAGAAGAGAAGAAGTAGAGAGAGGAGAAGAAAAAGAAGTGTAGAGGTGAGAAAACAGGGGAGTGCGTACGCACAGACATGTGTGCGTACGCACACTAGGTGGAAAATGCGGTTGTGCGGGTGCACAACAGCATGCGGGCGCTGCGAACAGAAAGGGCATCGCGACCTATGCGGACGCTGACGTTAGGATTTTTGCCAGTAAAGAATGTCATAAAAACAGTCGCATTGTAGATATAGTCTCTAAACCGACAGAAATCCCTTCGTACAAACGTTTTGGTTGTCACAAGTAACAAACCCCTTTTAAAATTGATAACCGGGTATTTAACCTCGGGTCGTCTTCTCAAGGAATTGCAGGGAGGTATGTTCTTATTATTGGTTATGGAGATTGTAAATTTGGGGGTTTGAGAAATTTGGAGTTTGGGCAATGTGCACAGGTATATTTAAATGACAAGTAAAATAAATTAACAATAATAAAATCTCTTGGTAAGGTATGGAGAACTGGAGGTCCTATCCTTATCAATTGTGATGAAATTTGGGTTTTAATCTCACTTTGTTAACCTTTAACTATGAAGGTAGATCAAGTGGATTAATTAGCTTAATCCTCAGGTCCTAGTCAATTCCGATGGAAAGACTAGAGTTATTGGAGTAACTCCCAATTTCAATCACTGCTTTATTGACAGCTCAAGCGTTACCAATTACTTAACCAAAGCCAAAAAGAAGAAAATATATAAATTAAATAGCATCAATATAAATAAAGCAAAGCAAAATTAAATCTGAAAATTCCTCAAATTATATTAACAAAAGCAATCCAATCTAACATGAAAGATTTATGAATCAAATGGGCAACATAAGTAATTAACAAATAAAAGTATTAGAGTATTTAAAAGTAGAAGAGAAATATGAAGAAAAAGGAATATTGAACCTGGATCGAGAGTCACTCCTAAAACTAAGAGAAATCCTAAATCCTAATCCTAAGAGAGAGGAGAGAAACTCTCTCTCTCTAGAAACTACATCTACTCCTAAAATTGTGAATGTGAGAACCTCCTCATGAATGGATGCAGTCCAGAATTCGCTAGTTTCGAATTTTAATGCGCTGATTTCCGTCACTGCGACACGGCCGCATAGATCATGCAGTCACGTCGCCTAGCGTCAGGAGAACTATAGCATATTATACATCAAATCGAAACCCCGGACGTTAGCTTTCCAACGCAACTTAAACCGGATCGTTTGGACCTCTATAGCTAAAGTTATAGCCGTTTGAGTGCAGAGAGGTCAGGCTGGACAGCTTAGCAATTTCTCCAACTTCTTGTATTCCTTCCACTTTTGCATGCTTCCTTTCTATCCTCTGAGCCATTCCTGCCCTGTAATCTCTGAAATCACTTAACACACATATCAAGGCATCTAATGTAATAAGAGAGGATTAAATATATCAAATTTAAGACCAAAGAAGCATGTTTTCAATCATAGCACAAAATCAGGAAGGAGAATGTAAACTCATGCAAATTGTATGAATAAGTGGGTAAAGAGTTGATAAAAACCACTCAAATGAGCACAAGATAAACCATAAAATAGTGGTTTATCAACCTCCCCACACTTAAACACTAGCATGTCCTCATGCTAAGCTCAAGAGAACTATAAAGATGAAGAGGAATGGTAAAATGTATGAAATGCAACCTATGAATGTAACTACATGCAAAATGTTTCTACCTACTTAGTTAAAAGTAAATAAATCTTTCAAGAGGAAATATGAACTGGATTTCACTAATTCAAAATTATGAAAATAAAGTACAAATAGACTTGCAAGAAGAAAATAGCTCATGAAAGCAGGGAACAAGGAATTTGAGCATCGAACCCTCACTGGTAGTGTATACACTCTAATCACTCAAGTGTTTTTAGGTTCGATTCTCTCAATTCTCTACTAACCTTACTTTCTAAGGCTTGCTCTTCATCTAAAAATCAACATAAATTTAATGCACAAATACACAAATCAAGAGGTCTTTTAAGGATTGTAATGGGGTTAGGGTCAAGGTAGGATTGTATTTGGTCAAGTAGACTAAAATCTGAATCCTTAATTAACTTAAACTTTTCACCTAACTTAAACAATCCATGTAATCACAGTACAAAATCTAACTATCCACCAACCATGTTTTCCACATATTCATGCATTCTAATTTCAAGTACAACTCATATGCATTACTTTCACCACATATTTTGGGGCATTTTGTCCCCTTTTACTTATTTGCTCTTTCTCTCTTTTTATATATATATATATATATATATATATATATATATATATATATATATATATATATATATATATATTTTTTTTTTTTCTTTTATTTTTTCAATGCATATGATTAATTTATTGAATGCATGAACATGTCCTAAACATTTCTTTCACATTTTTAGAAAATTCTAACATACTCAATTCTCAAACCAATTGTTTCCAAACCCACTTTTCCCACACTTAATTTATGAGCGCTCTCACTAGTCTAAGCTAACTAAGGATTCAAATTAAGGACATTGTTGTTTTCCGCTTAGAGTTAATGATGTGCTAAAGTAAAGAACAAAGGGGTAAAATAGGCTCAAATTGGTTTGCAAAGGATAATGAAAGGTAAGGCTATATGGGTATGTAAGCTAAGTGAAACAAAGGCCTCAATCATATAAGTGTATGCATACATCAAATTATGGAAATATAGAATTAAGCAAGATAAATATCACAATTTTAGAGAGAAAAAAACACACATAAAAAATAAAATATTGGTTGAAAAATGCAACCAATTCAAATAGGCTCAAAATCTCACAGGTTTTGTGTGTTTGAGCTCTAAACCATGTTCCAGTATAATATCTCTTCAAACAAGTGTAACATTAAATTTTATTCAAATTAGTGAAATACTCTTAAAATTTTCTTGAAAAAGAAAATATTACTTCAATCAAGTGGTAAAATATGCAAAAATTAAACAAATATGCAAATGCAACAACTAATCTACAAAGAAAATTTAAACATTGGTGTTTGAGACAAGAAAGTACTAACCCATGGAGATCGGTATCGACCTCCCCACACTTAAAGATTGCACCGTCCTCGGTGCATGCTGAGATGTGCAGGTGGATGGGCTGCTCCAACTGATGCCTTTTTCTAAAGATTGTGCAGATTGACTTGCCTGTCTCCCCATGTAAACGTCTTTCGGTTTTCTTCCGGGTGGCCATCCTGAAAGAAAAAGGGAAGAAGAGTAACCCAGAAATAAAGATAGGAAAATAAATAAAACATGGGTTGGTTGATGCCAAATAATGAGGGTCTCAATTACATGGTAGCTACAACATGCAAGTGAGAAAACAATAGAAGCACATGGCATACCAGTGGTGCAAAAAATTGCAACAATGGAGAAGAAAATGGGGAAGGAGAGATAATATAAATTCATGTCAATGCAAAAGTAATACAGATATAAAAGATTGGCATTGATTTAAAAAATATTACTCAATCAGCACTAAACAAGTCATTAAGCACCAAGAAATTACCAGAAAAGATGTAACAGTTGAATAAGAACATTTGAACACCAATAATAATTTTAGAAAAATAAAAATATGCAATAAATGAAAGTATGCAAATAAATTAAATAAAATAGAATGGAAGTGAGAGAAAATAAGAAAGGAAGAAGAAAGAAATAAGAAAAGATAAGAAGAATAAGGATTCGGAGAAGAAAGGATAAGAAAGTTGGCACTAATCTGGATAGGTTGTGCGATGCTGGTGACGCGGTCGCGTGGGTGACGCCGTCACGTGGTGCACGATAAGGTTGGGTGACGCGGACGCGTGGGGCACGCTGATGGGCGGATATTTTATATGCTTTTTGGGGTTAATTTCATATAGTTTTTATTATATTCTAGTTAGTTTTTAGTCTATTTCCATTAGTTTTTAGGAAAAATTCATATTTCTGGACTTTACTATGAGTTGTGTGTTTTTCCATAATTTCAGGTATTTTTCTGGCTGAAATTGAGGGAGCTGAGCAAAAATCTGATTCAGGCTGAAAAAGGACTGCTGATGCTGTTGGATTCTGACCTCCCTGAACTCAAAGTGGATTTTCTGGAGCTACAGAACTCAAAATGGCGTGCTTCTAAGTGCGTTGGAAAGTAGACATCCAGGGCTTTCCAGCAATATATAATAGTCCATACTTTGCTCAAGGATAGTCGACGTAAATTGGCGTTCAACGCCAGTTCTCTACCCAATTCTGGCATCCAGCGCCAGAAAAGGATTAAAAGTTGGAGTTCAACGCCAGAAATGGATCCAAACCTGGCGTTGAACGCCCAAAACAGCCTTATGCACGTGAATTGTTTAAGTCTCGGCCCCAGCACACACCAAGTGGGCCCCAGAAGTGGATCTCTGCACCATCTGTCATAGTCTACTCACTTTTTGTAAACCTAGGCTACTAGTTTAGTATTTAAACAACTTTTAGAGACTTATTTTGTATCTCATGACATTTTTAGATCTGAACTTTGTACTCTTTGACGGCATGAGTCTCTAAACTCCATTGTTGGGGGTGAGGAGCTCTGCTGTGTCTCAATGAATTAATGCAAGTATTCCTGTTTTCTATGCAAACATGCGTGTTCCTATCTAAGATATTCATTCGCACTTCAACATGAATGTGATGAACGTGACAATCATCATCATTCCCCCACGAACGCGTGCCTGACAACCACCTCCGTTCTACATCAGATTGAATGAATATCTCTTAGATTCCTTAATCAGAATCTCTGTGGTATAAGCTAGATTGATGGCGGCATTCATGAGAATCCGGAAAGTCTAAACCTTGTCTGTGGTATTCCGAGTAGGATTCAGGGATTGAATGACTGTGACGAGCTTCAAACTCGCGAGTGCTGGGTGTAGTGACAGACGCAAAAGGAGGGTGAATCCTATTCCAGCATGATCGGGAACCTCAGATGATTAGCCGTGCTGTGACAGAGCATTTGGACCATTTTCACAAGAGGAGGGGATGTAACCATTGACAACGGTGATGCCCCAACACACAGCTTGCCATAGAAGGATGTGCGTGTGTGAATCAGAGGACAGAGGAAAGCAGAGATTCAGAAGACAAAGCATCTCCAAAACTCCAACATATTCTCCATTACTGCATAACAAGTAACCTTTAACCCATGCTCTCTTGTTCATTCGCAATTCAACTGATAAATATAATTGACTTCCTGACTAAGAATTGCAAGATAACCATAGATTGCTTCAAACCAACAATCTCCGTGGGATTCAACCCTTACTCACGTAAGGTATTACTTGGACGACCCAGTGCACTTGCTGGTTAGTGGTACGAGTTGTGAAAAGTGTGATTCACAATTCGTGCACCAAGTTTTTGGCGCCGTTACCGGGGATTGTTCGTGTTTGAACAACTGACGGTTTATTTTGTTTCTTAGATTAGGAAAATTTTTCTTTTTGGTTTAGAGTCTCTTACTATTGTTCTTGGTTAAAAAAATACTTCTTCAAAACAAGTGTTACATTCATAACTCATTTGGCTAGAGCGTTAATCTGTGTTCTTAGTAATTGGGTTAGAATCTTTTATATTCTTTTCAAAATCTTCTTTTTCATAAATAATAATTTTTCTATTAAATCCGGTGCCAAACTTTAAGTTTGGTGTTTTCTTGTTGATTTCTCTGTGTTTTTCGAAAATTTTAGTTTGGTTTTCTAAAAATTTTAAGTTTGGTGTTCTTCCTTCGTGTTCTTGTGTTCTTGTGAATCTTCAAAGTGTTCTTGAGTTTTCCTTGTGTCTTGATCTTAAAATTTTTAAGTCTGGTGTTCCTTAGTGTTTTTCCCTTAAAAAAAAAATTTTCGAAAACAAGGAGCTTCAGATCTAAAAAATTTTAAATCTTGTGCTATCTTATTGTTTTTCTCTCTCCTCTTTAAATTCAAAAATATCTTTTTTTCTCTGTTTTAAAAGCAAATTTTCGAAATCTATTTCTAAAATTCAGATTTTTATTTCAAAATTTAAAACCTTTTTCAAAAATCATCATACCCTTTTCAAAACTTCCTAACCACGTTCCCTTTCCTCAGTTTTTCGAAAATCTTCACTCATTTTTTTTATTTATTTTATTTTGATTTATTTTGTTTCCGAAATAAATAAATAATTAAATAAATAAAAATATTTTCTCTATTTTACATCATCTCGCTTTCTCCATCATGGACCTAAGCGGAAATAAACAGTCCAGGCGGACTCTGGGGTCATATTCCAACCCCTCTACTGCTTCATATGGGAGTAGTATTTGCATACCCTCCATTGGAGTCAGTAGCTTTGAGTTGAATCCTCAGCTCATTATCATGGTGCAGCAAAATTGCCAGTATTCCGGTCTTCCACAGGAAGAACCTACAGAGTTTCTGGCACAGTTTTTACAAATTACTGACACAGTGCATGATAAGGAAATAGATCAGGATGTCTACAGACTATTACTGTTTCCATTTGCTGTAAAAGATCAAGCTAAGAGGTGGTTGAATAACCAGCCTAAGGCCAGCATAAGGACATGGAAACATCTGACAGAAAAATTCCTGAATCAATACTTTCCCCCAAAACGGATGACACAGCTAAGGCTGGACATCCAAGGCTTCAAACAAGGAGATAATGAATCTCTTTATGATGCCTGGGAGAGATACAGAGAGATGCTACGAAAATGCCCCTCTGAAATGTTTTCAGAGTGGGTTCAGTTAGACATCTTCTATTATGGGCTCGCAGAAGGAGCTCAGATGTCTTTGGATTACTCAGCTGGTAGATCTATCCACATGAGAAAGACAATTGAAGAAGCTCAAGAGCTCATTGATACAGTTGCCAGGAATCAGCATCTGTACCTAAGCAGTGACCCTTCCATGAAAGAAGAGGTTAAAACAGCAACTGCTGAACTCAGTCCTATAAAACAAGCTGCTGAATTCAATCAGCAATTGGACTTTCTAACAAAGCAGTTAGCCGAATTCAAAGATAGGTTACAAGAGACAAGGATGGCTAATATACATATGGACGAACAGTTTAAGCAAACAAAGCAGCAGCTGTCAAGGCAAATAACAGAAGAATGCCAAGCAGTTCAACTAAGAAGTGGGAAAACATTAAATACCCCACCTCAAAGCAGCAAAAAGCTAAGAAATGAGCAAACCACCCAAAATTCACCTGAGGACAGTAAGAGCCTAGGGAAAAGTAATTCTGGAACTAAAACGCCAGAAATTTGGTGGAAGGCTGGCGCTGAACGCCCAGACAATACTCAAGATTGGCGTTCAACGCCAGAAACAAGGCAGGACTGGCGTTCAACGCCAGAAATAGGCAAGGATCTGGCGTTGAACGCCCAAAATGGGCAAGATCTGGCGCTGAACGCCCAAAATGGGCACAGTTCTGGCGTTTAGACGCCAGGAACAGACAAGGAGCTGGCGTCCAATTTCACTCCAGCTTCTAACCCTGGCACTCAACTGCCAGTGAGGGATCAGACACACACAAATGCTGATAACAACCCCTCTAAAAAGGCTTCTTCAACCACTTCTGTAGGCAATAAACCTGCAGCAACTAAGGTTGAAGAATATAAAGCCAAGATACCTTATCCTCAAAAACTCCGGAAAGAGGAGCAGGATAAGCAATTTGCTCGCTTTGCAGATTACCTCAGGACTCTTGAAATAAAGATTCCATTTGCAGAAGCACTTGAGCAAATACCTTCTTATGCCAAGTTCATGAAAGAGATCTTGAGTCATAAAAAGGATTGGAGAGAAACAGAAAGAGTTCTCCTCACTGAAGAATGCAGTGCAGTCATTCTGAAGAGCTTTCTTGAAAAGCTTAAAGACCCTGGGAGTTTTCTGATACCATGCATATTAGAAGGTAATTGCACCAAGACAGCTTTATGCGATCTTGGGGCAAGCATCAACCTAATACCTGCATCCACTATCAGAAAGCTTGGTTTAACTGAAGAAGTTAAACCAACCCGGATATGTCTCCAACTTGCTGATGGCTCCACTAAATACCCATCAGGTGTGATTGAAGACATGATTGTCAGGATTGGGCCATTCGCCTTTCCCACTGACTTCGTTGTGCTGGAAATGGAGGAGCACAAGAGTGCTACTCTCATTCTAGGAAGACCCTTCCTAGCAACTGGACGATCCCTCATTGACGTCCAACAGGGGGAAATAACCCTGAGAGTCAATGATGATGAGTTCAAGTTGAACGCTGTCAAAGCCATGCAGCATCCAGACACATCAACAGAATGCATGAAAGTTGATCTTATTGACTCTTTGGTAGAAGAGATCAACATGACTGAGAGTCTCGAATCAGAGTTGGAAAACATCTTTAAAGATGTTCAGCCTGATTTAGAGGATTCAGAGGACATGAAAGAGCCTCTAAAAATTTTTCTGGAAGGAGAAAAACCTCCTAAACCCGAGCTCAAGCCATTACCACCATCCTTGAAATATGCATTTCTGGGAGAAGGTGATACTTTTTTAGTGATCATAAGCTCTGCCTTTAATTCACAGGAAGAGGAAGCACTTATTCAAGTGCTAAGGACACACAAGAAAGCTCTTGGGTGGTCCATAGGTGACCTTAAGGGCATAAGCCCAGCTAGATACATGCACAAAATCTTATTGGAGGATAACGCTAAACCAGTGGTTCAACCACAGAGGCGGCTAAATCCAGCCATGAAAGAAGTGGTACAAAAAGAGGTCACCAAACTACTAGAGGCTGGGATTATTTATCCTATTTCTGATAGCCCCTGGGTGAGCCCTGTCCAAGTTGTCCCAAAAAAGGGAGGCATGACAGTGATTCATAATGAAAAAAATGAACTGGTTCCTATAAGAACAGTTACAGGGTGGCGCATGTGTATTGACTACAGAAGGCTCAATACAGCCACCAGAAAGGATCATTTTCCTTTACCATTCATAGACCAGATGCTAGAAAGACTAGCAGGTCATGATTATTACTACTTTTTGGACGGCTACTCAGGCTATAACCAGATTACAGTAGATCCTCAGGATCAAGAGAAAACAGCATTCACATGCCCATCTGGAGTGTTTGCTTATAGAAAGATGCCATTTGGGCTGTGTAATGCGCCTGCAACCTTCCAGAGATGCATGCTCTCTATTTTCTCTGATATAGTGGAAAAATTTCTGGAAGTCTTCATGGATGACTTCTCAGTATATGGAGACTCATTCAGCTCCTGTCTTGATCACCTGAAACTTGTTCTGAAAAGATACCAAGAGACCAACCTAGTTTTAAACTGGGAAAAATGTCACTTCATGGTGACTGAAGGGATTGTTCTAGGGCATAAAATCTCAAACAAGGGAATAGAGGTGGATCAAGCAAAAATAGAGGTAATTGAAAAATTACCACCACCTGCCAATGTTAAGGCAATCAGAAGCTTTCTGGGGCATGCAGGATTCTATAGGAGGTTTATAAAGGATTTTTCAAAAATTGCAAAACCTCTAAGAAATCTGCTAGCTGCTGACACGCCATTTGTGTTTGACACAGAGTGCCTGCAGGCGTTTGAAACGCTAAAAGCTAAGTTGGTCACAGCACCAGTTATTTCTGCACCAGACTGGACATTACCATTTGAGCTAATGTGTGATGCCAGTGATCACGCCATTGGTGCAGTGTTGGGATAGAGGCATGACAAGCTTCTGCACGTCATTTATTACGCTAGCCGTGTTCTAAATGATGCCCAAAAAAATTACACAACCACAAAAAAAAGAATTACTTGTAGTGGTTTACGCCGTTGACAAGTTCAGATCATACTTAGTAGGATCAAAAGTGATTGTGTATACTGATCATGCTGCTCTTAAATATCTACTCACAAAGCAGGATTCAAAACCCAGGCTCATCAGATGGGTGTTACTTCTGCAAGAGTTTGATATAGAAATAAGAGACAGAAAATGGACAGAGAACCAAGTGGCTGATCATCTATCCCGGATAGAGCCAGTAGAAGGGACGCCCCTCCCCTCTCTTGAGATCTCTGAGACTTTTCCGGATGAGCATTTATTTGCCATTCAGAAAACACCATGGTTTACCGATATTGCAAACTATAAAGCTGCAAGGCTCATACCCAAGGAGTACAACAGGATACAAAAGAAGAAATTAATTACTGATGCAAAGTACTACTTATGGGATGAACCCTATCTCCTTAAGAGATGTGCAGACGGAATAATCCATAGGTGTGTGCCTAGAGAAGAAGCACAGAGGATCCTGTGGCATTGCCATGGATCTCAATATGGAGGCCATTTCGGAGGTGAGCGAACAGCCACCAAGGTCCTCCAATGTGGCTTCTATTGGCCCACACTCTATAAAGATTCCCAAGAGTTTGTACGTAACTGTGACAGTTGCCAAAGAGCTGGTAATCTGCCTCATGGTTACGCCATGCCTCAACAAGAAATCTTGGAAATTGAGTTGTTTGACATATGGGGAATTGACTTCATGGGACCTTTCCCACCATCATACTCAAACACTTATATTCTGGTGGCAGTTGACTATGTATCAAAATGGGTTGAGGCCATTGCCACACCCACCAATGATACTAAAACAGTGCTGAAGTTCCTCCAGAAACATATCTTTAGCAGGTTTGGTGTCCCTAGAGTACTCATCAGTGATGGGGGCACTCACTTCTGCAATAAACAACTTTACTCTGCCATGGTTCGGTATGGAATTCGCCATAAGGTGGCTACTCCATATCATCCACAAACTAATGGGCAAGCTGAAGTCTCTAACAGAGAATTAAAGAGAATCCTAGAACGGACAGTAAGTACCCGTAGAAAGGATTGGGCATAGAGCTTAGATGATGCTCTGTGGGCTTACAGAACAACATTCAAGACCCCTATAGGGACCTCTCCATACCAACTTGTGTATGGTAAGGCATGTCACCTGCCCGTGGAACTGGAACATAAAGCCTACTGGGCAACGAGATTCCTAAACTTTGATGCCAAGTTAGCAGGAGAAAAAAGATTGCTCCAGTTAAATGAGCTAGAGGAATTCAGATTCACAGCTTTCGAAAATGCCAAGCTTTATAAAGAGAAATAAAAAAAGTGGCATGACAGAAAGCTGTCATCTAGAATCTTTGAAGCAGGACAGAAGGTTCTGCTGTTTAACTCTAGACTCAGGCTATTCCCCGGGAAATTGAAATTCCGGTGGAGGGAACCATACGTGATTACAAGTGTATCACCATATGGTTATGTGGAGCTTCAAGATATTGATTCTGATAAGAGGTTCATTGTCAACGGACAGAGAATCACGCATTATCTTGAAGGCAACATTGAGCAAGAGTGCTCAAGGCTGAAGCTAGACTAAAAGCTCAGCAAGGTCCAGCTAAAGACAATAAAGAAGCACTTACTGGGAGGCAACCCAGCCATGGGGCATCAATCCTCTAAGCATTTTGCCCTATTTTTATTTTTATTTGTTTATATAGAGTTCATTGATAACAAGGTAAAGAATTAATTGCATAAGTTCACAGGGTTACAGAAGGAATCTGCACACAAAACAGAGAAAAAGAGCTCACTGGCAAGAAAACGCCAGTAAGAGCCTATTTTGGGCGTTCAGCGCCCAAAAGGGACTGCCAGTGGGCGCTGAACGCCAGTAAGGATAGCAATCTGGCGTTCAACGCCAGAAAAGGGCAACAACTGGGTGTTGAACGCCCAGGAGATCAGCATTTGGGCGTTGAACGCCCAAAACAGGCAGTGTTTGGGCGTTCAAACGCCAGGATGATGGGGAGGAGGCAAAATTCATTTTTCTTCATATTTTTTCATTCAAATCTTGATTTTCATACTTCAATTCATGAATTCTTGCATAAACATGTTAAGAACCCTGATTTTTAAAATCCCTAATTTCTAAAAACCCTACCTTAAAAATATCAAATGTATCTTAATCCATAAGCACCAAGCCTCTTTGCAAATTCAATCCAACTCTTTTCAAATCCTATTTTCAAAACAAATCTAATTTTTTTCCAACTAACATCTTCTTCAAATCTCCACATTATCTTTTTCAAAATCTGGATTTATCTTTTTCAAAAATCTTTCATATCTTTTCAATTTTAAACTATATCCTCTCTTATCATATCTTCTATCTTATCTTTTCCAAATCAATCTTTTTATCATATCTTTATCTCTTTTTTCGAAAACCCACCCTCCCTCCCTTTAAATTCGAGTTCGGCCTCCCTCCCCTCCCATCAACAATTGCACCTAGCTCTCCTTCTTTCCCTCTCCTTTCTTTTCTTTTGCTTGAGGACAAGCAAACCTCTAAGTTTGGTGTGTTTATCCGCGATCACTAAGATCATGGCTCCTAAAGGAAAACAACCCACTCCAAGAGGCAAGAAAGAGAGCATTCCGAAACCACTTTGGAATCAAGGGAAGTTCTTATCTAAAGAACATTCAGACCATTATAATAAAATAATGGGTCTGAGATCAGGGATCCCGGAAGTTAGATTTGATCTGAAAGAAGATGAATATCCGGAGATCCAGGAGCAAATTCGAATCAGGAACTGGGAAGTCCTAGCTAATCCTGAAACGAAAGTGGGAAGGAATATGATCCAGGAGTTCTATGCTAATATGTGGCAGACTGACAAGCAAAAACTATCTGGAACTGCTTTCTATGAATATCAGACCATGGTCAGAGGAAAGATTGTTCATACCACCCCTGACAAGATCAGAGAGATCTTAAAGCTACCTCAGCTGAAAGATGATCCAGACTCCTTCAACAGGAGAATGATGAGAACAGACAAGGGCCTGGAGAAGATTCTAGAGAACATATGTATCCCTGGAGCCAGGTGGACCACCAACACAAATGGTGTCCCAAATCAACTCAAGAGAGAAGATCTCAAACCAGTCGCCAGAGGATGGCTGGACTTCATTGGGCATTCTCTGTTGCCTACTAGCAACCATTCTGAAGTCACAGTTAAAAGAGCAGTGATGATCCATTGCATCATGATGGGAAAAGAAGTGGAAGTTCATCAGCTGATCTCAGCTGAACTCTACAAAATTGCTAACAAAAATTCTAAAGAAGCCAGGTTGGCTTATCCAAACGTGATTTCTCTGCTCTGCAAGGACGCTGGGGTAAGGATGGGAATAACTGAGTATATCTCAGTTGAGAAACCAATCACCATAGCATCAATGGAAAAACAACAAGCACAGGATGATCCTACCAAGAAGAAAACACAGGAATTTCTCCCAGAAATCCCTCAATCTGAATACTGGGAGTATCTTGAGACGTCTATCACCAAGATACGGGAAGCTATGGAGCAAATAATAAAAGAACAGAAGGAACACAGTCAAATGCTGACCTATATGTTTAAAGAACAAGAGGAGCAAGGGCGTGACTTAAGGGAATTGAAGCGCCAGAAGTTATCTCTTGAAGAATCAAGCACCCCACGGATCAGAGGAACACCCATTTCCCAGAACAAAGGTTGTTAAATTCCAATTTCTGCCTTAACTCTGTGATAGTGTCATTAGAGAAGTTCACCTTAGGAGTCATATAGTAGTAATTAGTATCTATTTTGATTTTATCTCCAATTAAGCCATAGTTTATTTTTCTCATCATCAACAAACATGAATAAAATAGTAGATCTTTTAAATAAGAGGCAATAAAATTTTGAGTTTTAATAAGAGAAATTCTAATTAGTTACATGTGGTGGCAATACTTTCTGTCTTCTGAATGAATGCTTGAACAGTGCATATGTCTTTTGAATTTGTTGTTTAAGACTGTTAAATATGTTGGCTCTTGAAAGAATGATGAACATGAGACATGTTATTGATAATCTGAAAAATCATAAAAATGATTCTTGAAGCAAAAAAAAGCAGCAAAAAAAAAGGAGAGAAAAGCCAATAGCCCTTAAAACCAAAAGGCAAGGGTAATAAAAAGGATCCCAAGGCTTTGAGCATCAGTGGATAGGAGGGCCTAAGGGAATAGAATCCCGGCCTAAGCGGCTAAACCAAGCTGTCCCTAACCATGTGCTTGTGGCGTGAAGGTGTCGAGTGAAAACTTGAGACTGAGCGGTTAAAGTCAAGGTCCAAAGCAGAAGGAAGAGTGTGCTTAAGAACTCTGGACACCTCTAATTGGGGACTTTAGCAAAGCTGATTCACAATCTAAAAGGTTCACCCAATTATGTGTCTGTGGCATTTATGTATCCGGTGGTAATACTGGAAAATAAAGTGCTTAGGGCCATGGCCAAGACTCATGAAATAGCTGTGTTCAAGAATCATCATACTGAAATAGGAGAATCAATAACACTATCTGAATTCTAAGTTCCTATAGATGCCAATCACTCTGAGCTTCAATAGATAAAGTGAGATGCCAAAACTGTTTGGAAGCAAAAAGCTACTAGTCCCGCTCATCTAATTAGAATCTGAGCTTCACTCAAAAACTCTGAGAAATTATTGCTTGTCAACCTATTAATCTTCTATTTTATTTGTCCAGTTGCTTGAGGACAAGCAACAGTTTAAGTTTGGTGTTGTGATGAGCGGATATTTTATACGCTTTTTGGGGTTAATTTCATATAGTTTTTAGTATATTCTAGTTAGTTTTTAGTCTATTTCCATTAGTTTTTAGGAAAAATTCATATTTCTGGACTTTACTATGAGTTGTGTGTTTTTCTGTAATTTCAGGTATTTTTCTGGCTGAAATTGAGGGAGCTGAGCAAAAATCTGATTCAGGCTGAAAAAGGACTGCTGATGCTGTTGGATTCTGACCTCCTTTCACTCAAAGTGGATTTTCTGGAGCTACAGAACTCAAAATGGCGTGCTTTCAAGTGCGTTGGAAATTAGACATCCAGGGCTTTCCAGCAATATATAATAGTCCATACTTTGCTCAAGGATAGATGACGTAAACTGGCTTTCAACGTCAGTTCTCTACCCAATTCTGGCGTCCAGCGCCAGAAAAGGATTAAAAGTTGGAGTTCAACGCCAGAAATGGATCCAAACCTGGCGTTGAACGCCCAAAACAGCCTTATGCACGTGAATTGTTTAAGTCTCAGCCCCAGCACACACCAAGTGGGCCCCAGAAGTGGATCTCTGCACCATCTGTCATAGTCTACTCATTTTTTGTAAACCTAGGCTACTAGTTTAGTATTTAAACAACTTTTAGAGACTTATTTTGTATCTCATGACATTTTTAGATCTGAACTTTGTACTCTTTGACGGCATGAGTCTCTAAACTCCATTGTTTGGGGTGAGGAGCTCTACTGTGTCTCAATGAATTAATGCAAGTATTCCTGTTTTCTATGCAAACATGCGTGTTCCTATCTAAGATATTCATTCGCACTTCAACATGAATGTGATGAACGTGACAATCATCATCATTCCCCCATGAACGCGTGCCTGACAACCACCTCCGTTCTACATCAGATTGAATGAATATCTCTTAGATTCCTTAATCAGAATCTCCGTGGTATAAGCTAGATTGATGGCGGCATTCATGAGAATCCGGAAAGTCTAAACCTTGTCTGTGGTATTCCGAGTAGGATTCAGGGATTGAATGACTGTGACGAGCTTCAAACTCGCAAGTGCTGGGCGTAGTGACAGACGCAAAAGGAGGGTGAATCTTATTCCAGCATGATCGGAAACCTCAGATGATTAGCCGTGCTGTGACAGAGCATTTGGACCATTTTCACAAGAGGAGGGGATGTAACCATTGACAACGGTGATGCCCCAACACACAGCTTGCCATAGAAGGACGTGCGTGCGTGAATCAGAGGACAGAGGAAAGCAGAGATTCAGAAGACAAAGTATCTCCAAAACTCCAACATATTCTCCATTACTGCATAACAAGTAACCTTTAACCCATGCTCTCTTGTTCATTCGCAATTCAACTGATAAATATAATTGACTTCCTGACTAAGAATTGCAAGATAACCATAGATTGCTTCAAACCAACAATCTCCGTGGGATTCGACCCTTACTCACGTAAGGTATTACTTGGACGACCCAGTGCACTTGCTGGTTAGTGGTACGAGTTTTGAAAAGTGTGATTCACAATTCGTGCACCACACGCGATCGCGTGACTCGATTTGTGCTAGTGGCGCGAGTGTAGCCTCGTGGTCGCACAACTCTCTGTTCAAAACTTAGTATTGCCAAAATCCTGGGTGACGCGGTCGCGTGGTTGATGCGATCGCGTGAGTGGCCATCATGGGATATGATGCGGACGCGTGAGGTACGCGTTCGTGTGGTGAGGCTTGGGCTACCAGCACGAGTCCAGCCCAACTCCAGCTCAACTTTCGGCCAAGCACCCTTTTTACGTCGATTTTCAGGGCACGTGGCCGCGTGGGTGACGCGGTCGCGTGGGAGGCCATTATTCCCATATGACGCGGACGCGTTGGCGACGCGGTCGCGTGGGTTGATTTGTGCCACTGGCACGCCTCCAGCGCTGCTCCTGCAAAACTCTCTGTTCATATTAATATTGTCTCCCATCTCCTTGCGACGTGGACGCGTCGCTGATGCGATCGCGTCGCGTGCTCGCTTTTTTTTTTATCTGAAAAGATGCAGAATGCAGTGTTAATATGAATGTGATGCAAAACTCCAGGTTCAATATAATAAAATAAAACTTGAAAACAAATAAAACTAAATAAAAAATGAAAAAGGAACGATCATACCATGGTGGGTTGTCTCCCACCTAGCACTTTTAGTTAGAGTCCTTAAGTTGGACATTTGGTGAGCTCCTTATTATGGTGGCTTATGCTTGTATTCATCGAGGAATCTCCACCAATGTTTGTATTTCCAGTAACCTCCAGGGTCCCAAACTAGGCATAGAAAGCCTTCAAGTAAGTTAAAGCAAGTGACAAGGCCCCAAGAGTGTTGATTATCGGGATGAATTCCGGGGTCCCAAATCTTGCTTTTGCACCCGTCTTTAAGTTGATTATCATGATTCCATCCGGGTGGTTCAGCTTTAGAATTCTCACTGAGACATCCAAACATCTTCTTAGACCCATTCAGTTGAGCTTTATACCAACCTTTGCGTTTAAACTTAAAGCTTCCAACCATGATGAACTTTGCTTGACAATTCTTATCACTGGCCATCTTCCTCTTACTCTTAATGCCACAAAGAGCTCTAAGTTGACCATCCGTCTCCAGTAGCCTATATTCAAGTGGGATTAGAAAGCTATGGGATATGAATTTTACCCACTTGAATATTGTGAAGGATGATGGCAACTTAGGGGGAGGTATTTTTAATGAAATTGCAAACTCCACTCCCTTGTGCTCTTTTCTGATAATTACCACCTCTTTGCAAGCTTCTTCAATTTCAACCTCTTCCTCTTTGTAGCTCTCTTTCAATTCAATCTCCTCTTCATTGCTTTCCAAGGGCATGGGAGGTTGATGAGCGGATATTTTATACGCTTTTTGGGGTTAATTTCATATAGTTTTGAGTATGTTCTAGTTAGTTTTTAGTCTATTTCCATTAGTTTTTAGGAAAAATTCATATTTCTGGACTTTACTATGAGTTGTGTGTTTTTCTGTAATTTCAGGTATTTTTCTGGCTGAAATTGAAGGAGCTGAGCAAAAATCTGATTCAGGCTGAAAAACTACTGCTGATGCTGTTGGATTCTGACCTCCCTGCACTCAAAGTGGATTTTCTAGAGTTACAGAACTCGAAATGGCATGCTTCCAATTGCGTTGGAAAGTAGACATCCAGGGCTTTCCAGAAATATATAATAGTCCATACTTTGCACAAGGATAGACAATGTAAACTGGCGTTCAACGCCAGTTCTCTGCCCAATTCTGGCGTCCAGCGCGAGAAAAGGATCAAAAGCTGGAGTTGAACGCCCAAACTGGCACAAAAACTGGCGTTCAACTCCACAAATGGCCTCTACACGTGACTTGCTTAAATCTCAGCCCCAGCACACACCAAGTGGGCCCCAGAAGTGGATCTCTGCATAACCCATCATAGTCTACTCATTTTTTGTAAACCTAGGCTACTAGTTTAGTATTTAAACAACTTTTAGAGACTTATTTTGCATCTCTCATGACATTTTAGATCAAAACTTTGTATTCTCTGATGGCATGAGTCTCTAAACCCTATTGTTGGGGGTGAGGAGCTCTGTTGTGTCTCGATGAATTAATGCAAGTATTTCTGTTTTCCATTCAAACACGCTTGTTCCTATCTAAGATGTTCATTCGCGCTTAACTGTGATGGAGGTGATGATCTGTGACACTCATCACCTTCCTCAAATCATGAACGTGTGCCTGACAACCACCTCCGTTCTATATACGATTGAATGAGTATCTCTTAGATTCCTTAATCAGAATCTCCGTGGTATAAGTGATGAGCGGATGTTTTATACGCTTTTTGGGGATAATTTCATATAGTTTTGAGTATGTTTTAGTTAGTTTTTAGTCTATTTCTAGTAGTTTTTAGGAAAAATTCATATTTCTGGACTTTACTATGAGTTGTGTGTTTTTTTGTAATTTCAGGTATTTTTCTGGCTGAAATTGAAGGAGCTGAGCAAAAATTTGATTCAGGCTGAAAAAGGACTGCTGATGCTGTTGGATTCTGACCTCCCTGCACTCAAATTGGATTTTCTGGAGCTACAGAACTCGAAATGGCATGCTTCTGATTGCATTGGAAAGTAGACATCCAGGGATTTCCAGCAATATATAATAGTCCATACTTTGCATAAGGATAGACGACGTAAACTGGCGTTCAACGCCAGTTCTCTGCCCAATTCTGGCGTCCAGCGCCAGAAAAGGATAAAAAACTGGAGTTGAACGCCCAAACTGGCATAAAAACTGGCGTTCAACTCCACAAATGGCCTCTGCACGTGACTCACTTAAATCTCAGCCCCAGCACACACCAAGTGGGCCCCAGAAGTGGACCTCTGCATCATCCATCATAGTCCACTCATATTTTGTAACCCTAGGCTACTAGTTTAGTATTTAAACAACTTTTAGAGACTTATTTTGTATCTCATGACATTTCAGATCTAAACTTTGTATTCTCTGACGGCATGAGTCTCTAAACCCCATTGTTGGGGGTGAGGAGCTTTGCTGTGTCTCGATGAATTAATGCAAGTATTTCTGTTTTCTATTCAAACACGCTTGTTCCTATCTAAGATGTTCATTCGCGCTTAACTGTGATGAAGGTGATGATCAGTGACATTCATCACCTTCCTCAAACCATGAACGTGTGCCTGACAACCACCTCCGTTCTATATCCGATTGAATGAGTATCTCTGAGATCTCTTAATTAGAATCTCCGTGGTATAAGCTAGAACTGATGGCGGCATTCATGAGAATCCGGAAAGTCTAAACCTTGTCTGTGGTATTCCGAGTAGGATTCAAGAATTGAATGACTGTGACGAGCTTCAAACTCCTGAAGGCTGGGCGTTAGTGACAGATGCAAAAGGATAGTAAATCCTATTCCAACCGGATCGAGAACCAACCGGTGATTAGCCGTGCTGTGACAGAGCGCGTGAGCGTAGTTTTCACTGGAAGGATGGAAGGTAGCCATTGACAACGGTGATCCACCAACACACAGCTTTCCATAGGAGGACGTGCGTGCGTGAATCAGAAGACAGAGGAAAGCAGAGATTCAGAAGACAAAGCATCTCCAAAACTCCAACATATTCTCCGTTACTGCACAAAAAGTAATCTTTAATTTATGCTCTCTTGGTTATTCACAATTCCACTAATAAACATAATTAACTTCCTGACTAAGATATACAAGATAACCATAGATTGCTTCAAACCAACAATCTCCGTGGGATTCGACCTTTACTCACGTAAGGTATTACTTGGACGACCCAGTGCACTTGCTGGCTAGTGGTACGCGTTGTGAAAAGTGTGATTCACAATTCGTGCACCAAGTTTTTGGCGCCGTTGCCGGGGATTGTTCGTGTTTGGACAACTAACGGCTTATTTTGTTGCTTAGATTAGGAAAAATTTTCTCTTTTTAGTTTAGAGTCTTTTATTATTTATCCCTTGTTAAAACACTTTAAATTTATAGCTCAGTTAATTAGAACGTGGTGTTTATGTTCTTGGTAATTGGCTATCATATTTTTTTTTAAAACCTTTTTCAAAAATAATTTTTCAGTTAAATCCTGTGCCAAACTTTAAGTTTGGTGTTTTCAAAAATAATCTTTCTTAAAATTTTCGAAAATTTTCATAACTCATTTGGTTAGAGCGTTAATCTGTGTTCTTGGTAATTGGGTTAGAGTCTTTTATATTCTTTTCAAAACCTTCTTTTTCATAAATAATATTTTCTCTATTAAATCTTGTGCCAAACTTTAAGTTTGGTGTTTTCTTGTTGATTTCCCTTTGGTTTTCGAAAATTTTGGTTTGGTTTTCTAAAAATTTTAAGTTTGGTGTTCTTTCTTCATGTTCTTGTGTTCTTGTGAGTCTTCAAAGTGTTCTTGAGTTTTCCTTGTGTCTTGATCTTAAAATTTTTAAGTTTGGTGTTCCTTGGTGTTTTCCCTCCAAAATTTTCAAAAACAAGGAGCATTAGATCTAAAAATTTTAAATCTTGTACTATCTTATTGTTTTTCTCTCTCCTCACTAAATTCAAAAATATCTTTTCAAAATATCTCTTCTAACTTCCTAACTTCTTATCTTTTCAAAATTTGTTTCAACTAACTAACTAACTTTTTGTTTGTTCCTTAACTTTTTCAAAACTACCTAACTAACTCTCTCTCTCTCTAATTTTCGAAAATATCTTCCCTCTTTTTCAAAAATTTCCTTTTTTTTAACTAATTATTTTTAATTTTTTTACGAAAAAAATTTTTTTTTTTAATTTCAAAATTCAAATTCTTTTTAGTTATTTTATTTTATTTAAGTATTTACTTCTTATAAAATAAAATAAATAAAAAGATAAATCAGTCCAAGTTATATCCATATATCCATCATGGACATAAGTGGAAATGAACAGTCCAGGAGGACTCTGGGGTCATATTCTAACCCCTCTACTGCTTCATATGGGAGTAGCATATGCATACCCTCCATTGGAGTTAGTAGCTTTGAGTTGAATCCTCAGCTCATTATCATGGTGCAGCAAAGTTGCCAGTATTCCGGTCTTCCACAGGAAGAACCTACAGAGTTTCTGGCACAATTTTTACAAATTGCTGACACAGTACATGATAAGGAAATAGATCAGGATGTCTACAGACTATTACTGTTTCCATTTGCTGTAAAAGATCAAGCTAAGAGGTGGTTAAATAACCAACCTAAGGCCAGCATAAGAACATGGAAACAGCTGACAGAAAATTTCCTGAATCAGTATTTTCCTCCAAAAAGGATGACACAGCTAAGGCTGAACATCCAAGGCTTTAAACAAGGAGATAATGAATCTCTTTATGATGCCTGGGAGAGATACAGAGAGATGCTACGAAAATGCCCCTCTGAAATGTTTTCAGAGTGGGTTCAGTTAGACATCTTCTACTATGGGCTTGCAGAAGGAGCTCAGATGTCTCTAGATTACTCAGCAGGTGGATCTATCCATATGAGAAAGACAATTGAAGAGGCTCAAGAGCTCATTGATACAGTTGCCAGGAATCAGCATCTGTATCTAAGCAGCAACCCTTCCATGAATGAAGAGGTTAAAACAGTAACTGCTGAATTCAGTACTGTAAAACAAGCTGCTGAATTCAATTAGCAATTGGATTTTCTAACAAAGCAGCTAGCTGAATTCAAGGACAGGCTACAGGAGACAAGGATAGCTAATATACATATGGACGAACAGTTTAAGCAAATAAAGCAGCAGCTATCAAGGCAAATAGCAGAAGAATGCCAAGCAGTTCAATTAAGAAGTGGGAAAACATTAAATACCCCACCTCAAGGCATCAAAAATTCAAGAAATGAGCAACCCACCAAAGATTCACCTGAGGACAGTAAGAGCCCAGGAAAAAATAATTCTGGCACTAAAACGCCAGAAAATGGGTGGAAGGCTGGCGCTGAACGCCCAGACCATGCCCAAAACTGGCGTTCAGCGCCAGAAACAAGGCAGGATTGGCGTTCAACGCCAGAAATGGGCAAGAATCTGGCGTTGAACACCCAAATGGGGCAGAATCCAGCGTTGAACGCCCAACAGGGGCACATTTCTGGCGTTCAGGCGCCAGGAACAGATAGTGAGCTGGCGTCTAACGTCACTCCAGCTTCTGACTCTGGCATTCAATTGCCAGTGAGGGATCAGACACACACAAGTGCTGACAACAACCCCTCTAAAAAGGCTTCTTCAACCACTAAGGTTGAGGAATATAAAGCCAAGATACCTTATCCTCAAAAACTCCGGAAAGAGGAGCAGGATAAGCAATTTGCTCGCTTTGCAGATTATCTAAGGACTCTTGAAATAAAGATTCCATTTGCAGAGGCACTTGAGCAAATACCTTCTTATGCCAAGTTCATGAAAGAGATCTTGAGTCATAAAAAGGAGTGGAGAGAAACAGAAAGAGTTCTCCTTACTGAAGAATGCAGTGCAGTCATTCTGAAAAGCTTTCCAGAAAAGCTTAAAGACCCTGGGAGTTTTCTGATACCATGCATATTAGAAGGTGATTGCACCAAGACAGCTTTATACGATCTTGGGGCAAGCATCAACCTGATACCTGCATCCACTATCAGGAAGCTTGGCTTAACTGAAGAAGTTAAACCAACCCGGATATGTCTCCAACTTGCTGATGGTTCCACTAAATACCCATCAGGCGTGATTGAGGACATGATTGTCAGAGTTGGGCCATTCGCCTTTCCCACTGACTTTGTTGTGCTGGAAATGGAGGAGCACAAGAGTGCTACTCTCATTCTAGGAAGACCCTTCCTAGCAACTGGACGATCCCTCATTGACGTCCAACAGGGGGAAATAACCCTGAGAGTCAATGATGATGAGTTTAAGTTGAACGCTGTCAAAGCCATGCAGCATCCAGACACATCAACAGACTGCATGAAAGTTGATCTCATTGACTCTTTGGTAGAAGAGATCAACATGGCTGAGAGTCTCGAATCAGAGTTGGAAGACATCTTTAAAGATGTTCAGCCTGATTTGGAGGATTCAGAGGACATGAAAGAGCCTCTGAACTTTCTTCTGAAAGAGGAAAAATCTCCTAAACCCGAGCTCAAGCCACTACCACCATCCTTGAAATATGCATTTCTGGGAGAAGGTAACACTTTTCCAGTGATCATAAGCTCTGCTTTAAATTCATAGGAAGAGGAAGCACTTATTCAAGTGCTAAGGACACACAAGACAGCTCTTGGGTGGTCCATAGGTGACCTTAAGGGCATAAGCCCAGCTAGATGCATGCACAAAATCCTATTGGAGGATAATGCCAAACCAGTGGTTCAACCACAGAGGGGGCTAAATCCAGCCATGAAGGAAGTGGTGCAGAAAGAGGTCACCAAATTACTAGAGGCTGGGATTATTTATCCCATTTCTGATAGCCCCTGGGTGAGCCCTGTTCAAGTCGTCCCAAAAAAGGGAGGCATGACAGTGATTCATAATGAAAAAAATGAACTGGTTCCTACAAGAACAGTTACAGGGTGGCGCATGTGTATTGACTACAGAAGGCTCAATACAGCCACCAGAAAGGATCATTTTCCTTTACCATTCATAGACCAGATGCTAGAGAGACTAGCAGGTCATGATTATTACTGCTTTTTGGATGGCTATTCAGGCTATAACCAGATTACAGTGGATCCCCAGGATCAAAAGAAAACAGCATTCACATGCCCATCTGGAGTGTTTGCTTATAGAAGGATGCCATTTGGGCTATGTAATGCGCCTGCAACCTTCCAGAGATGCATGCTCTCTATTTTCTCTGACATGGTGGAAAAATTTCTGGAAGTCTTCATGGATGACTTCTCAGTATATGGAGACTCATTCAGCTCCTGTCTTGATCACCTGAAACTTGTTCTGAAAAGATGCCAAGAAACCAACCTAGTTTTAAACTGGGAAAAGTGTCACTTCATGGTGACTGAAGGAATTGTTCTTGGGCATAAAATCTCAAACAAGGGAATAGAGGTAGATCAAGCAAAAATAGAGGTAATTGAAAAATTACCACCACCTGCCAATGTTAAGGCAATCAGAAGCTTTCTGGGGCGTGCAAGATTCTATAGGAGGTTTATAAAGGATTTTTCAAAAATCGCAAAACTTCTAAGCAATCTGCTAGCTGCTGACACGCCACTTGTGTTTGACACAGCATGCCTGCAGGCGTTTGAAACGCTGAAAGCTAAGCTGGTCACAGCACCAGTCATTTCTGCACCAGACTGGACATTGCCATTTGAGTTAATGTGTGATGCCAGTGATCATGCCATTGGTGCAGTATTGGGACAGAGGCATGACAAGCTTCTGCATGTCATTTATTATGCCAGTCGCGTTCTAAATGATACCCAGAAAAATTACACAACCACAGAAAAAGAACTACTTGCAGTGGTTTACGCCATTGACAAGTTCAGATCATACTTAGTAGGATCAAAAGTGATTGTGTATACTGACCATGCTGCTCTTAAATATCTACTCACAAAGCAGGATTCAAAACCCAGGCTCATCAGATGGGTATTGCTTCTGCAAGAGTTTGATATAGAAATAAGAGACAGAAAAGGGACAGAGAACCAAGTGGCTGATCATCTGTCCCGGATAGAGCCAGTGGAAGGGACGTCCCTCCCCTTTCTTGAGATCTCTGAGACGTTCCCTGATGAGCATCTATTTGCCATTCAGGAAGCACCATGGTTTGCCGATATTGCAAACTATAAAGCTGCACGGTTCATACCCAAGGAGTACAATAGAATACAAAAGAAGAAATTAATCACTGATGCAAAGTACTACTTGTGGGATGAACCCTATCTCTTTAAGAGATGTGCAGACAGAATTATCCGTAGGTGTGTCCCCAGAGAGGAAGCACAGAGAATCCTATGGCATTGCCACGGATCTCAATATGGAGGCCATTTCGGAGGTGAGCGAACAGCCACCAAGGTCCTCCAATGTGGCTTCTATTGGCCCACACTCTATAAAGATTCCCGAGAATTTGTACGTAATTGTGACAGTTGCCAAAGAGCTGGTAATCTGCCTCATGGTTACGCCATGCCTCAACAAGGAATCTTGGAAATTGAGTTGTTTGACGTATGGGGAATTGACTTCATGGGACCTTTTCCTCCATCATATTCAAACACTTATATTCTGGTGGCAGTTGACTATGTATCAAAATGGGTTGAGGCTATTGCCACACCCACCAATGATACTAAAACAGTGCTAAAGTTCCTCCAGAAACATATCTTTAACAGGTTTGGTGTCCCTAGAGTGTTAATCAGTGATGGGGGCACTCACTTCTGCAATAAACAGCTTTACTCTGCCATGGTTCGGTATGGAATTCGCCACAAAGTGGCCACACCATATCATCCACAAACCAATGGGCAAGCTAAAGTCTCTAACAGAGAATTAAAGAGAATCCTGGAACGGACAGTAAATACCCGTCGAAAGGATTGGGCAAGGAACTTGGATGATGCTCTGTGGGCTTACAGAACAACATTCAAGACCCCTATAGGGACCTCTCCATACCAACTCGTGTATGGTAAGGCATGCCACTTGCCCGTGGAACTGGAACATAAGGCCTACTGGGCAACCAGATTCCTAAACTTTGATGCCAAATTAGCAGGAGAAAAACGATTGCTCCAGCTAAATGAGCTAGAGGAATTCAGATTCACAGCTTTCGAAAATGCCAAGCTTTATAAAGAAAAATAAAAAAAATGGCATGACAGAAAGCTGTCATCTAGAATCTTTGAACCAGGACAGAAGGTCCTGTTGTTTAACTCTAGACTCAGGCTATTCCCCGGGAAACTGAAATCCCGGTGGAGGGGACCATACGTGATTACAAGTGTGTCACCATATGGTTATGTGGAGCTTCAAGATATTGATTCTGATAAGAAGATCATTGTCAATGGACAGAGAATCAAGCACTATCTTGAAGGCAACATTGAGCAAGAATGCTCAAGGCTGAAGCTAGATTAAAAGCTCAGCAAGGTCCAGCTAAAGACAATAAAGAAGCGCTTGCTGGGAGGCAACCCAGCCTTGGGGCATCAATCCTCTAAGCATTTTTGCCCTATTTTTATTTTTATTTGTTTATATAAAGTTCACTGACACTAAGGTACAGAATCATTTGTATAAGTTTACAGGGTTACAGAAGGAATTTGCACACAAAACAGAGAGAGGGAGCTCAATGGCAAGAAAACGCCAGTAAAGGGGCATTTTGGGCGTTCAGCGCCCAAAATGGGCATCTACTGGGCGCTGAACGCCAGTAATGACAGCAATTGGGCGTTCAACGCCAGAAATGGCCACCCACTGGGCGTTGAACGCCAGGAATGGTAGCAAGTGGGCGCTGAACGCCCAGGAGATCAGCATTTGGGCGCTGAACGCCCAAAACAAGCAGTGTTTGGGCGTTCAAACACCAGGAAGCCAGGGAGGAGCCAAATCCATTTATCCCACACGTATTTCCATTCTAATTTATAATTTTATGATTCAATACATGATTTTATTTACATAAACATGTCAAGAACCCTGATTTCTAAAAATCCTACTTTCAAAATATCAAATGTATCTTAATTCATAAACACACACCCTCTTTGCAAATTCAATCCAACTCTTTTCAAATCTTTTCCAAAAACAAATCTATCTTTTTCACTCTAAAAATCTTATCAATATCTTTTTCAAATCCTCATATTATCTTTTACAAAAATCCAAAATTATCTTTTTCAAAAATCTATCCTATCTTTTCAAAATCAAACTATATCTTCTATCTTATCTTTTTCAACTCAATCTTTTTATCTTATCTTTTACAATTTTTCGAAAAACCCACCCCCCACCCCTTTAAATGTGGGTTCGGCCTCCCCCCTCCTCCATCAACAAGTGCACCTCGATCTCCTTCTATCCCTCTCCTTTCTTTTCTTTTGCTTGAGGACAAGCAAACCTCTAAGTTTGGTGTGTTTTTCCGAGATCACTAAGATCATGGCTCCCAAAGGAAAACAACCCACTCCAAGAGGCAAGAAAGAAAGCGTTCCAAAACCACTTTGGAATCAAGGGAAGTTCTTATCTAAAGAACATTCAGACCATTATCTTAAAGTAATGGGTCTGAGATCAGTGATCCCGGAAGTTAGATTCGATCTGAAAGAAGATGAATATCCGGAGATCCAGGAGCAAATTCGAATCAGGAACTGGGAAGTCCTAGCTAATCCTGAAACGAAAGTAGGAAGGAACATGGTCCAGGAGTTCTTTGCTAATATGTGGCAGACTGACAAGCAAAGACTATCTGGAACAGCCTGCTACGAATTTCGGACCATGGTCAGGGGAAAGATTGTTCATACCACCCCTGACAAGATCAGAGAGATATTAAAGCTACCTCAGCTAAAGGATGATCCAGACTCCTTCAACAGGAGGATGATGAGAGCAGACATTGGCCTGGATAAGATTCTAGAGGACATATGTATCCCTGGAGCCAGGTGGACCACCAACACAAAGGGCGTCCCAAATCAACTCAAGAGAGAGGATCTCAAGCCAGCTGCCAGAGGATGGCTGGACTTCATTGGGCATTCTCTGTTGCCCACTAGCAACCGTTCTGAAGTCACAGTTAAAAGAGCAGTGATGATTCATTGCATCATGATGGGAAAGGAAGTGGAGGTTCATCAGCTGATTTCAACTGAGCTCTATAAGATTGCTAACAAAAATTCAAAAGAGGCCAGGTTGGCTTATCCAAGCGTGATTTCTCTGCTCTGCAAGGACGCTGGAGTCAAGATGGGAATAACTGAATATATCCTAATTGAAAAGTCAATCACCAAAGCATCAATGGAGAGACAACAGGCACAGGAGGATCCCATCAAGAAGAGAGCACAGGAATTCCTTCCAGAGATACCTCAAGCTGAATACTGGGAATATCTTGAGACATCCATCCCCAAGATGCAGGAAGCTATGGAGCAAATAATAAAACAACAGAAGGAACACAGTCAAATGCTGACCCATATGCTTAAAGAACAAGAGGAGCAGGGACGTGACTTAAGGGAACTGAAGCGCCAAAAGTCTTCTGTAATACCAAGCCTCCCAAGGATCAGAGGAACCCCCATACCCCCAGAATAAAGGTTGTTAATTTCCAATTTCTGCCTTAACTCTGTGACAGTGTCCTTATAAAAAGTTTACCTTAGAAGTCATATAATAGTAATTAGTATTTATTTGATTTTATCTCCAATTAAGCTATAGTTTATTTTTCTCATCATCATTAAACATGAATAAAATAGTAGATCTTTTGAATAAGAAGCAATAAAATTTCGAGTTTAATAAAAGAAATTCTAATTGGTTAAATGTGGTGGCAATGCTTTCTGTCTTCTGAATGAATGCTTGAACAGTGCATATGTCTTTTGAATTTGTTGTTTAAGACTGTTAAATATGTTGGCTCTTGAAAGAATGATGAACATAAGACATGTTATTGATAATCTGAAAATCATAAAAATGATTCTTGAAGCAAGAAAAAGCAGCAAAGAACAAAGCTTGCAAAAAAAAAAAAAAAAGCAAGCAGAAAAAGCCAAAAGCTCTTAAAACCAAAAGGCAAAGGCAAATAAAAAGGATCCCAAGGCTTTGAGCATCAGTGGATAGGAGGGCCTAAAGGACTAAAATCCTGGTCTAAGCGGCTAAACCAAGCTGTCCCTAACCATGTGCTTGTGGCGTGCAGGTGTCAAGTGAAAACTTGAGACTGAGCGGTTAAAGTCAAGATCCAAAGCAAAAAGAAGAGTGTGCTTAAGAACTCTGGACACCTCTAATTGGGGACTTTAGCAAAGCTGAGTCACAATCTGAAAAGGTTCACCCAGTTATGTGTCTGTGGCATTTATGTATCCGGTAGTAATACTGGAAAATAAAGTGCTTAGGGCCACGGCCAAGACTCATAAAGAAGCTGTGTTCAAGAATCATCACACTGAACTAAGAGAATCAATAACACTATCTGAATTCTGAGTTCCTATAGATGCCAATCACTCTGAGCTTCAATGGATAAAGTGAGATGCCAAAACTGTTCAGAAGCAAAAAGCTACTAGTCCCGCTCATCTAATTAGGATCTGAGCTTCAATCAAAAACTCTGAGATATTATTGCTTCTCAACCTATTAGTCTTCTATTTTATTTGTCTAGTTGCTTGAGGACAAGCAACAGTTTAAGTTTGGTGTTGTGATGAGCGGATGTTTTATACGCTTTTTGGGGATAATTTCATATAGTTTTGAGTATGTTTTAGTTAGTTTTTAGTCTATTTCGAGTAGTTTTTAGGAAAAATTCATATTTCTGGACTTTACTATGAGTTGTGTGTTTTTCTGTAATTTCAGGTATTTTTCTGGCTGAAATTGAAGGAGCTGAGCAAAAATTTGATTCAGGCTGAAAAAGGACTGCTGATGCTGTTGGATTCTGACCTCCCTGCACTCAAATTGGATTTTCTGGAGCTACAGAACTCGAAATGGCATGCTTCCAATTGCATTGGAAAGTAGACATCCAGGGCTTTCCAGAAATATATAATAGTCCATACTTTGCACAATGATAGATGACGTAAACTGGCGTTCAACGCCAGTTCTCTGCCCAATTCTGGCGTCCAGCGCCAGAAAAGGATCAAAAACTGGAGTTGAACGCCCAAACTGGCATAAAAACTGGCGTTCAACTCCAAAAATGGCCTCTGCACGTGACTCACTTAAATCTCAGCCCCAGCACACACCAAGTGGGCCCTAGAAGTGGACCTCTGCATCATCCATCATAGTCCACTCATATTTTGTAACCCTAGGCTACTAGTTTAGTATTTAAACAACTTTTAGAGACTTATTTTGTATCTCATGACATTTCAGATCTAAACTTTGTATTCTCTGACGGCATGAGTCTCTAAACCCCATTGTTGGGGGTGAGGAGCTCTGCTGTGTCTCGATGAATTAATGCAAGTATTTCTGTTTTCTATTCAAACACGCTTGTTCCTATCTAAGATGTTCATTCGCGCTTAACTGTGATGAAGGTGATGATCAGTGACATTCATCACCTTCCTCAAACCATGAACGTGTGCCTGACAACCACCTCTGTTCTATATCCGATTGAATGAGTATCTCTGAGATCTCTTAATTAGAATCTCCGTGGTATAAGCTAGAACTGATGGCGGCATTCATGAGAATCCGGAAAGTCTAAACCTTGTCTGTGGTATTCCGAGTAGGATTCAAGGATTGAATGACTGTGACGAGCTTCAAACTCCTGAAGGCTGGGCGTTAGTGACAGATGCAAAAGGATAGTAAATCCTATTCCAACCGGATCGAGAACCAACCGGTGATTAGCTGTGCTGTGACAGAGCGCGTGAGCGTAGTTTTCACTGGAAGGATGGAAGGTAGCCATTGACAACGGTGATCCACCAACACACAGCTTGCCATAGGAGGACGTGCGTGCGTGAATCAGAAGACAGAGGAAAGCAGAGATTCAGAAGACAAAGCATCTCCAAAACTCCAACATATTCTCCATTACTGCACAACAAGTAATCTTTAATTTATGCTCTCTTGGTTATTCACAATTCCACTAATAAACATAATTAACTTCCTGACTAAGATTTACAAGATAACCATAGATTGCTTCAAACCAACAATCTCCGTGGGATTCGACCCTTACTCACGTAAGGTATTACTTGGACGACCCAGTGCACTTTCTGGCTAGTGGTACGCGTTGTGAAAAGTGTGATTCACAATTCGTGCACCAATAAGCTAGAACTGATGGCGGCATTCATGAGAATCCGGAAAGTCTAAACCTTGTCTGTGGTATTCTGAGTAGGATTCAAGGATTGAATGACTGTGACGAGCTTCAAACTCCTGAAGGCAGGGCGTTAGTGACAGACGCAAAAGGATAGTAAATCCTATTCCAACCGGATCGAGAACCAACCGGTGATTAGCCGTGCTGTGACAGAGCGCATGAGCGTAGTTTTCACTGGAAGGATGGAAGGTAGCCATTGACAACGGTGATCCATCAACACACAGCTTGCCATAGGAGGACGTGCGTGCGTGAACAAGAAGACAGAGGAAAGCAGAGATTCAGAAGACAAAGCATCTCCAAAACTCCAACATATTCTCCATTACTGCATAACAAGTAACCTTTAATCCATGCTCTATTGTTTATTTGCAATTCAACTGATAAACATAATTGACTTCCTGACTAAGATTTACAAGATAACCATAGATTGCTTCAAACCAACAATCTCCGTGGGATTCGACCCTTACTCACGTGAGGTATTACTTGGACGACCCAGTGCACTTGCTGGTCCGTGGTACGAGTTGTGAAAAGTGTGATTCATAATTCGTGCACCAGAGGTTGTGCTTCTTCTTCTTGAATCTCCATCTCTTGATCAACCTCTTCCAAGTCTTCAACTATGATATGCTTTGGAGGTTGTACACCTTCCTCAGCATCAATTTCAACCGTCTTGGAAGGAGGCTCTATGTCTTGACTTTCCCATGGAGGTTCTGCATCTCCAAAGTCTTCAACCACTTCTTCTTCTTCTTGAACAATGACAGCTTCTTCTACTTGTTCTAGTACGAATTCATTCTCTGTCTTGTCTACTGGGGTTTCTAGTATCTCCTTCATGCTACGCTCTTCACTAGACTGTCCACATGGGGCTGTGGCCGATCCTTGTATATTTGAGCGCCTAGAAGCCCATTGAATTAATGCTTGCCCCAGTTGTTGAACGGTTGCCTGACATCGATCCACTGTTTCCTTGAGACGATCCTTTGCCTCTTGATGCAATCGGCTTTCATAAATAGGATCATAGTGCTCTTGGATTGATGGATATGGAGATGGTGAATATTGAAGTGGTGGTTCTTGCGAGTAATTGGGTTGGAATTGGGGTGGTTCTATATATGGTTCATATGGCTCATAAGGTGGTTGGTATGGTGGTTGAGGGTTAGGGTCATATGGAGGTGAATGGCGGAAAGGGGCTTGTGAGTTTGGTGGTCCAAAGTTATGTTGAGGAGAGGGTTCATAGGCATATGGTGGTGGTTGTTGATAGTTCACTGGAGGTGGTTGTTGCCATGAGGGTTGATCAAATCCTTGTGGCTCCTCCCATCTTTGATTGTTCCAACCTTGATGCCTGTTCTCATTGTAATTTCTTCTTCCTGCAACATTATTGTAACCAGACTCATAGCCAAAGGGGTGAGAGTTCATAGTAGCAAAATAAAAAAATAAAAAAAAATTTAAATTAAAAGGTTATTTAAATTTTGAATTTGAAAATTAAATTTTGAAATTTGAAATTTGAAATTTTGAAATTTGAATTTTGAAATTTGATTTTTGAAATAAGATAAGATAAGATAAAAAATTTAAAAATAAAAATCTGAAATTTTTTTTTCCGAAAAAATTAATTAAAAATATTTTTGAATTTAATGAGAAAAGAGAAAAACAATAAAATGACACCAAATTTCAAATTTTTAGATCAAAACGAAGAAAACAACTAAGAACAGCTTGAAGGTCAAGATGAATGCGAAGAACAACTTGAAGATCAAGATGAACACTAAGAACAAATTTAAAAAAATTTTTTTATAACTAAATAAAAATAAATAACCTCTTAATTTATGAAAAAGCAAAAATAAAAACAAATAAACAAGCAAAAATAAAAAAATATTTACAATAACCAATAATAACACACACGTTTGCAATTCCCCGGCAACGACGCCATTTTGACGTTAGGATTTTTGCCAGTAAAGAATGTCATAAAAACAGTCGCGTTGTAGATATAGTCTCTAAACCGACAGAAATCCCTTCGTACAAATGTTTTGGTTGTCACAAGTAACAAACCCCTTTTAAAATTGATAACCGAGTATTTAACCTCGGGTCGTCTTCTCAAGGAATTGCAGGGAGTTATGTTCTTATTATTGGTTATGGAGATTGTAAATTTGGGGGTTTGAGAAATTTGGAGTTTGGGCAATGTGCATAGGTATATTTAAATGACAAGTAAAATAAATTAACAATAATAAAATCTCTTGGCAAGGTATGGAGAACTGGAGGTCCTATCCTTATCAATTGTGATGAAATTCGGGTTTTAATATCACTTTGTTAACCTCTAACTATGAAGGTAGATCAAGTGGATTAATTAGCTTAATCCTCAGGTCCTAGTCAATTCCGATGGAAAGACTAGAGTTATTGGAGCAACTCCCAATTTCAATCACTGCTTTATTGACAGCTCAAGCGTTACCAATTACTTAACCAAAGCCAAAAGGAAGAAAATATCTAAATTAAATAGCATCAATATAAATAAAGCAAAGCAAAATTAAATCTAAAAATTCCTCAAATTATATTAATAAAAGCAATCCAATCTAACATGAAAGATTTATGAATCAAATGGGCAACATAAGTAATTAATAAATAAAAGTATTAGAGTATCTAAAAGTAGAAGAGAAATATGAAGAAAAAGGAATATTGAACCTGGATCGAGAGTCACTCCTAAAACTAAGAGAAATCCTAAATCCTAATCCTAAGAGAGAGGAGAGAACCTCTCTCTCTAAAAACTACATCTACTCCTAAAATTGTGAATGTGAGAACCTCCTCATGAATGGATGCAGTCCCCCACTTTATAGCCTCTAATCTGTGTTTTCTGGGCCGCAAACTGGGTTAGAAACAGTCCAGAATTCGCTGGTTTCGAATTTTAATGCGCTGATTTCCGTCACTGCGACGCGGCCGCATGGATCACGCGGTCGCGTCACCTAGAGTTAGAGGAACTATAGCATATTATACATCAAATCGAAGCCCCGGACGTTAGCGTTCTAACGCAACTAAAACCGCATCGTTTGGACCTCTGTAGCTAACGTTATAGCCGTTTGAGTGCAGAGAGGTCAGGCTAGACAGCTTAGCAATTTCTCCAACTTCTTGTATTCCTTCCACTTTTGCATGCTTCCTTTCTATCCTCTGAGCCATTCCTGCCCTGTAATCTCTGAAATCACTTAACACACATATCAAGGCATCTAATGGTAATAAGAGAGGATTAAATATATCAAATTTAAGACCAAAGAAGCATGTTTTCAATCATAGCACAAAATCAGGAAGGAGAATGTAAACTCATGCAAATAGTATGAATAAGTGGGTAAAGAGTTGATAAAAACCACTCAAATGAGCACAAGATAAACCATAAAATAGTGGTTTATCAGACGCACAAGGTCTTGTGCGCGTGCACAGAAGGGAGATGACGGGGGTGTTCCCACGCACAAGGGGTGCGTGTGCTGCGAGCAAAGGGGGTTCCAAAGGTTGTGCGTGCGCACAGAGCTATGTGCACGCAAAGGTATGTGTGTTTTTTTTATCATGAAGCATCAAAATTTCCAGCTATCTCACTATCTGTGCGTACGCACACAAGTCCGTGCGCACGCACAGAGACAAAAGAGAAGGGATGCGGACGCACAAGGTGTGCGAACGCTCCCAACAGAGGGTGCATAAGCTGGTGTGCGGGCGCACAGAACACGAAAAATGGGGTTGTGTGCGTACGGTGTGTGCGCACACACATGCTCTGTTTTTTCCAAAAAAATTTAGTGCTCTAAGGCACCAAACTTGATGTCCAAAACAGCATTTTCAACCCAAAGACTTATTCTACCCTAAAACTTTAAGATCAACACAAAAATTCCACCAAACTAAGCTAACTAAAAGAAGCAAAAATTCAACAAACAAATGCTAAAAGAGAGCGAGAGTTAGAAAGATGTTACCAAACACTTTTATTTAATGTCTTTAAGTTAGACAATTGGGAGAGCCCATGCTATGGTGGCTTGTGCTTGACTTTCCCACTAATGCTAGAATGTCCAATGTCCTCCGGCATCCCAATTCTAACCATCAACAAAAACTAAAGAGAACCAAAGAGCAAGCTATTTACATATTAACATATAAACATATTCACAATCAATCAAAAACAACTATTCACATATTTACAATAGCCAAAAACAATACCATTGCAATTCCCCGGCAACGGCGCCAAATTTGATAAATGAGAATTCTTGCATAGTTTGGAATCAATCAAAATAAGAATCAATTCGTTGGTAGCATAGTCCAAACCAATAATGAATTCTCAAGATCAAATATTAAATCCAATACAAAATAACCGAGAGTAATTAAACATCGGGTCGTCTTCCCTAGGAGTTGCAATTAAGTGTACAATTATTGGCTATGAGAGAGCATGGGATGGCAAGAGAAGCAAGTAATGTAAATAGCAAGAGAGCAATTGATCATGTAAGAATTAGAAGTCAAAGCAAGTAAAAGTAATGAAAATGGAAATTAAATGCTAAAAAGGACTCTTGGCAAGAATTGGGTAATTAGGGATTCATATCCTAGTTGTGGACCACAAACATGGCAATTGTGTGGAATCAATCCAAACTAGTCAATCCTCCTTGAGAATTGGTCAAAAGCATAATTGATCTCAATCCATAAGTCCTAGTCAACTCACTAATTACTTAGTGAAAGACTAGCGTCAATGGAAACCAAATCAATTAACTATTTAAATACAATGCAGAATGGACATCCACAACTCAATTCCACCCAAATACCCAATTTCTCAACCAAGAGTGTGAAAACTAAACATGTAAGAATTTAAAGTCAAAGCAATACAAGTCAAAGCAATTAAATGCAAGGAAAGAAAACTTCAAATGCAAGAAAATATCTTGGAAAGTAATTGAGAGCTAAGGCTACCTATCCTAGCCATTGACCACAAACACATGACGATTATGAAGAGTTAATCCTACTTAGTCAACCTTACATCGAAGATAAGTCAAATAGGCATAGTTAATTTCAATCCCTAAGTCCTATGTCAACACTAGGGGGTCACATACCAAATCAACTAACTACTCTAATGTATCAAACAAGAATGGACATCAATAACTCAAGGATCACCAAAGTCATCAATTTCAAGCCAAGAATGTAGAAAAACTAAGTGAAAACTAAACCAAGCATTTTATCAAACACTTGGTGTGCATGATAATAAAATAATATTAAATTATAATAAAATAAATTCTAAAACTACCAAAGCAAAGAAGTAACAATAACAACTAGAGAAAGCAATAAATGACATGAAAACATAAATTGCATTAATTGAAATTAAAATTAACAAAGAGTGTTCATAACATGAAAATGAAAAAATAAAGGAAATAACAAAAGAGATGAAGAAGATAAAGGTGTAATAACAATAAATGACAAGGAAAAGTAAATAAAAACAAGAATTAAAAGTAGAAATTACAAGAAATTAAACTAAAGAAGCCTAATTCTAGAGAGAGGGGGGCTTCTCTCTCTAGAAACTAAGAGAAAACATAACAAAACCTAAACCTAATTGCCCCCTTCATTCCTCTTCACTTTGGCCTTAAATAGCTTCAGAAAATAAGTTGGACTGGATTTTGGAGGCTCAAAAATCACCCCCAGAGATTTGCAATTAATGACCTGCGTGCGTGCATGCATGCGTGCGTACGCACGGCCTACTGTGCGTATGCATGGTTGCGCAGAATTCCCATCGTGCGTACGCACGACATTTGGTGCGTACGCTTCCTTGCACGAAGTCATCGTTGTGCGTACACACCTTTGCTACAGCTTCCAAACTCTATTTTCTTCATATTTTTTCCCTTTTTGCTTGTTTTCTTCCACTTCTACCAACCCATTCTGGCCTCTAGGACCTGAAATTACTCAACAAACATATCACGACATCAAATAAAATAAAAGAGGGATTAAATTACTTAATTTAAGCAGAAAAATGCATGTTTTCACATTTAGGTTCAATTTAGGGATCAAATCTCAAAAGCATGCTATTTAGATGAATAAATGTGGGTTTATGTGATGAAATCCACTCAAATCAAACTAAAATATATCGTAAAATATGGACTCATCAATAATACGTGGAAATAGGCCAAGGTATGGTTTATATTTCTTGTATTTAATATATAATGTTCTGTGAAAACTTAGGCTAGAAGACCTTAGGTTAGGTTAGAATGATTAAGCATGTTGAATGTTTAGTGCTTGTGACAATGATTGCTAATATGAGTTGAATGAGCTGAACATATGTTGGTGATCATAGTTATTGTGGAAAATATAATGCAATATGGTGTATTGATGGGTAATTGATAAGTTGGTGATATTGACCTTGTATATATGAATGTTAGTAACATTGTTGGTTAAGGTGAGACATTTAAGTGGGAAGTGCATAACACTAAGGTATGATTGAGGTATGGAGATCTTAGTGTTACTTTGGTATGGTATGGTATGTTGTTTTGTTGATGGAGGTAGACATGGTAAGTTGAATTGGGTTTGATTTTAATGAAAGATTGAGGTTTGGAAGTTTTGTGGAAAATTAGTTTTTTTTGCCGAACTTCGGCGAGCCATAACTCGGCTTCCGAACCCCCAAATCATTTCAAACTTGTTTTGTATGAAAATTGGGTCCGTGAAGTTTATGTCGTTCGAAGAGCAGATGAAAAATGTTTTAAGATGAGAAAGTTATGCCCATCAGAAGTTTGGGGTTTAAATTGGCAAAATTGCAGATTTCAGACTTAGTAAAAATTTTCAGAAAGACGTACGCCCACACGTACGCGTGTGCCACGCGTACGCGTGACATGAGACTTTTGCGTACGCGGAACCCTCATTTGCATATGGTGGCTACTGCCTCCCATGTATGCGTACGCGTACTCACTTGCTCTGCATGGGTGTTTCAGTCCATAGTTAGCTACCAGGACATATAGGCTTGGCTATATAATCGACAGATGATATCATTAGCCATAGGACAAACATACATCATGTGCATATTGTTTGCTTTGTTTGCTATGCCTTATTTAGGAGTGCCTAATTGAATATATTATGTTAACTGTCATAATTGCTACTTGATTTACTTGTTTCCTACCTGTGCTTGCTTTTGTCTGTTTGTCTGTCTTTGATTTTTCATCGGAGATGGAGGAATAGAGGAAATGTGGTAAAGCTTAGTGTTAAGGATAAGTTTTAGGCTAGGCTTAGATACCTTTAGAAGACCACCTTTTTATGGTTGCTATTTAGTACTTTAAGCTTTATAATTTGAGTGTCAGCGTTCTAGGATTGCCTCTCGCATTCCCAGGACCTTATATCTTATGTGCATGGCACCTTTACCATGCTGAGAACCTCCGATTCTCAGCCTATACTGTGTTGTTATTTTTCAGATGCAGGTCGGGAGGCTCCTCGGTAGGTGTTCATACCTTGGACCAAGCTATAAGGTCTGGGTTAGACGAGGACAAAGCGATCGACCGCTTTGAAGCTATTTGTCAAGGTAAATTTGGCCTATTATTTACCCTACTAGGTGGTATGCGAAGCGATTTCTGCATCCAGATATTATGGGACCATATGAGTATATTTTCATGTGGGATGAAGACTTAGGTGTTGAACATTTTAATGCAGAGGAGTGAGTCTTATGAAAGTTTTAGTTTTGGTTCTATTAAGGAAGTTTCATATGCTGTCATTCTAATTCCAAAATCCAAATGCAAATACATAAAACTGGTGAGGAAGCATAAGTTGGAGATTTCATAGCCTGGTTTGGAACAAAGTAAAGGAGCACCATGTTGGAATATGACAAAGAGAAGAGAAGGTCATGAAGTTCACAAGTAAGAACAATGGGGAACTCCTCACGGATTTTCTTGTCCACGCATGTGTTTTGAGTAACTGTTTTTTGTTTCCTTAATTTCTTGTATTAGAGAAACTCAGGAGAAACCAGGAAAGTGCAAGTACCCTCTTTTGCCTCGTGCAGCGTAAGATGAACATTTGAATTTTCAAGTGTTGTTATCTGTTCCTGTTCCTTTTCCTTTCATTATTATGTGATGTTGTCCATGTACGCATGTGATGAGCGGATATTTTATACGCTTTTTGGGATTAATTTCATATAGTTTTTAGTGTGTTTTAATTAGTTTTTAGTTTATTTTTAGTAGTTTCTAGGCAAAATTCATATTTCTGGATTTTACTATGAGTTTGTGTGTTTTTCTGTGATTTCAGGTATTTTCTGGCTGAAATTGAGGGAGCTGAGCAAAAATCTGATTTAGGCTGAAAAAGGAATGCTGATGCTGTTGGATTCTGACCTCCCTGCACTCAAAGTGGATTTTCTTGAGCTACAAAACTTCCAATGGCACGCTTCCAATTGCGTTGGAAAGTAGACATCCAGGGCTTTCTAGCAATATATAATAGTTTATACTTTGCTCAAGGATAGATGACGTAAACTGGCATTCAATGCCAGTTCCATGTTGCAGTCTGGCGTCCAGCGCCAGAAACAAGTTATAAGTTGGAGTTCAACGCCAGAAACAGGTTACAACCTGATGTTGAACGCCCAAAACAGCCCAGGCATGTGAGAAGCTTAAGTCTCAGCCCAGCACACACCAAGCGGGCCCCAGAAGTAGATTTCTGCGCTATCTATCATAGTTTACTCATTTTCTGTAAACCTAGGTTACTAGTTTAGTATTTAAACAACTTTTAGAGATTTATTTTGTATCTCATGACATTTTAGATCTGAACTTTGTACCTTTTGACGGCATGAGTCTCTAAACTCCATTGTTGGGGGTGAGGAGCTCTGCTGTGTCTCGATGAATTAATGCAAGTATTTCTGTTTTCCATTCAAACATGCGTGTTCCTATCTAAGATATCCATTTGCACTTCAATATGAATGCGATGAACGTGACAATCATCATCATTCCTCCACGAACGCGTGCCTGACAACCACTTATGTTCCACCGTAGAATGAATGAATATCTCTTAGATCTCTTAATCAGAATCTTCGTGGTATAAGCTAGATTGATGGCAGCATTCAAGAGAATCCGGAAAGTCTAAAACTTGTCTGTGGTATTCCGAGTAGGATTCAGGGATTGGATGACTGTGACGAGCTTCAAACTCACGAGTGCTGGGCGTAGTGACAGATGCAAAAGGATAGTAAATCCTATTCCGGTACGACTGAGAACCTGCAGATGATTAGCCATGCGGTGACAGCGCATCTGGACCCTTTTCACTGGAAGGATGGATGGTAGCCATTGACAACGGTGATCCACCAACACACAGCTTGCCATAGGAGGACGTGCGTGCGTGAATCAGAAAACAGAGGAAAGCAGAATTTCAGAAGACAAAGCATCTCCAAAACTCCAACATATTCTCCATCATTGCATACAAGTATAAATTGTGTTCTGTCCTTTTATTCCTTGCAATCAAATTTGATAAGTGAATTATTTTATTGTTTTCCTGACTAAGAGTTACAAGATAACCATAGATTGCTTCAAGCTAACAATCTCCGTGGGATCGACCCTTACTCACGTAAGGTATTACTTGGATGACCCAGTGCACTTGCTGGTTAGTGGTACGAGTTGTAAAAAGTGTGATTTACAATTCGTGCACCAGCATGCAGATTTATAGAGATCATGGCTCCAGTGTTTTCGTGAGCTGCATCGCGCTGTGTGTGGCATATGATTCAGGTTCAGTGGTTTTCATTGATTAGTTTTGGTATCTTGCTTCCAATAATTAGTTAAATGAAAAGCTTAAACACAAGAGAAGAAATGAGGCTTATGTTAGCGATTACAAGAAGGTTAGAGCGTCAAGCAGTTCCACTGCTGTTCCACTACCACCGCCACCGCTGCCACCTTCAATCTCTTCAGATGAGGACTATGATGATAATGGAGATGAAGATGACACTGAGGACTATAGATGATAAATTGAGTAAATGCCCAAAATGGTCCCTGAATTTTAAATCGGTATTCAATTTAATCCTTGATTTTTTTAAATGACCAACTAAATCCCTTAAATTCAGAAACGTGCGTCTCCGTTAGTCCCTCGCAGAAGTGCCGTCAAAACGTTGCTGATGTGGAACGTTAACTGCCATGTGGGCATTCCAGCTGTATGCTGATGTGTGCCAAGGTTGAATTTGATTCAAATTAGTATCTGGAATTGCCTAATATTACCCAAATTAGTCCATTTCAATTATAAAACCCTAATTGTCTTCCCTTCTTCAAACTGTATGCTACGTTCTTCTGTTCTTCGACTTTCCTTCTCTTCTTCGACTCTCCTTCTCTTCTTCAGATGAAAAAAGTAATGTTATTTCATTAACAATCTGCTATTACACAAGCAGCAAGTACTTTGATTAGCAAAATAACTTACCTCCACCACCATTCATGGTCTTCCACAAATAATTGAATTTATGTCAAGCCAATATTGACCAATGCAATTATGACAATGGCAGCGATAAATGTGATGAACAAAATGCTAGAAAGAGTGTATATTTTGTAGTCCTACATACTAGCATATTCCTGATGTAACTACAGGACAATTGCACTAAATGACACAAGATCGCCAATAAACATTTGAAATGGTATTTTTGTATATCAAACAAATTGCTGAATCTTCCTAAGATATCTCTTTGTGGAAGAAGGGTTTTAAAACTCAATTCTAAAGCCGTATCCAATAACTCCATCAAACACGAGTAAGGGGATAGCAAGGACTATGAATATAACAAGAATCACAATAATGAAGCAAAATGTGAGAGCAGTTGTGGCACCATAAAATATTGCAATAATGTTGAAAATAGAGGCTATGACAAAAACTAGTCTAATGTAAAGAATTACTGCTAAATTAACACTCCTTTTCTGGAATCATAATCAAGTAACACAATAGACATAGGATGTTGATAAAAAAATATAATGAGACATCATTTATTTTTCATGTTAATTGTATATGAAATTACCCATTCATTTCCAACAAACTAGCCATAGAAAGATGCTGATGAGTACCTGAACAGCAAAGAAGTTTTTAAGTATCTATCCATCCTATTCTCAAGATGCAGTGCAGTTGCATTTCAGGTAATTGAATAAGTGAATTTAAATCAACATCAACATCAACATCAACATCATTACTTATATCAATAGCACCATTTGGATCACCAAATACATTCACTTCTATGACTTGGTCTCCATTAAAAGAACATCAAATTGAACATGCATAAAAAAAGTAATACTTTGTCCCTCCCTTAGCAGGACTCCAACAATCCTCCTCAAGCTTCCCAATAAACCCCCAAAATAGAAGGTCATCCAAGTAAAACTGGAAGTAGTAGTCACAGTTAATAGCTTCGTTGAAGCTTGCAACCTCATCAACATATCCATTTTTGGCACAATGTCTCATCAATTTTGTCCTCTCTGAACTTAAATTCATACAAAGCATTGCTCAAATAAAAAGCCACAATAACAGAATTAAAATTCCCATCTTTTTTACGCTTCACTTTACCAATAACTCCCTTTATTCCTTTATTCTTTTTTCTTTTTCTATCACTATAATGTTTTGAACATCATTGGAGCGATTTATCTCAATATAAATTACATCCAGGCATTCAAGATTTGTATCAAAAAGAGTGATAGTGAGAGATAACAAAAACCTAAACACTCACCTTTCACCTTTCACCTTTCACCTTCTGCAATGTGCGAATATGATGATGCTTCATGCAAAACTTGCTTCACTGAACACAACCGGGGGTGCCACGGAGGGGCACTTGTGAAGCTCGACAACTGCGAGTTGAAGGAGATGAAGAGATGATGCAGAAGAGAAGAAAGTGTTTTTGATAGCAAACGGCATCGTTTGGCCTGTTCCCCTTAAACGGTGTCACTTTTCAAATTGCCAACTAAGCATTCAACTGCACACATCAGCAGTGTTATAACGTCTGGTAACTTTTGGACTAACGGAGATTCACGATTCCGAGAATCAAGGATGTATTTGGTCATTTTAAAAAATAGAGGACTAATCTGAAACGAGTTGGATATTTCAGGGACCATTTTGGGCATTAACTCCTGATAAATTTATTATGGCTGGACAATACACTGAGTTTATGTTTTGAATTATATTTGATGTATCAATACACTTTGTTGATGTATGGTTGTTATTATTATAGTTGATGTATCAATACACTTGTTTATGTTTTGAATTATATTGACTTGCTTGTTTATAGTACTTTTCTTTTAGTTTTATAATACGATAAACTTGTTTAAATTTATATTTATTTTGTATAAAATCAGGTTTATTTTGCAATGAAAAAATCTAAAAAATGTTGTTTTACCTTACTGATGGATTTACAAACGGATTTTTTGTCTATATTCAGAGATGAAAATGCTTTCCCAGGCTCCAATTATCGACAAAAAATCTGTCAAAAAATTTGACGCTAGTTACCAACAGAAAATCTATCATAAAATCGGACGATTTAAGAAAAATTGAAGTGCCAATTACCGAGAAAAAATTTCCGATAATGGAAAAAATCTATTAGTAAATTACTCACAGAAAGTCTGTCGAAAAATTTGACGTTTTTTAGCGAAAAGGGGGATTGTTCATACACCGGTCCGAGCTATAGGGTCGAGTTGGATGAAGACAAAGGGACCGACCTCATGGAAGGTTGGCCCATCGCCGACCTCTTCGCATAGAGCTGGGATGAACGCCTCAGAGGCCCAAGAAAGCCCAAAGCGAAGGAACCATCGCCTATCAGAAGGTGGTTGGACAAAAGATAAAGATCTCCTCCCCAAAAAGATCTGGTGTTGAATGCCCAAAAGAAGCTCAGTTCTGGCGTTCAAACGCCAGGAACAGATGAGGAGCTGGCGTCTAACGTCACTCCAGCTTCTAACTCTGGCACTCAATTGTCAGTGAGGGATCAGACACACACAAGTGCTGATAACAACCCATCTAAAAAGGCTTCTTCAACCACTTCTGTAGGAAATAAACTTACAGCAACTAAGGTTGAGGAATATAAAGCCAAGATACCTTATCCTCAAAAACTCCGCCAAGAGGAGCAGGATAAGCAATTTGCTCGCTTTGCAGATTATCTCAGGACTCTTGAAATAAAGATTCCATTTGCAGAGGCACTTGAGCAAATACCTTCTTATGCCAAGTTCATGAAAGAGATCTTGAGTCATAAGAAGGATTGGAGAGAAACTGAAAGAGTTATCCTCACTGAAGAATGCAGTGCAATCATTCTGAAAAGTTTTCCTGAAAAGCTTAAAGACCCTGGGAGTTTTCTGATACCATGCACATTAGACGGTAATTGCACCAAGACAGCTTTATGTGATCTTGGGGCAAGCATCAACCTAATACCTGCATCCACTATCAGAAAGCTTGGTTTAACTGAAGAAGTTAAACCAACTCGGATATGTCACCAACTTGCTGATGGCTCCATTAAATACCCATCAGGCGTGATTGAAGACATGATTGTCAGAGTTGGGCCATTCGCCTTTCCCACTGACTTTGTAGTGCTGGAAATGGAGGAGCACAAGAGTGCCACTCCCATTCTAGGAAGACCCTTCCTAGCAACTGGACGAACTCTCATTGATGTCCAACAGGGGAAAATAACCCTGAGAGTCAATGATGATGAGTTTAAGTTGAATGCTGTCAAAGCCATGCAGCATCCAGACACACCAAAAGACTGCATGAAAGTTGATCTTATTGACTCTTTGGTAGAAGAGATCAACATGGCTGTGAGTCTCGAATCAGAGTTGGAAGACATCTTTAAAGATGTTCAGCCTGATTTGGAGGATTCAGAAGAAATGAAAGAGCCTCTGAAATTTCCTCTGGAAGAGGAAAAACCTCCTAAACCCGAGCTCAAACCATTACCACCATCTCTAAAATATGCATTTCTGGTAGAAGGTGACATTTTTCCAGTGATCATAAGCTCTGCTTTAAATCCACAGGAAGAGGAAGCACTTATTCAAGTGCTAAGGACACACAAGACAGCTCTTGGGTGGTCCATAGGTGACCTTAAGGGCATAAGCCCAGCTAGATGCATGCACAAAATCTTATTGGAGGATAATGCTAAACCAGTGGTTCAACAACAGAGGCGGCTAAATCCAGCCATGAAAGAAGTGGTGCAGAAAGAAGTCACCAAATTACTGGAGGCTGGGATTATTTATCCTATTTCTGACAGCCCCTGGGTGAGCCCTGTCCATGTTATCCCCAAAAAGGGAGGCATGACAGTGGTTCATAATGAAAAGAATGAACTGGTTCCTACAAGAACAGTTACAGGGTGGCGCATGTGTATTGACTACAGAAGGCTCAATACAGCCACCAGAAAGGATCATTTTCCTTTACCATTCATAGACCAGATGCTAGAAAGACTGGCAGGTCATGATTATTACTGCTTCTTGGATGGCTACTCAGGCTATAACCAAATTGCAGTAGATCCCCAGGATCAAGAGAAAACAGCATTCACATGTCCATCTGGAGTGTTTGCTTATAGAAGGATGCCATTTGGGCTGTGTAATGCGCCTGCAACCTTCCAGAGATGCATGCTCTCTATTTTCTCTGATATGGTGGAAAAATTTCTGGAAGTCTTCATGGATGACTTCTCAGTATATGGAGACTCATTCAGCTCCTGTCTTGATCACTTGAAACTAGTTCTGAAAAGATGCCAAGAGACCAACCTAGTTTTAAACTGGGAAAAATATCACTTTATGGTGACTGAAGGGATTGTCCTTGGGCATAAAATTTCAAACAAGGGAATAGAGGTGGATCAAGCAAAAATAGAGGTAATTGAAAAATTACCACCACCTGCCAATGTTAAGGCAATCAGAAGCTTTCTGGGGCGTGCAGGATTCTATAGGAGGTTTATAAAGGATTTTTCAAAAATCTCAAAACCTCTGAGCAATCTGCTAGCTGCTGACACGCCATTTATGTTTGACACAGAGTGTCTGCAAGCGTTTGAAATGTTGAAGGCCAAGCTGGTCACAACACCAGTTATTTTTGCACCAGACTGGACATTACCATTTGAGCTAATGTGTGATGCCAGTGATCACGCCATTGGTGCAGTATTGGGGCAGAGGCATGACAAGCTTCTGCATGTCATTTATTATGCTAGCCGTGTTTTGAATGATGCCCAGAAAAATTACACAACCACAGAAAAAGAATTGCTTGCAGTGGTTTATGCCATTGACAAGTTTAGATCATACTTAGTAGGATCAAAAGTGATTGTGTACACAGATCATGCTGCTCTTAAATATCTACTCACAAAGCAGGATTCAAAACCCAGACTCATAAGATGGGTGTTGCTTCTGCAAGAGTTTGATATAGAAATAAGAGACAGAAAAGGGACAGAGAACCAAGTGGCTGACCATCTGTCCCGGATAGAGCCAATAGAAGGGACGTCATTCCCCTCTCTTGAAATCTCTGAGACCTTTCCTGATGAGCATTTGTTTGCCATTCAAGAAACACCATGGTTTGCAGACATTGCAAACTATAAAGCTGCAAGGTTCATTCCCAAGGAGTACAGCAGGCAACAAAAGAAAAAATTAATTACTGATGCAAAGTACTACTTGTGGGATGAACCCTATCTAGATGGCATAATCCGTAGGTGTGTGCCTAAAGAAGAAGCACAAAAGATCTTATGGCATTGCCATGGGTCACAATATGGAGGTCATTTCGGAGGTGAGCGAACAGCCACCAAGGTCCTCCAATGTGGCTTCTACTGGCCTACACTCTACAGAGATTCCCGAGAGTTTGTACGTAACTGTGACAGTTGCCAGAGAGCTGGTAATTTGCCTCACAGTTATGCCATGCCTCAACAAGGAATCTTGGAGATTGAGTTGTTTGATGTATGGGGTATTGATTTCATGGGGCCTTTCCCACCATCATACTCAAACACTTATATTCTGGTGGCAGTTGACTATGTATCAAAATGGGTTGAGGCCATTGCCACACCCACCAATGATACTAAAACAGTGCTGAAATTCCTCCAGAAACATATATTCAGCAGGTTTGGTGTCCCCAGGGTACTGATCAGTGATGGGGGCACTCACTTCTGCAACAAAAAGCTTTACTCTGCCATGGTCCGGTATGGGATTTGCCACAAGGTGGCGACTCCATATCATCCACAGACAAATGGGCAAGCTGAAGTCTCTAACAGAGAACTAAAAAAAATCCTGGAATGGACTGTAAGTACCCGTAGAAAGGATTGGGCACGAAGCTTGGATGATGCTCTGTGGGCTTACAGAACAGCATTCAAGACTCCTATAGGGACCTCTCCATACCGACTTGTGTATGGTAAGGCATGCCACCTGCCCGTGGAACTGGAACATAAAGCCTACTGGGCAACCAGATTCCTAAACTTTGATGCCAAATTAGCTGGAGAAAAAAGATTGCTCCAGCTAAATGAGCTAGAGAAATTCAGATTCACTGCTTTCGAAAATGCCAAGCTTTATAAAGAAAAATAAAAAAAATAGCATGACAGAAAGCTGTCATCTAGAATCTTTGAACCAGGACAAAAGGTTCTGTTGTTTAACTCTAGGCTCAGGCTATTCCCCGGGAAACTGAAGTCCCGGTGGAGGGGACCATATGTGATTACAAGTGTATCACCATATGGTTATGTGGAGCTTCAAGACATTGATTCTGATAAGAAGTTCATTGTTAATGGACAGAGAATCAAGCACTATCTTGAAGGCAATGTTGAGCAAGAATGCTCAAGGCTGAAGCTAGATTAAAAGCTCAGCAAGGTCCAACTAAAGACAATAAAGAAGCGCTTGCTGGGAGGCAACCCAGCCATGGGGCATCACTTCCTCTAAGCATTTTGCCCTATTCTTGATTTTATTTGTTTATATAAAGTTCACTGATACTAAGGTAAAGAGTCAATTGTATAAGTTCATAGGGTTATAGAAGGATTCTGCACACAAAACAGAGAAAAAGAGCTCACTGGCAAGAAAACGCCAGTAAGAGTCTGTTTTGGGCGTTCAACGCCCAAAAGAAGCATCCACTGGGCGTTGAACGCCAGTAAGGATAGCCATCTGGGCGTTAAACGCCAGAAAGAAGCATCTTCTGGGCGTTGAACGCCAGAAAGAAGCTCCTTCTGGGCGTTTAACACCAGATTTACAGCGTCCTGGGCGTTCAGAAAAATGCCCAGTGACAAAGGAGTTCCTGGCGTTCAATGCCAGAAAGAAGCAGCAGCTGGGCGTTGAACGCCCAGGAGAGGCAGCATTTGGGCGTTCAAACGCCAGGATGGTGAGGAGGAGGTGAATTCGTTTTTACTTCACATTTTTCATTCTAAATTTAATTTTCATGTTTCAATTCATGATTTCTTGCATAAACATGTTAAGAACCCTGATTTCTAAAATCCCTAATTTCTAAAAACCCTATTTTAAAAATATCAAATGTATTTTAATCCATAAGCACAAATCCTTTTTTTCAATCCAATTCAACTCTTTTTCAAAATTTTCAAAACAAATCTATCTCTTTTCATTCAAAAATCTTTTCAACTAATCAATATCTTTTTCAAAAATCCAATTTTATCTTTTTCAAATATCTTTCATATCTTTTCAATTTTAAATTATATCTTTTCTTATCATACTTATTTTTTTAAAATCATATCTTCTATCTTATCTTTCTCACTTTTTCGAAAACCCCCCTCCCTTTTAAAAACCCATTCGGCCTCCTTCCTCTCATCCACCATCCTACACTAGCTCTCCTTCTATCCCTCTCCTTTCTTTTCTTTTGCTTGAGGACAAGCAAACCTCTAAGTTTGGTGTGTTTATCTGTGATCACTAAACCATACCCACTAAGATCATGGCTCCTAAAGGAAAACAACCCACTCCAAGAGGCAAGAAAGAGAGTGTTCCAAAACCACTTTGGAATCAAGGGAAGTTCTTAACTAAAGAACATTCAGACCATTATTACAAAATAATGGGTCTAAGATCAGTGATCCCGGAAGTTAGATTCGATCTGAAAGAAGACGAATATCCGGAGATCCAGGAGCAAATTCGAATTAGGAACTGGGAGATCCTAGCTAATCCTGAAATGAAAGTGGGAAGGAATATGGTCCAGGAGTTCTATGCTAATATGTGGCAAACAGACAAGCAAAGACTATCTGGATCTGCTCTCTATGACTATCGGACCTTGGTCAGAGGAAAGATTGTTCATACCCACCCTGACAAGATCAGGGAGATCTTAAAGCTACCTCAGCTGAAAGATGATCCAGACTCCTTTAGTAGGAGAATGATGAGAACATACAAGGGCCTGGATAAGATTCTAGAGGATATATGTATCCCTGGAGCCAGGTGGACCACCAGCACGAAGGGTGTCCCAAATCAACTCAAAAGAGAAGATCTCAAACCAGTCGCCAGAGGATGGCTGGACTTCATTGGGCATTCTCTGCTGCCCACTAGCAACCGTTCTGAAGTCACTATTAGAAGAGCAGTGATGATCCATTGCATCATGATGGTAAAAGAAGTGGAAGTTCATCAACTGATTTCAACTGAATTTTACAAAATTGCAAACAAAAATTCCAAAGATGCCAGGTTGGCTTATCCAAGCTTGATTACTATGCTCTGCAAGGATGCTGAAGTAAGGATGGGAATAACTGAGTATATCTCAGTTGAGCGACCAATCACCAAAGCATTAATGGAAAAACAACAAGCACATGATGACCCCATCAAGAAGAGAACACAGGAATTTCTCCCAGAAATCCCTCAATCTGAATACTGGGAGTATCTTGAAACATCTATTACCAAGATGCAAGAAGCCATGGAACAAATAAAGAAAGAACAGAAGGAACAAAGTAGCATTCTTTGCTATTTGCTTAAAGAACAGGAGGAGCAAGGGCGTGATTTATGGGAATTGAAGCGCCAGAAATTATCTCTTGAAGGACCAAGCACCCCGCAGATTAGAGGAACATCCACTTCCCAGAACAAAGGTTGTTAAATTCCAATCTTAGCCTTAACTCTGTGATAACTGTTTTTATTTTAGTTTTACCTTAGGAATCATATAGTAGTAATTAGTATCTATATTTTTGATTTTATCTCCAATTAAGCTATAATTTAATTTTATCATCATCATTAAACATAAATAAAATAGAAGAATTTCTTTAGAATAAGAGGCAATATTTTTCGAGTTTTTAATAAGATAAATTCTAATTATTTACATGTGGTGGCAATGCTTTCTGTCTTCTGAATGAATGCTTGAACAGTGCATATGTCTTTTGAATTTGATGTTTAAGACTGTTAAATATGTTGGCTCTTGAAAGAATGATGAACATGAGACATGTTATTGATAATCTGAAAAATCATAAAAATGATTCTTGAAGCAAGAAAAAGCAGTGAATACAAAAGCTTGCAGAAAAAAAATATAGAAAAAGAAAAAGCAAGCAGAAAAAGCCAAAGCTCTTAAAACCAAAAGGCAAGAGCAAAAAGCCAATAGCCCTTAAAAATAAAAGGCAAGGGTAATAAAAAGGACCCCAAGGCTTTGAGCATCAGTGGATAGGAGGGTCTAAAGGAATAAAATCCTAGCCTAAGCGGCTAAACCAAGCTGTCCCTAACCATGTGCTTGTGGCGTGAAGGTGTCAAGTGAAAACTTGAGACTGAGCGGTTAAAGTCAAGGTCCAAAGCAAAAAGAAGAGTGTGCTTAAGAACCTTGGACACCTCTAATTGGGGACTTTAGCAAAGCTGAGTTACAATCTAAAAAGGTTCACCCAATTATGTGTCTGTGACATTTATGTATCCGGTGGTAATACTGGAAAACAAAGTGCTTAGGGCCACGGCCAAGACTCATAAAGTAGCTGTGTTCAAGAATCAACATACTGAACTAGGAGAATCAATATCACTATCTGAATTCTGAGTTCCTATAGATGCCAATCACTCTGAGCTTCAATGGATAAAGTGAGATGCCAAAACTGTTCAGAAGCAAAAAGCTACTAGTCCCACTCATCTAATTAGAATCTGAGCTTCACTCAAAAACTCTGAGATATTATTGCTTCTTAAATTATTTGTATTCTATTTTACTTATATAGTTGCTTGAGGACAAGCAACAGTTTAAGTTTGGTGTTGTGATGAGCGGATATTTTATACGCTTTTTGGAGTTAATTTCATATAATTTTTAGTGTGTTTTAATTAGTTTTTAGTTTATTTTCAGTAGTTTCTAGGCAAAATTCATATTTCTAGACTTTACTATGAGTTTGTGTATTTTTCTGTGATTTCAGGTATTTTCTGGCTGAAATTGAGGGAGTTGAGCAAAAATCTGATTCAGGCTGAAAAAGGACTGCTGATGCTGTTGGATTCTGACCTCCCTGCACTCAAAGTGGATTTTCTGGAGCTAAAGAACTGCAAATGGTGCGCTTCCAATTGCGTTGGAAAGTAGACATCCAGGGCTTTCCAGCAATATATAATAGTGCATACTTTGCTCAAGGATAGATCACGTAAACTGGCGTTCAACACCAGTTCTATGTTGCAGTCTGGCGTCCAGCGCCAGAAACAAGTTATAAGTTGGAGTTCAACGCCAGAAACAGGTTACAACCTGGCGTTGAACGCCCAAAACAGCCCAGGCACGTGAGAAGCTTAAGTCTCAGCCCCAGCACACACCAAGCGGGCCCCAGAAGTGGATTTCTGCGCTATCTATCATAGTTTACTCATTTTCTGTAAACCTAGGTTACTAGTTTAGTATTTAAACAACTTTTAGAGATTTATTTTATATCTCATGACATTTTAGATCTGAACTTTGTATCTTTTGACGGCATGAGTCTCTAAACTCCATTGTTGGGGGTGAGGAGCTCTGCTGTGTCTTGATGAATTAATGCAAGTATTTCTGTTTTCCATTCAAACATGCGTGTTCCTATCTAAGATATCCATTCGCACTTCAATATGAATGCGATGAACGTGACAATCATCATCATTCCTCCACGAACGCGTGCCTGACAACCACTTACGTTCCACCGTAGAATGAATGAATATCTCTTAGATCTCTTAATCAGAATCTTCGTGGTATAAGCTAGATTGATGGCAGCATTCAAGAGAATCCGGAAAGTCTAAACCTTGTCTGTGGTATTCCGACTAGGATTCAGGGATTGGATGACTGTGACGAGCTTCAAACTCACGAGTGCTGGGCGTAGTGACAGACGCAAAAAGATAGTAAATCCTATTCCGGTACGACTGAGAACCTGCAGATGATTAGCCGTGCGGTGACAGCGCATCTGGACCCTTTTCACTGGAAGGATGGATGGTAGCCATTGACAACGGTGATCCACCAACACACAGCTTGCCATAGGAGGACGTGCGTGTGTGAATTAGAGAACAGAGGAAAGCAGAATTTCAGAAGACAAAGCATCTCCAAAACTCTAACATATTCTCCATCATTGCATACAAGTATAAATTGTGTTCTGCCCTTTTATTCCTTGCAATCAAATTTGATAAGTGAATTATTTTATTGTTTTCCTGACTAAGAGTTACAAGATAACCATAGATTGCTTCAAGCCAACAATCTCCGTGGGATCGACCCTTACTCACGTAAGGTATTACTTGGACGACCCAGTGCACTTGCTGGTTAGTGGTACGAGTTGTAAAAAGTGTGATTTACAATTCGTGCACCAGCATGCAGATTTGTAGAGATCATGGCTCCAGTGTTTTCGTGAGCTGCATCGCGCTGTGTGTGGCATATGATTCAGGTTCAGTGGTTTCCATTGATTAGTTTTGGTATCTTGCTTCCAATAATTAGTTAAATGAAAAGCTTAAACACAAGAGATGAAATGAGGCTTATGTTAGCGATTACAAGAAGGTTAGAGCGTCAAGCAGTTCCACTGCTGTTCCACTACCACCGCCACCGCTGCCACCTTCAATCTCTTCAGATGAGGACTATGATGATAATGGAGATGAAGATGACACTGAGGACTATAGCTGATAAATTTATTATGGCTGGACAATACACTGAGTTTATGTTTTGAATTATATTTGATGTATCAATACACTTTGTTGATGTATGGTTGTTATTATTATAGTTGATGTATCAATACACTTGTTTATGTTTTGAATTATATTGACTTGCTTGTTTATAGTACTTTTCTTTTAGTTTTATAATACGATAAACTTGTTTAAATTTATATTTATTTTGTATAAAATCAGGTTTATTTTGCAATGAAAAAATCTAAAAAATGTTGTTTTACCTTACTGATGGATTTACAAACGGATTTTTTGTCTATATTCAGAGATGAAAATGCTTTCCCAGGCTCCAATTATCGACAAAAAATCTATCAAAAAATTTGACGCTAGTTACCAACAGAAAATCTATCATAAAATCAGACGATTTAAGCAAAATTGAAGTGCCAATTACCGAGAAAAAATTTCCGATAATGGAAAAAATCTATCGGTAAATTACTCACAGAAAGTCTGTCGAAAAATTTGACGTTTTTTAGCGAAAAGGGGGATTGTTCATACACCGGTCCGAGCTATAGGGTCGAGTTGGATGAAGACAAAGGGACCGACCTCATGAAAGGTTGGCCCATCGCCGACCTCTTCGCATAGAGCTGGGACGAACGCCTCAGAGGCCCAAGAAAGCCCAAAGCGAAGGAACCATCGCCTATCAGAAGGCGGTTGGACAAGAGATAAAGATCTCCTCCCCAAAAAGATAAGATAAGATAACTAACTTATCTCAAAGGAAGATCATCAAGGCACTACTATAAATACGCTGGAGCACCCAGGTATAACTCATACTCCAATTCTACAAAAAACTTGCTTAAAGCCTGTGCTAACTTAAGTATCAGAGTCTCTTGCAGGTACCACCACCCTCCGGTGACCAAGGATCAGCAGCACATCAAGATCCGGCAATTCGGACACAACTGCTCCGACCACACCAGAAGATCTCATCCGAGATCGATCTTCAGTTTCAGGTATCCCTCAGAACATTGGCACCGTTGCCGGGAAACCTGGAAGTCATCTCATCAACATGGAAAGCAACCCTATCAATGATCATAATTCTGGATTGGAAGAAGGAACGCCGTTCAAAAACACGAATGCCACACCGAACTCCCCAAAGGACACACACCAATCCAAGGGAGATAAGTAGACTCAAAACACTGAAATTTTGTATGCCATTCGTGAGCAACAGGATCGCCTCAAACAGCTTGAACAAGACGCCGAACGTCAGCGCGAAGCCGAGTAAGATCTTCGGAGAGAAACAAGACGACGTCAAGAGCCAGAAGACAAACTCTTAAAGCTCGAAGCCGACCTCAAAACTAGAACTGCTCGGTCCAATCGTGAAGATAGCCCCCACAAGGACCCTTTAGTCACTCCATATCCAAAAAACATCCATCATCTCTGAATGAGGTACAAGAACGGGTGAAAAAATTCATCAACATGGAGAACTCCCGATTAGGAGAAACCTCAAAGACCAGATTCTCCTACTCACCTCGGGACAAGGATAAAGAGTCCAGGAAAAAACAAGATCAACCTCCTGAGAAACCCAGAAAATACCATAACTACACTCCTCTTCGAGTATCCCTTGTGGATGTTTACTGAGAGATATGCAGCACTGAGAAGATCCCACCCCCTCGCCCGATTAAACACAAGAGAGGAGAAAGTCGGATAGAGTACTGCGAATACCACTGGATCTATGGGCACCCTACTAATGAGTGCTACGACCTGAAGAATGTCATAGAAAAATTAGCACGAGAAGGGAGACTAGATCGGTTTTTAGCCCACAGAGCGGACGAACCAAAAAGGAGAAGAAGGGATGAAGAGGGTGGACGGGATGAACGCCCCCTCACACACCTGAGAGACATATTCACATGATAAATGGAGGATTCGTAGGAGGAGGGATCTCTAAGTCATCCCACAAAAGATACCTTAAAGAGGTGTACCATGTAGGAGGAGGGGACAGGTCAGTCGACCTCCCCATTATTACCTTCACTCAAGAAGACGCCGCGGGCATCATCCTGGGGCATGATGACCCTGTGGTCGTTACCATCATACTTGCCAATGCCAATCTCCACCGAACATTGGTAGACCAAGGAAGCTCTGCAGATATCCTGTTCAAATCCGTCTTCGATAAGCTCGGTCTACAAGAGAAAGAACTCAGAGCATATCCAAATAGTTTGTTCGGACTCGGAGACGTCCCAATCCAAGCACTTGGGTACATCCCACTGCGCACAACATTTGAGAAAGGATCACGGTCAAGAACACTGAGCATAGACTACATCGTAGTCGACGTGAGCTCGGTGTACAACGCCCTCATAGGTCGGACAATACTAAATCAGCTCGCCGTAGTGGTCTCCACTCCGCACCTATGCATGAAGTTCCCGACTCCAGAAGGGATCGCCACCATAAAGGGAGACCAAAAGCTCGCGCAACGCTGTTACAACAAAAGTCTGAACCTTAAAGGTGACCCTAGAGGAAAAGAAACCAATACTATAGAACTCGGGGAATTTCGAGCTCGCGAAGAACTCAGCTCTCAGCCGGAAGGTGAGACCAAAGAAGTTCAAATCGGAGACACTCAAGACAAAACAACAAACATAGGGGAGAATCTAAATGAAGACCTAAATGGGCTGCTAACAAACTCCTAAAGGATAATTCCGACCTCTTTGCATGGAAGGCCGCCGACATGCCCGATATTGATCCCGAACTAATATGTCATAAGTTATCCGTATATCCTGGCTCTGGGCCAGTACAACAGAAGCGTAGGAAGCTTGGTCCAGAGAGGTCGCGAGCCGTAGAGGAGCAGGTACAGGCCTTGTTGGAGGCAGGGTTCATAAGGGAGGTGAAATATCCATTATGGCTAGCCAATGTAGTATTGGTCAAAAAGTCAAATGGGAAGTGGTGGATGTGCACTGATTACACCGACGTCAATAAAGCCTGCCCAAAAGATCTTTACCCATTCCCGAATATAGACACACTAGTCAATGCTTCATCGAAATACAAGTACCTCTCCTTCATGGACGCTTACTCGAGATACAACCAAATCCCGATGTATCAACCCGACCAGGAGAAAACCTCATTCCTAACCCCAAGAGCAAACTACTGCTACATAGTCATGCCCGTTGGACTCAAGAACGCAGGGGCTACATATCAAAGATTGATGAACAAAGTCTTCGCCAATCACATCAGAAAGTTGATTGAGGTTTATGTAGACGACATGCTGGTAAAGACATAAAGAGAGGAAACATTGTTATCCGACCTCACTGAAGTGTTCAACACCATAAGAAAGTACGGGATGAGACTTAACCCCACAAAGTGCACCTTTGCAGTAGAAGCTAGAAAATTCATGGGCTTCATGCTCACTCAAAGGGGGATTGAAGCAAACCTGGATAAATGCCAGGCCATACTTAGCATGAAAAGCCTGACCTTCGTTAAGGAGGTCCAGCAACTCAACGGAAGACTAGCGGCTCTGTCTTGAATCCTAGCTGGATCGGCATTAAGATCTCTCCTTTTCTACGCAACACTGAGGAAAGGAAAGAGGTTCGAATGGACCCCAGAATGTGAAAAAGCCTTCCAAGACTTCAAGACATTCCTGGGGTGGCCACCCATCCTAACCCGACCTAGGAAAGGTGGAGAACTAATCCTATACCTCGCCGTAGGAAGTCGGGCAATAGCTTCAGCACTAGTCAGAGAAGACGAAAATGGGCAACAACCCATCTACTTCATCAGTAAGGCTCTACAAGTGGATGAACTAAACTATCAAAAGATAGAAAAGTTTGCCGACGCCCTTATACTCACTTCTCGACGACTCCGGCCATATTTTCAAGCTCACACTATCAGAGTACGAACCAATCAACCTATAAAAAGTATTCTACAGAAAATAGACTTAGCTGAAAGAATTCTACATTGGGCAATCGAGTTGTCCGAGTTTGATCTCAAGTACGAAGCTCGGACAGCCATCAAGTCCCAATATCTGGCCGACTTCGTTGCAAAATACACCGACACCCCAGATACCCCCACTGGATGGAACCTCTACGTAGACGGTTCATCAAACAAAGCCAGAAATGGAGCCAGAGTAATCCTAGAAAATAATCAAGGAACTCAACTTGAGCTCTCCTTAAAGTTCGAGTTTCCCGCCTCAAATAACCAAGCCGAGTACGAAGCCCTACTGGCAGGTTTGAAGCTGGCTAGGGAGGTCGGCGCTCAAAAGCTTATCATTTTCAGCGATTCACAGGTAGTCACCTCACAAATAGAAGGGAGCTATCAGGCTAAGGATCCCACCATGAAGAAATACCTAGACAAGACCAAAGAATAGCTCAGAAAATTCATGGGATATGAGATCTGACATATACCTCGGGAACAAAATGTCCGAGCTGATGCACTTTCGAAACTAGCCAGCACCAAACCTGAGGGCAACAATAGAAGCCTCATCTAAGAAACACTACAAAATCCGTCAACCTCGGAAGAAAAAAAGGTCTTAAGCATATCGGACCAGGACCAAGGGTGGATGACTCCCATAGTCAGCTATCTCAAGTCTGAAACACTTCCCGCAGACAAAAAGGAGGCAAAAAGGCTAGTACGAGATGTGCAGTACTACACCATAGTGCACGACGTCCTATATAGGAGAGGAATCTCTACACCCCTCCTAAAATGTGTCCCGACCTCCGCTACGAGGGAAGTTCTTGAGGAAGTCCACAGTGGCATGTGCGGCAACCACCTCGGGGCGCAAGCTCTTTCCAAAAAGGTACTCCAAGCTGGTTTTTACTGGCCGACCTTGCAAAACGAAGCAACAGAGTTCGTCAAAACATGCCCCCTATGTCAGAAGCATGCCAACTTTCACATCGTACCACCCGAAGAACTCATTTGTGTCACTTCACCCTGGCCATTCGCAAAGTGGAGATTCGACCTCCTCGGACTGTTCCCTCAGGGATCAGGGCAAGTCAAGTTCCTCATTGTAGGAATAGACTATTTCACAAAATGGATCGAGGCTAAACCTTTAGCCACTGCCACTGCCACTGCCCAAAGAAGTCGGAAGTTCTTGTACAGAAATATTGTCACAAGGTTTGGGGTCCCATACTCCATTACCACTGACAATGGCACTCAGTTCACTAACACGGGCTTCAGAAACCTGGTATCCAATTTGAAAATCAAGCACCAGTTCACCTCTGTAGAGCACCTACAAGCCAATGGACAGGCGGAAGCCGCCAATAAAGTCATACTGGCCGGGTTAAAACGGAGACTACAGGATGCTAAGGGAACTTGGGCCGAAGAGCTCCCACAAGTTCTATGGGCAAACCGGACAACACCACACTCAACCACCGGAGAATCACCATTCCGACTTGCTTACGGAATGGATGCAATGATTCCTGTGGAAGTAGAAGAAGGATCCCCTAGAGTGATCCTCTACAACGAAGATACCAACTCCCAAGCTCATACAGAGGAGCTCGACCTACTTCCAGAAATCCGAGAAAGAGTTCGGATCAGAGAGGAAGCCCTAAAGCGTCGAATGGCTCTGAGGTATAATCGGAAGGTAATCCAGCGAAGCTTCGCCACCAACGATCTCATCTTAATCTGAAATGATATCGGAGCAGGTCGGTCAGGAGAAAGAAAGCTAGCAGCTAACTGGAAAGGGTCATACCGAGTTACAGAAGTACTAGGAAAAGGCAACTATAAGGTGTCCGACCTCGAAGGGCGAGAGCTACCAAGGTCATGGCATGCCTGTAACCTAAGAAGGTACTATAGCTAGAAAATAGTAAAGATCTTAGGTCAAGGCGTGCTCTTTTTCCTAAAAAAAGGGTTTTTTAATGAGGCGACAGGCCGAGATCTAAAAAACTGCCCGACCTAGAAGGGTAAGAACTCTCATGTACACACTTTTATTTATATTTTTATCTCAGTATTATTTGAATGAAAGTTATCAATTTCCTAAAATGTTTCCTACCAAGACGCATTAATCTAAGCTCAGAAAACGCGAAATTCATCGCCCAATTAAAAGAGGTCGGCAAGGTGAAGCGATAGAAGCAAGACAATGCAAGAAGTTATAAAAAGTAACCCAGAAAAAGTGACGTGACGAGGTCTAACTAAAAATGGGATTACTAAAAATAACTTAATAAAGCCCGACAGAGAAGTCGGACTAATGAAAGGATCACTGAAAAGGGACAAAAACATCTCACAAAGGCCAAAGAAAGGTTAATAAACCAAGGCCTAAAATGCTCAGCTAAAAAGTTACAAGCCCTGAAAAGGATTTTACCTAAAGCAAGAGCACGACCTCGGAACAGAGCTAAAAAGTCATCCAAACAAACTATAAAGAAAAGGTTTCCCACCGGGACACTACCTAAAAAGTTATTGGAATACGACTAAAAAGCCCGAGCAGCAAAGGCATACAGATTGACACCAAAAGGAGGTGACCCAAAGAGACAAATACGACATCGAAAAAAGAGAATAAGTAAAAGTCCAAAGGTCAAAAAGTGCAGCTAAAAAGGGTACAAAACTCCTGAAAAGAGATACTACTCAAAAAGGATAATCCCAAAACAAGGCTAAGAAGGTCATCCAAACAAACTAAGAGGGTTTTATACTCAAAGAAGTTATTTGGAATTCGACTAAGATGCCCAAACAACAAGTTGCAAAGACGATATAACAGACTAAAGAAAGGAGGTAGCCACCGCAAGGGAAACTAAGGCAAACCCCACCTCAAGCGGTGTCAAACTAAGGAAACCCAAAGCACCTATATAAAGGTTGAAGGAACAACCTCCTCCAAACAAAGGTTGAAAAACAACCTCAAAAAACAAGCATATCAATGCAAACAAAGTCAAATAGGCACAAATTAAAACATTAAAGACTCAAAGGCTGCTAAACGGTAGCCCAAGAGTTTAAAGTATTTGTTTTTAAATAAAAGTTGCTAAGAAGGAACAAAGTGTCAAAGAGGTCATCCACAGAAATTTACAAAAAACCAACAAGTTCAACAAATCCACAGGTCGGACTATACGAATATATAAGCAAAACAAAGACACAACAAAGGAATCAAAGGAGATCCAAGTTCGCCCCAGTAGCAACATCCTTAGGAGGAAGAGGAGGCATGGTTGAGATTGGGGTGGCATTGACAACTCCATCTTGCCCGTTCAGAATCTCTAGGTCAGGCTCAGAATCAGGAGGGACTACCTCGGCAAAAGGGGCCATAGAAGCTGAAGTTGCAGAAGCCTTGGCTGGCGGCACCAGGGGAGGACCTTCATCTTCATCGTCTGGGGCAGGCTCGATCTTGCCATCCTCCACCATATTGTCCATACTGAATAAGGAGAGGTCGAGCTCGGGAGCAAGAACCCGGACTTGGGCCCTTAGGTTTTCATACATCTCGGTCATACTGCTCACCATATGACCTTGAAGCTCGGCATGATCGTCCTGAGCAGACTGAAGTCTCTCCCTAGTCTCCAGGAGCTCGCCATATGTGTGGGTATAGCTCTCCTTATACTTTTTAGCCGTCTCCTCGGCCAGATTTGCAGCCGCCTCCGCTGCAGTAGCACGAGACTTCTCCTTCTCAACATCAAGCTCCAATTTAGCCCGCTGCACTAACCCTTTTTCTTTCTATTTCAAATTAAGCGGGGAATGAAGCGGCAAAGGGAATTAAAAACCCTATTAAGATGCTTTAAAAGCGCTCGTTTTAACCCAAACTGATGCACTTGGAAAATGACGTCACATTTAAAGTGCTTTGCATTTAAAAATCGTTAAAGACGCGTGTTGAACGGATTTTTGATGGTAAAGAATTCACAATAAATTCTCGTTGCTAGTATAGTTTCTAAACTAACAAAGAATCCTTTCATACAAAAATTTGGTTGTCACTAAAGCAAACCCAATAAAATAAACCGAAGTATTCAAACCTCGGGTTGTCTCTCAAGGAATTGCAGGAAAGTGTATTTTATTATTGGTTGTGGAAAAGTGTCTTTTTTTGGGTTTTTTTAAATAGGGAACAAGGAAATAAAATGGCAAGAAATTAAATTAATAACAAAGAAAACTCTTGGCAATCATAAATATGAAATACCTCAAATTGCATTAAATAAAAAATCAAATCTAACATGGAGTTCATAAACCAAATTGGGGAAATAAACAAATCAACAAGAGAAATAAGTAAACTAAAGTGCTAGACTAAATAAGAGTAGAAGAGAAACTAAATTAAAGTAAGGTAGAAATCTAAAATTGAAAAGAATTGAAACTAAGAAACCTAAAACCTAAAACATAGAGAGAGGAGAAAGCCTCTCTCTCTCTAGAAAACTACATCTAAAACCTAAAATTATGAATAATGAGAAGTGTCTCTTTGATTCCTCCACTCTGCAGCCTCTAATCTGTGTTTTCGGGCTTGGAACTGGGCAAAAAACAGCCCAGAAATTTCCTATAGTATGTGGTTCGGTCACACGTACGCGTCGCCCACGCGTACGTGTCGCTTGTCTGCAGCACTATCCATGCGTACGCGTCATTCACGCGTACACGTCACCTAACAGCAAGAAAACTATGGCAAATTTTATATCATTTTGAAGCCCCATATGTTAGCTTTCCAACACAACTGGAACCGCCTCATTTGGACATCTGTAGCTCAAGTTATGATCGATTTAGTATGAAGAGGTCAGGCTTGACAGCTTAGCAATTCCTTCAATTTCTTGTATTCCTTCCACTTTTGCATGTTTCCTTTCCATCCTCTAAGCTATTCCTGCCCTATAAACCCTGAAATTACTTAACACACATATCAAGGCATCGAATGGTAATAAAGGAAGATTAAAAATTACAAATTTAAGACCAAAGAAGCATGTTTTCAATCAAAGCACAGAATTAGGAAGGAAAATGTAAAGCATGCGATTTATATGCATAAGTGTGAGAATAATGGATAAAATCCACTTAATTTAGCATAAAATGTACCACGAAATAGTGGTGCATCAACGCAACACTTGCTTAAGAAAGGAACAGACCGAATACGACTAAGAAGATGCTTGAACACGACTTCCCCAAAAGAGGTCGAAGCTCAGAAACGAGCACAACCTCACGAAAAGATCGAAGCTCAAGCAGGGGAACTGTTCATACACCGGTCCGAGCTATAGGGCCGAGTTAGATGAAGACAAAGGGACCGACCTCATGAAAGGTTGGCCCATCGCCGACCTCTTCGCTTAGAGCTCGGACAAACGCCTCAGAGGCCCAAGAAAGCCCAAAGCGAAGGAACCACCGCCTATCAGAAGGCGGTTGGACAAAAGATAAAGATCTCCTCCCCAAAAAGATAAGATAAGATAACCAATTTATCTCAAAGGAAGATCATCAAGGCACTACTATAAATATGCTGGAGCACCTAGGTATAACTCATACTCCAATTCTACGAAAAACTTGCTTAAAGCCCGTGCTAACTTAAGCATCGGAGTTTCTTGCAGGTACCACCATCCTCCGGTGACCAAGGATCAGCAGCACCTCAAGATTCGGCAAGTCGGACATAACTGCTTCGACCACACCAAAAGATCTCATCCGAGATCGATCTTCAATTTCAGGTAACCCTCGGAATAGGGACCATTACTGGGGGAGTTAGCAGTAATTAACTAAGACAAATGAAGAAGTTAAGTAGCAAAGGGACATATGGAAGGTTGTCAATGTATGTGGTTTAGGGTTTTGTTGGCATGGTTGGTTTGATAGTAGTTGGCATAAAAGAAGCAGCAAATTTGTAATTTTGTGGGGTTTAGAGTTTGAAAGATAGGCGAGGTGATGCAAGAATGAACTGGAGAGTTAATAAGAAATTGTGGTGGTATAACATAAAGGAGTTTATATGGATAATTGTGTTTGTTTCTTTTGATTTAGTTTTACTAATTCGTTACAATGGAGACAAGAAATACGTAAAGACATTGTTTTGGGGAATGACAATTGATAAGCTAATATAATTTTAGTTAGTTTTAAGTGAAATGCTATAGTTAGGTTAAGTTAGATATCAAGGGTTACGAGATTAGTGTAAAATAATTTTAATGTTACCTTTAAAATATATGTTATTTTTATGGGTTATTTTTTGAAGATGGGACATGATCAACTAATGCGGATATTCTACGACAGGAAGCAAACCAGTATTTTTGGAAATTGTTATGTTCTAGAGAGGAGGTCAGTGTTGAAGCTTGTGGAGATGTCCCCCTCCCCCAACTCAACCAAGAGGTCTCTGATTGTCTTTTGTAATCGGCTTCTATAAAAGAGGTGAGAAGAGTGGTCATGGGCATGAACTTGATGACACGTCATTTTAAGCGATTTTTAAGGTCCTTTTTCATTCACTTTCTCATATTTTAATCAAATTTTTTATGTTTTCTAATGGAATTTCATAAATAATCAAACATTTGGAGTTAGGATAGTGTTTCTGTGTTTTCAAGAGTTTTTGGCACAAAAACAAGTAAGAATCAAAGCTTTTTCACAAGGAAAACATAAGTACAGCAAAATGTAACACCCTCACTATCAGAATGTCACGCTTCTGGCTACGCCACTCTGATAGCGAGAGTATTACGACAACTCTCATATATATATATATATATATAGGAGCCCTTGACTCGAAACCGTAACGCTGTTTTCTTTGAAAAATCGGAAATACTCTTTCTTGAAAACAAACAAGCATAAACATATATAAAATATTTCTTATACAAGTAACTTATACATATTATATACACACAAAACATACAACTCCTATCCTTCTTACAAAATTATAATGACAAAGGCGAGGAAAAAACCATGACTAATATATATACAAACAGAAACAATACAACTAACAACTTCGTAAAACTTCCTCAGCTTCCTCGCCCGTCTTGAAAAGAGAAGTCTGTAGGGGGGTGAGAATATTGTCATTGCTAGTTCTCAGTAGAGGATTTTTAAGAATTGTTGTAAGAAGATATTTTAAATAAAACTATTTTCAATTGCAGAGATTGTCAGTTCATTATTCAAATCTAAAACTCATGTTTTTCTTATAAGAATTTCATGCAAAATAACATTTTCAATATTTCACCGCTTACTAAGAAACCATGTTAACCAAAACTTACCGCTAATTCAACTAATCACGACCTCTGGACTAAATTAAATCAACTCAGCTTCCGGTCCAAACAAAATCATCTCGGCCTCCGACCTAATTCAAAACAAATGGCCATCAAAACTCAACAGAAATCAATCACAAGCACGAATGAATGCAAGGCAAACAAGTTTAAAGAACAGTTACAACAAATATCACAGTTACCAGTTAAACAGAATTCATCAGATAGGCAAACCAAAACACTTAAGCATACCCAAACAAAGCAAACAAAAGCAACATGATGCATGTCTGTCCTACTGGCTGTGAGCTCACGTGTCGGTTACTTTGCCAAAATCTGACACATCCGGTAGCCAACTCAAACATCGTCCTCTTGAAAATCAGTAGGCAGTACACCACCACAATCCGTACCTGGTGAACAGTACACCACCACGATCCTTGCAAGATTTTTAATTGGAAAACACACACCTTGTAAACCCCTATAACCCCAAAATGAACCCCGACAACTCATTTTTAAGCCCTGGATAGGGTATGACTAAGTCCAACGAATTAAATTTAATTATTTCCAAAATAACTACTTAGTTAACCAGATGAGACATTTTGGGGATGGTGGTTTTATCCCACCCGCGGTAAGGACAAAAGTTCTATCCTGCTCACGTATTAAAGGAATTGACAAATTAATAAAAAACAAGGGTTAGTAAACCTAAACTTTGGGGATTAATCACAAATAGAGGTTAATTTATCTAATAATTTGGAAAATTGATTAATGTTAATTAATAATGATTAATTTCCTGGGTAAGATGCAAGGACTGTAGTTTGTCCCACTTGCTCCAGGTTGAGAGTTAAAACACCTTGGTAAGATGCAAGGATTGTGGTTTATCCCACTTGTTCCGGGTTTAGTGGGGGTGGTGGCCTCGTTTCGCCCACCGTGAGGACAGTAGTGTTATTCCGCTCACGAGAAAATACAGTTGATTACTTGATGAAGAATTGAGATTAAGGAATCAATTGTTTGGTAAATTGATAAAGAGATGGGGTTAATGAGTTTAATAACTTATGAAATTACTACAAACACTAATAATGACTGTGTATGGCCTGATTGACAAGGTCTGAGTGATATTCCACTTGCGTATTGATTGGTTATTGCGCTGGCACCTACACCAGGCAAGGATGGTGGTTAATTTTGCTTATTCTGTGGATACAGGGTGACTTGGGGAAGATGATACGACACTTTCACTTTGAGACAAAATAATACCCCCAATGAGAAAGTGACAGGGCACTCTCCTTCTGAGACAAGTAACAGGGTACTCTCTCTCTCTCTGAGACAAGTGACAAGGCACTCTCCCTCTGAAACCAGATTGAGATAAGCTGAGAATATTCTATTTTGGGAATGTGGTGGGTTGTTTTGCCCATGTTCTCTCTTATTGCAAGGTGACAGGGGCACTCTGCCTCTAAGACAAGTGAGGAAGAGATTTATGCCGATCTAGAATTTCTCAATAGAAAATAAGCGTTTCGTTGCTAGTATAGTCCAAACCAGCAATCAAATCCCCATATCAAAGTTTAATTTCAAATATTGTCACAATCTAAAATAAATATAAACCAGGAGTTTTAAATCCTGGGTCGTCTTCTCTCGGACTATGCAATTTGGTGTGCACACTTTTGGTTGTGAAATAGGGAGGTTTTCAAACATAGAACGGAAAATGAACAAGAACTAAAGAATAAATGAACTAACAATGGATCAAAAGATACTTAATGCAAATTAAAAGAAAACAAGCTCAAAACTAGTGAAAATGTGATAGATGCATAAAAGAGCCTTGACTTGGGAATGAGAGTTAAGGAATCCTATCATTGTCATAACTACAACTATGACAATTATGATGAGTTAATCTCACTTCATCAACCCCTAACATCAAGGAGTAAGTCAAGCAAGCATAATTGACCTTAATCCACAAGTCCTAGCTAACTTACTAATTAACTTAGTAAAAAGCTAGCATTAGTGGAAACAAGAGTCAACTAACAACCCAAGAATTACCACTAAATGTTGGACATTATGACTCTAGTATCCTAGGAACTCATTTTCCAAGCAAAGGAGTGAAAATCTACTGTAAATTCTTAATTTACATTTTCATAAATACTTGGTGGGCAATAAAGCAAAACATGGCAAATTACAAGAGAAAGTGAAAACTATAACCAAACTATGCACAATATCAACAATAGAAACTCAATCAAATATATATAAACTATCAAACATCAAAATCATCAATAAAAGATTCAAGAAATCAAAATTGAGAAAACTAATAAAATAACTTCTATCATAAGGAAACAAAAGTAAATGTGAGTGATTTAAAAGGAAATTAAAGAGTACTTACAAAAGTAGTAAACGACAATTCAAGATCAAAATTGTAGATGAGCTATTCTACTATGAACCCTAATTAAAATCTAAGAGAGAATTTCCTAACCTAGACCTAACTAAAATTACTACTACTATGGTGTCTAAAGTTTGTAATGTGGCCTTTTGATATGGAATGATATCCCTTGATATAGCACTCTAAATCAGCTTCAGCACTTCCAAAATTGGACCAATAGGCCCCCAAAATCACGAGTCACGTGCTTCATTAATTGAGTCACGTGCACAGACTTGTGCATATGCACACTTGCTGATTTCTACTTGTGCGTACGCACACTTGAGTGTGTTCTTCTCCTTTGTTTTCTTCATGTGTTCTCCCTTTTTGCATGCTTTCTTCCACTTCTACCAAATCATTCTTGCCTAATTTACTTGAAATCACTTAACAAATATCTCACGGCATCGAATGGAATAAAAGTGGAATTAAATTGATCAATTTAAGTACAAAAATGCATGTTTTCACAATTAGGTCCAATTTAGAGAGAAATCACAAAAGCATGCTATTTTAGTGAATAAGCGTAGGTTTATATGATGAAATCCATCTAATTCAAGCCAAAATTTACCATCAAATATGGATTCATCAATTCTCCCACACTTAAACAATAGCATGTCCTCATGCTAATTACAAACAAGGAGAATGATCAAAGGGTAAACAACTTATTCAATGAAACTATCTATGTGCATGCAAATATACTAAATGCTATCTATTTCTATCTATACTATAGTTTCCTATTGAATTGGCAAAAACAAACAACCAAATTTCCAAGAAAGAAAATGGACATATAGGGATAAACAAAGAAATTTCGCAATGTAATCAAAATCCAAAGAATTGATTCGAATTTTCAAAATGAAATGAAGCAACTTGCCAGAAAACATAAAATCAGATGTGGAGATATAGAATTGAGTAATCGAACCCCTCACCGGATGTGTATAAACTCTAATTGCTCAGTGTTTGGGGTTTAATCACTCAAGTCTCCTCTAATCATGCTTTCTAGGATTTGTCATTCATCTAACAATCAACAAGTATGTGATGCATGAATACAAATATCATGAGGACTTCTTAGGGTTGTAATGGGGTTAGGGTGAAGGTAGGATTAATATGGTCAAGTGGACTAATGAATTGGATCTTTGATTAGCTCAAGTATCTCACTCAACCTATATCAACCAAATCACAAAAATATGCAACCTAACTTCCCATTCCTCTCTTTTTTTACACACGTTCATGCATCTTTTTTATCCAAATCACATATGGATTCCTTATTCATTTTTTCTTTCTTTTAGAAAATCTTTATCCCCTTTTTGTTATTATTATTATTATTATTATTATTATTATTATTATTATTATTATTATTATTATTATTATTATTATTATTATCTATCTATCTATCTAATTTTTCTTTTCATTCATTTCAATTTTTTTCTATTTTTTTTGTTTTTTCTATGACAAATGCATATGGTTAAAGCAAATGGACACATGAATGTGCATCCATTTTTCAAAATTTTCAATGAATATCCAAAATAAAATTTTTCTCTACCATTGCTTCCAAAAATTTTCCCACACTTAAATGACGCACACATCTCAACCTAAGCTAATCAAAGATGCAAATCAAGGTAATTAATGATTTTTAGCTTAAGGTTAGTGATAAGTGGATATCTTATACATTTTTTCATAGCATTTTCATAGTGTTTTTAGTTATATTTTATTAAGTCTTAGTATGTTTTAGTGAAAAAATTCATATTTGGATGCTACTTTGAGTTCTTGTTTTTCCTAAGATTTTAGAGAATTTTTTTGGCAAAATTGCCTAAATTGGCAATTTCTTGTTCAGAGATGAAGAAAGGATAGCAAATATTGTCAAATCCTAACCTCCGTGCATTCCAACGAGCATATCTTGAGCTACATAGGTCCAATTGACACGTTCTAAATGGTGTTGGAAAGCTAACTTCTAAAGCTTTCTAGCAATATATGATAGTCTATACTTCTTTTCCAGATCGCTGTCCAAAACCGGCGTTGAACGCCCACATCTAGAGTTCAACGCCCAAAAGGAAGCAAGCCCAGCGTTGAACGCCCAACGCTGGCATTCAATGGCACCAAGGGAGCAAGGAAGCAGTGCATTCACCCCCTAATGGGCGTTCAATGCCCATTCTCCAAGTTGAACGCCAGGCTTGGATGAAACACTTAACCAAAGTGGGCTCAAAGTGGATTTTAGCACTCCTTAGCTTATGCAATCTTATCTTTGTACTTTTTAAATTAAATTTAACATCTTTTAGGGTTAGCATCTCCTATAAAAAGAGGAGATCACTTAGGTTTAGGTATCGACTTTCACTATCAGACACATCACCTAAACCGACAAGTTATCTGGGCTAATTGGGATACGTGACATATAATCTCGTTAGTTATGGGTAATGAGGTTTCTGTGGCGCTAAGGCTAGAATATTGAGCTTCATTCTCGGATCCGAAAGACCTAACCTTGTTTGTGGCACTTTAAGTAGGATCAATGGGATGTGGATTGCGTGAGCTTCATTTTCGTTCATATTGAATGACCACTGGCAACGGCGTTTGATGTGAATTAGAGGAGATTAATTGACCACGACCCATGGCATTAATCACTTACAACTTTTCCATAGAATGAATCATTCATTGTTAAAGTAGTCAATAAGAAGTATTAATCCGGAAAGATAAAGCATCTCCGAGGCCTTAACTGATTTGTCATGATTATTTTTACGTTGATTCATTGTTGCGTTCTTTACTATTTTGTTTTATGCGCCTACAACAACAACCACTATATTTCTATTCGCCTGACTAAGGTCTGCAGGATAACCATTTCTTGCTCAATCCAACAATCCTCCTGGGATTGACCCTCACTCACCTGAGGTATTACTTGGATGACTCGGTGCACTTGTCGGTGAAGTTGTGCGAGTCAATTTTCGCGCACCAATTAGTGAAGTGATAACAATTAGAAACAATGGGGTCAATAAAGCTCAAAATTGGCTCACAATGGTAGATACAAGGGTATGGCCATATGGGTTAGTGAGCTTAATTTAAAAATAGCCTCAATCATACTAAATGCATTCAAAACATCAAACATCGGAAATAAAGAATTAAGCAAATCTAAGATCACAATCATAGAAGGAGCATATCACACAATGAACAAAATTTTGTGGTTAGAATGCACAACCACACGTTAAAAGCTCAACAACTCACAAGGTTGTATGTTCTATCTCTTTTCTATGTTCCGCAAAACAATCATTCAAGCAAGTTTAAAAACAATTTTTCTAATCAAATCAATGGTATGCCCTAAAAGAGAATTTGTGAAAATTTTTGTTGCTTTTGCCAAGATTATTTCCTATGTATGTATGTATGTTGTGTTGGATGCAATTTTAAAATTTTTCTAATTCTTTCTAATTTTCATTATCCAAAAATCATCATGAACAATTAAGACAAAATTGAACTAGGCGCTATATTATTCACAACATCCAATCACAACTAATATCTAGAGAATATATACCAAGTAAAGAGAAAATGCAATGCTAGCAATAAAACCAGAAATAAACCAGGATATATACAACCAACCAAAATAAAAGTATGTAGTGCATAATTCAAAAGTACTAAGAAATATTCACAGAAAACATAATAACCAAAACAAAGTAGATTGAAAGTGTTCAAACGAGAATTTTACACCCAAAAAGTCGCAAATCCTCCCCCACACTTAAGCATTGCTGATGGGAAGCAGAAGCTGGTGAATTAAAAATTTATTAAAATGGTTACGTTGCGAGTATAGTTCTTAACTCACCGAAAATCTGCCTATCAATTTAGAAATATGTCACAGAGAGTTTAATTTAAAATTACTGGGAGTTTTAAGTCCCAGGTCGTCTCCCAACGAGTTGCAGAAAAGTGTGCTGTTTTATTAATCAGATGTTCCAAGAAGTTGAGCTAGGTAAATTGGGAATTAAATTGAGGAATTTTAAATAATATAAATAAAAGCCTTGACTGGGAATTGATTGGTTGGAATCTCTATCATTGATGGTGTGATTGTAAGATTAATTTATAATTAATGGTTGTTCTGTTTGGTTATCCTTTACTAGGTAAAGGAAAGTCAAACAAGTGGGAATGCCAGATCTGTTCACAAGTTGCAACCCACTTAGTTTAAAGGGATTGGCGTCGGTGACAAGATAGCAATCCAACATTTAACCCAATTACAAATTTTCTTTCAATCCTTCCAACTCAAGAGTTCCTTTTAATCAACTCCCCATCAAGTAAGGGAACTACTCATGCATTGCAAATAAAGAATCCATGGCACATGAAAGGAGATTAAAAGAAGACATGATTATTGATATTGAAATTGAATTAAAAATAAATAATCCTTGCATTAAATAATCATAAAAGTATCTGAATGACAAAATTGAACATAACAAAGAACATGGAAGATTAGAACCAAGTTAAGAGAACAAACTAGAATGATGATGTCTTGATGAGGAAATAACTCTTCTCAATGTTCCAATGCTACGATCAATTGAAAATTAAAATCCTAAAACTAGAGAGAAAACCTAAGAGAGTGAAAAACTAGATCTAAAACTACTAAATGAATGTCTCCGTTGTTTCTGCATATTCTCTGACTCTAGTCTGCTATTCTGGGCCGAAAACTGGGCCGGAATAAGGCCCAAAATCGCCCCCATCGAATTCTGCAGATTATGTAGATCGCACATGTCACGCGATCGCGTCGTCCATGCGAACGCGTCGCCTGTGCTTTCTAATCCGCGCGGCCGCGCAAGCCATGCGGCCGCGTCGCTGCGATTTGCGCTCCTTCGCGCGGTCGCGTGAGCCATGCGACCGCATCACTTCTCGCTGGTTATCTCCTCAATTTCTTGTGTTCCTTCCATTTTTGCTAGCTTCCTCTCCAATCTCTATCTCATTCATGCCCTATGGGGCCTGAAACACTTGACACACAGATCACGGCATCGAATGGAATAAAGGAGAATTAAAAGTGAATAATTAAAGTCTCTAGGAAGCAATTTTCAAACATGTACTGAATTTAGGAAGGAAATCTAAATGCATGCTAAATTGATGAATAAGTGGGCAAGGATCATGACAAAACCACACAATTAAACACAATATAAACCATAAAATAGTGGTTTATCAACCTCCCCACACTTAAACATTAGCATGTCCTCATGCTAAATTGAAGGAGACAAGGAAATAAGTATGAACATGCAGAAACTCATGAAATGCAATGCAATCCTACGTATATAAATAAATGCAACTATATGATTATTGTCCACTTGATCAAAAGTAAATAAGCCCTTCAAAACAGTTACAATTCAAATTCCACTAATTCTATCATTATACAATAAAACCGATAAAAGTGCAAGAAGATAGCTTATGAAAGCAGGAAACATGAAATTTTAAGCATTGAACCCTCACTGATAATATATGTACGCTCTAATCTCTAGTGTATAGGGTGATCACTCAATTCTTTTCTAGTCATGTTTTCTAACTATTGTTTTTCTCTTAACCAATCAACAACAGTTAATATACCAATGCAAACGTCATGAGGTCTTTTCAGGGTTGTAATGGGGCCAAGGTGCAGGTAAGGATATACATATGGCTAAGTGAGCTTTGTAAATTGAATCTTTAATTAACCTAAGCTCTCACCTAATATACATATATTCTATATACTTTTAAATTCATGCTTAGCTACCCATAATTCCCTTTTTCAACCCATACTCATGTTTTAACTTTGTATTTTGATTCTATCATATGTGCATTGATATTTGAATTCTAAATTTAACATTGGGGTAATTTTTGTCCCCTTATTTATTGATTTTTTTTTAAATAAATAAAGCTTATTAACGCACATAGATTTTTCATTCTCATATCTTCACATGAGTAGGTATCCAAATTCCCTTTAAATTTTCATGACACATTCCCTCAACAACTTTTGTTCCCACAATTTCCCATACTTAACTAGCATACACAATTCTATCCTAAGCTAACCAAAGATTCAATTTGGGATATGCAATTGTTTTTCAGCTTAAGGTTAGTAATGTGGTAAGATATAGAACAAATGGGGTTTTAAAGGCTCAAAGTGGTTAACAAAGGTAATTGAGAAGGGTAGGCTTGATTTGGATAAGTGAGTTTAAACAAATAATGGCCTCAATCATGTGCAAGCATGTAAATATAATAAATATTGGACATATAAGATAAAACAAAATATAGATTACAATCATAGAGAAGTGAACACACAAGAATAAAATGATTATGGTTAAATAATGTAACCATACATAAAGGCTCAAATCTTTCACAGGTTGTGTGTTCTTTAGCTCAAACATCATGTTCCAAATACAACTCAAGCAGATTTATCATAAAAATTTTGAAAAATTAGTGAAATTTTGTTCCAAAGATAGATTTTTAAAAGAAACTTATTGTCTTTTCAATCAAGTAGAACATGCATGCAACTATTCTAACCTATGCAGTTTATTCTATTTTATAAAAGAAAGAAAATCTAACTAAAATATCCTAATTATTGGTGCCAGAGAAGAGAATTTACCTCCGGAAGTCAGGTACTGACCGACCTCCCCACACTTAAGGCTTTGCACCGTCCTCGGTGCCATCTGTCAGGAACAGGGGTGGGCTGGTAATAGTATCTCCACAGTCGGGACCATCATGGCTCCCAGTGCTAGTAAAGGAAGTGGAGTCCGGGGTGTCTGAGTCTCTGAAGCGTCCCTTGAGTAGCTCCTTGAGGTGTTTGAATCGGCGCTCGTTACGGCGCTCTCTCATCTTAGCTTTCAGTTCATGCCGATCCAACCGTTCGATTATCTGCTGGAGCAATTTCTCAGTTGTAGATGCTTGTGGTGTTGAAGAAGGAATATCTTCAACTGGCTCAGTAGGCTGGCTTGTAGTGGCTGCTGAAAGTCTGAGGTATTTCCCGTGAGGGATATATTGATCATCCCGTGGAAGCATGGCTTTGGTGTCCCCAGCTCTGTAGGAGACTCCGGCTGTTGAGACAAGATCTGAGACCAAGGCGGAAAAAGGTAGGTTGCCTGTGATTTGTACATGCTCCATAGCATTCCGGATGTGTCTTGAAAGATTCAGAGGTTGGTCTATAAGGATGCACCATAGTAGAACAGCCATGTCTGCAGTGAAGGAGGACTCATGAGTGCTCGGAAAGACGTAATGGGATATGATCTGTGCCCATACGCGAGCCTCCAAGGTAAGTGCGGAAGCTAAGATTCCCTTAGGGCGGGTACGGTGGTATCCGTAGATCCAACGGCTGCCAGGTAATGCAATGACTCTGAGAACGGAGTCCCAGTCAAATTGGTATCTCTGGCGCTGAAGAGTGGCTTCTTGAAAAGCGTCCATTCCTGCAGGAATAGGGGGAAGACTCAGAACTTGCTGAATGGCCTCTTCTGTGATGGGGACTTGTTTCTGCCGGACATAAACAGACTGCAGGGTCGGTATGTAGAAGTTGGAGTAGAACTCAACTACCCAAGAAAGATTGACCTGCCTTGGCTGTTTCCGTAGGAAACCCCATTGTCTTCACTCAATTTGTGGCTCAACAAAGGTGGCAAGATTGGACAGGAGGATAAAAAGGTATTAATTGTTATAGTTCCTTTCTGCTAGGATAGGGAACATCTGCTCACAGTAGCGATTGCAAAATCGCGCAGAGTCCTTTGTTGGAAAGGCTTTCTCCTTGTCATCAACCTTTATTATCCTCTTAACTCTTTTTGTCAAGGGCTTGACTGCAGTTGAAGAAGGCTCTGCCACTAATGCTCTTTTAGTTCCTCTTCTTGCTGGTGGTTTGGAAGTAGCTTTCTCTTTTCCTTTCTTGGTGGCCATCCTGAAAGAAGGGAAGAGAAAGGGAATTAAATTCAAAGAGATAGAGCAAGGGAGAGGGTATTGTAAGTGATAGTCAATGCACGATAAAGATAAATGGCATTAACACATGGTCTGGATTACATGTGAAAAGCTCATCAATGGAAATATAGTAAGTGCATGTAGGACAAAGGAATGCAAGAGGTTTATTGGCATGCAGGCAAAGGCATGAGTAGCGTAGACGAAGCATTACTTTGTAACAAACCATCACGTTTGTATTGACAATTGAATTCAATTAATAAAATAATAAGGGAAAGTTGTGAAAAGCAAGCATTGAATAGTATAGTAACATAGAGAAGTGCATAATGCTATATGGACATTTTCACAAACACATGGCGTGCATGTTAAACAAGATATAAAAAGTATGAAATTGAACATGCAAGCAATCCCTTAAAGGTAATAATTGTCAATTGAATTGTAACAAGTCACAAGCATATAATGAGGGATAATGACTCGAAAAAAATTTCTAACACCATGTAAAAAGGGAAAAGAAGGATAAAGAAAAATAGAAGTTTGAAAAGAAAAAGAAAAGAAAAAGAAAATAATAAATATACATAATATAGTAAGAATGATAGAAAAGAGAAGAAGGAAGAAGAAGGTAAAACCTTGTTAATGGGAGGGAGAGAGAGAGTGTGAAAGGTGAGATAGAAGGGGGAGGGGGAAGGAGAAAGAAGGAGGGAAAAGAAAAAATTAGGATTTGGAGGAAAGAAAGATAAGATAATTTGGCAATTGAGGTTTAGCAGTGCGGAGCATGCGACGCGGCCGCGGAAGGCACGCGTTCGCGTGGGTGCGCATCAGGTAAGATGACGCGATCGCGTCGGTCTCGCGGTCGCGTGACCGGTGTTGCGCTACTGGCGCGAGTGCAGCCTCGCTCCAGCATAACTCTCTGTTCGATTCATTTTAATTGCCAAAATTGGATGACGCGATCGCGTGGGTGTGCGTCAGAGAATAATCGACGCGGCCGCGTCGGCGACGCGGTCGCGTGACAAGGATTGTGCTTCCAGCACCAATCCAGCACCACTCTCACACAATATAGCATTGTGCAACCTTTTACGTCGAAAATGCAGGGCACGCGGTCGCGTGGGGCACGCGGTCGCGTGGGAGGTCATGATGTCCAAGTGATGCACAAATTGTGAATCACACTTTTCACAACTCGTACCACTAACTAGCAAGTGCACTGGGTCGTCCAAGTAATACCTTACGTGGGTAAGGGTCGAATCCCACGGAGATTGTTGGTTTGAAGCAATCTATGGTTATCTTGTAAATCTTAGTCAGGAAGTCAATTATGTTTATCAGTTGAATTGCGAATAAACAAGGGAGCATGGATTAAAGGTTACTTGTTATGCAGTAATAGAGAATATGTTGGAGTTTTGGAGATGCTTTGTCTTCTGAATCTCTGCTTTCCTCTGTCTTCTTGTTCACGCACGCACTTCCTCCTATGGCAAGCTGTGTGTTGGTGGATCACCGTTGTCAATGGCTACCTTCCATCCTTCCAGTGAAAACTACGCTCACGCGCTCTGTCACAGCACGGCTAATCACCGGTTGGTTCTCGATCCGGTTGGAATAGAATCCCTTGATTCCTCTGCGTTTGTCACTAACGCCCAGTCTTCAGGAGTTTGAAGCTCGTCACAGTCATTCAATCCTTGAATCCTACTCGGAATACCACCGACAAGGTTTAGACTTTCCGGATTCTCATGAATGCCGCCATCAATTCTAGCTTATACCACGAAGATTCTAATTAAGAGATCTAAGAGATATTCATTCAATCTGATATAGAACGGAGGTGGTTGTCAGGCACGCGTTCATGGGTTGGGAATGATGATGATTGTCACGAATCATCACATTCATCACAGTTAAGCGCGAATGAACATCTTAGATAGGAACAAGCGTGTTTGAATAGAAAATAGAAATACTTGCATTAATTCATCGAGACACAGCAGAGCTCCTCACCCCCAACAATGGGGTTTAGAAACTCATGCCGTCAGAAAATATAAAGTTTTTATCTAAAATGTCATGAGATACAAAATAAGTCTCTAAAAGTTGTTTAAATACTAAACAAGTAGCCTAGGTTTACAAAAAATGAGTAGACTATGATGGATGATGCAGAGATCCACTTCTGGGGCCCACTTGGTGTGTGCTGGGGCTGAGATTTAAGTGAGTCACGTGCAGAGGCCATTTGTGGTGTTGAACGCCAGTTTTTGTGCCAGTTTGGGCGTTCAACTCCAGCTTTTGATCCTTTTCTGGCGCTGGACGCCAGAATTGGGCAGAGAACTGGCGTTGAACGCCAGTTTACGTCATCTATCCTTGTGCAAAGTATGGACTATTATATATTGATGGAAAGCCCTGGATGTCTACTTTCCAACTCAATTAGAAGCATGCCATTTCGAGTTCTGTAGCTCCAGAAAATCCACTTTGAGTGCAGGGAGGTCAGAATCCAACAGCATCAGCAGTCCTTTTTCAGCCTGAATCAGATTTTTGCTCAGCTCCCTCAATTTCAGCCAGAAAAATACCTGAAATTACAGAAAAATACACAACTCATAGTAAAGTCCAGAAATATGAATTTTTCCTAAAAACTAATGAAAATAAACTAAAAACTAACTAAAACATACTCAAAACTATATGAAATTATCCCCAAAAAGCGTATAAAATATCCGCTCATCACAACACCAAACTTAAACTGTTGCTTGTTCTCAAGCAACTAGACAAATAAAATAGAAGACTAATAGGTTGAGAAGCAATAATATCTTAGATTTTTTGATTGAAGCTCAGATTCTAATTAGATGAGCGGGACTAGTAGCTTTTTGCTTCTGAACAGTTTTGGCATCTCACTTTATCCATTGAAGCTCAGAGTGATTGGCATCTATAGGAACTTAGAATTTAGATAGTGTTATTGATTTTCTTAGTTCAGTGTGATGATTCTTGAACACAGCTTCCTTATGAGTCTTGGCCGTGGCCCTAAGCACTTTGTTTTCCAGTATTACCACTGGATACATAAACGCCACAGACACATAATTGGGTGAACCTTTTTCAGATTGTGACTCAGCTTTGCTAAAGTCCCCAATTAGAGGTGTCCAGAGTTCTTAAGCACACTCTTCTTTTAGCTTTTGGATCTTGACTTTAACCGCTCAGTCTCAAGTTTTCACTTGACACCTTCACGCCACAAGCACATGGTTAGGGACAGCTTGGTTTAGCCGCTTAGACCAGGATTTTATTCCTTTAGGCCCTCCTATCCACTGATGCTCAAAGCCTTGGGATCCCTTTTATTTGCCCTTGCCTTTTGGTTTTAAGGGTTATTGGCTTTTTCTGCTTGCTTTTTCTTTTTCTCTCTCTCTTTTTTTTTCTGCAAGCTTTGTTCTTTGCTGCTTTTTCTTGCTTCAAGAATCATTTTTATGATTTTTCAGATTATCAATAACATGTCTCATGTTCATCATTCTTTCAAGAGCCAACATATTTAACAGTCTTAAACAACAAATTCAAAAGACATATGCACTGTTCAAGCATTCATTCAGAAGACAGAAAGCATTGCCACCACATTTAACTAATTAGAATTTCTCTTATTAAAACTCGAAATTTTATTGCCTCTTATTCAAAAGATCTACTACTTTATTCATGTTTGCTGATGATGAGAAAAATAAACTATAGCTTAATTGGAGATAAAATCAAAATAGATACTAATTACTACTATATGACTCCTAAGGTAAACTTTTATAAGGACACTGTCACAGAGTTAAGGCAGAAATTGGAAATTAACAACCTTTATTCTGGGGGCACGGGGGTTCCTCTGATCCTTGGGGTGCTTGGTCCTACAAGAGAGGACTTTTGGCGCTTCAATTCCCTTAAGTCATGCCCTTGCTCCTCTTGTTCTTTAAACATATAGGTCAGCATTTGACTGTGTTCCTTTTGTTCTTTTATTATTTGCTCCATAGCTTCCCGTATCTTGGTAACAGACGTCTCAAGATACTCCCAGTATTCAGATTGAGGGATCTCTGGGAGGAATTCCTGTGCTCTCTTCTTGATGGGATCATCCTATGCTTGTTGTTTTTCCATTGATGCTTTGGTGATTGGCTTTTCAATTAGGATATACTCAGTTATTCCCATCCTTACTCCAGCGTCCTTGCAGAGCAGAGAAATCACGCTTGGATAAGCCAACCTGGCCTCTTTTGAATTTTTGTTAGCAATTTTGTAGAGTTCAGTTGAAATCAGCTGATGAACCTCCACTTCCTTTCCCATCATGATGCAATGGATCATCACTGTTCTTTTAATTGTGACTTCAGAACGGTTGCTAGTAGGCAACAGAGAACGCCTAATGAAGTCCAGCCATCCTCTGGCGACTGGTTTGAGATCCTCCCTCTTGAGTTGATTTGGGACACCCTTTGTGTTGGTGGTCCACCTGGCTCCAGGGATACATATGTCCTCTAGAATCTTATCCAGGTCAATGTCTGCTCTCATCATCCTCCTGTTGAAGGAGTCTGGATCATCCTTTAGCTGAGGTAGCTTTAAGATCTCCCTGATCTTGTCAGGGGTGGTATGAACAATCTTTCCTCTGACCATGGTCCGAAATTCATAGAATGCAGTTCCAGATAGTTTTTGCTTGTCAGTTTGCCACATATTAGCATAGAACTCCTGGACCATGTTCCTTCCCACTTTCGTTTCAGGATTAGCTAGGACTTCCCAGTTCCTGATTCGAATTTGCTCCTGGATCTCCGGATATTCATCTTCTTTCAGATCGAATCTAACTTCTGGGATCACTGATCTCAGACCCATTACTTTAAGATAATGGTCTGAATGTTCTTTAGATAAGAACTTCCCTTGATTCCAAAGTGGTTTTGGAACGCTCTCTTTCTTGCCTCTTGGAGTGGGTTGTTTTCCTTTAGGAGCCATGATCTTAGTGATCTCGGATAAACACACCAAACTTAGAGGTTTGCTTGTCCTCAAGAAAAAGAAAAGAAAGGAGAGGGATAGAAGGAGAGCTAGGTGCAATTGTTGATGGAGGAGGAGGGAGGCCGAACCCAAATTTAAAGGGATGGGGAGGTGGGTTTTCGAAAAATTGGAAAAGATAAGATAAAAAGATTGAGTTGAAAAAGATAAGATAGAAGATATAGTTTAATTTTGAAAAGATATGATAGATTTTTGAAAAAGATAAATCTGAATTTTGAAAAAGATAATATGGAGATTTGAAAAAGATATGGATTAGTTGAAAAGATTTTTGAGTGAAAAAAAAAGATAGATTTGTTTTCAGAAAAGATTTGAAAAGAGTTTGGATTGAATTTGGAAAGAGGGATTTTTAGAAATTAAGGATTTTAGAAATCAGGGTTCTTAACATGTTCATGTAAAAATCATGCATTGAAACATAAAATTTGAAATTAAAATGGAAATACGTGTGGAAAAATGAATTTGGCTCCTCCCTGCTGTCCTGGCGTTTGAACGCCCAAACACTGCCTGTTTTGGGCGTTCAGCGCCCAAATGCTGCTCTCCTGGGCGTTCAACGCCCAGCTGCTGCCATTACTGGCGTTCAACGCCCAGTGGGTGCCCTTTCTGGCGTTGAACGCCCAGATTGCTACCATTACTGGCGTTCAACGCCCAGTGGATGCCCATTTTGGGCGTTGAACGCCCAAAATATACTTTTACTGGCGTTTTCTTGCCAGTGAGCTCTTTTTCTCTATTTTGTGTGCTGAGGTCTTCTGTAAATGATTATTTACCTTGTTGCCAATGAACTCTATATAAACAAATAAGAATAAAAATAGAAATAGGGCAAAATGCTTAGAGGATTGTTGCCCCATGGCTGGGTTGCCTCCCAGCAAGCGCTTCTTTATTGTCTTTAGCTGGACCTTGCTGAGCTTTTAATCTAGCTTCAGCCTTGAGCATTCTTGCTCAATGTTGCCTTCAAGATAATGCTTGATTCTCTGTCCATTAACAATGAATTTCTTATCAGAATCAATATCTTGAAGCTCCACATAACCATATGGTGATACACTTGTAATCACGTATGGTACCCTCCACTGGGATTTTAGTTTCCCGGGGAATAGCCTGAGTCTAGAGTTAAACAACAGGACCTTTTGTCCTGGTTCAAAGATTCTAGATGACAGCTTTCTGTCATGCCATTTTTTTTATTTTTCTTTATAAAGCTTGGCATTTTCGAAAGCTGTGAATCTGAATTCCTCTAGCTCATTTAGCTGGAGCAATCGCTTTTCTCCTGCTAATTTGGCATCAAAGTTTAGGAATCTGGTTGCCCAGTAGGCCTTATGTTCCGGTTCCACGGGCAGGTGACATGCCTTACCATACACGAGTTGGTATGGAGAGGTCCTTATAGGGGTCTTGAATGCTGTCCTGTAAGCCCACAGAGCATCATCCAAGCTCCTTGCCCAATCCTTTCTACGGGTATTTACTGTCCGTTCCAGGATTCTCTTTAATTCTCTATTAAAGACTTCAGCTTGCCCATTGGTTTGTGGATGATATGGAGTGGCCACCTTGTGGCGAATTCCATACCGAACCATGGCGGAGTAAAGCTGTTTATTGCAGAAGTGAGTGCCCCCATCACTAATTAGTACTCTAGGGACACCAAACCTGCTAAAGATATGTTTCTGGAGGAACTTCAGCACTGTTTTAGTATCATTGGTGGGTGTGGCAATAGCCTCAACCCATTTTGATACATAGTCAACTGCCACCAGAATATAAGTGTTTGAGTATGATAGTGGGAAAGGTCCCATGAAGTCAATTCCCCATACGTCAAACAACTCAATTTCCAAGATTCCTTGTTGAGGCATGGCGTAACCATGAGGCAGATTACCAGCTCTTTGGCAACTGTCACAATTACGTACAAACTCTCGGGAATCTTTATAGAGTGTGGGCAAATAGAAGCCACATTGGAGGACCTTGGTGGCTGTTCGCTCACCTCCGAAATGGCCTCCATATTGAGATCCGTGGCAATGCCACAGGATCCTCTATGCTTCTTCTCTAGGCACACACCTACGTATAATTCCATCTGCACATCTCTTAAAGAGATAAGGTTCATCCCACAAGTAGTACTTTGCATCAGTAATTAATTTCTTCTTTTGTATCCTGTTGTACTCCTTGGGTATGAACCTTGCAGCTTTATAGTTTGCAATATCGGCAAACCATGGTGCTTCCTGAATGGCAAATAAATGCTCATCAGGAAACGTCTCAGAGATCTCAAGAAAGGGGAGGGACGTCCCTTCCACTGGCTCTATCCGGGACAGATGATTAGCCACTTGGTTCTCTGTCCCTTTTCTGTCTCTTATTTCTATATCAAACTCTTGCAGAAGCAATACCCATCTGATGAGCCTGGGTTTTGAATCCTGCTTTGTGAGTAGATATTTAAGAGCAGCATGGTCAGTATACACAATCACCTTTGATCCTACTAAGTATGATCTGAACTTGTCAATGGCGTAAACCACTGCAAGTAATTCTTTTTCTGTGGTTGTGTAATTTTTCTGGGCATCATTTAGAATGCGACTGGCATAATAAATGACATGCAGAAGCTTGTTGTGCCTCTGTCCCAATACTGCACCAATGGCATGATCACTGGCATCACACATTAGCTCAAATGGTAATGTCCAGTCTGGTGCAGAAATGACTGGTGCTGTGACCAGCTTAGCTTTCAGCGTTTCAAACGCCTGCAGGCACTCTGTGTCAAACACAAATGGCGTGTCAGCAGCTAGCAAATTACTCAGAGGTTTTGCGATTTTTGAAAAATCCTTTATAAACCTCCTATAGAATCCTGCATGCCCCAGAAAGCTTCTGATTGCCTTAACATTGGCAGGTGGTGGTAATTTTTCAATTACCTCTATTTTTGCTTGATCCACCTCTATTCCCTTGTTTGAGATCTTATGCCCAAGAACAATTCCTTCAGTCACCATGAAGTGACACTTTTCCTAGTTTAAAACTAGGTTGGTCTCTTGGCATCTTTTCAGAACAAGTTTCAGGTGATCAAGACAGGAGCTGAATGAGTCTCCATATACTGAGAAGTCATCCATGAAGACTTCCAGAAATTTTTCCACCATATCAGAGAAAATAGAGAGCATGCATCTCTGGAAGGTTGCAGGCGTATTACATAGCCCAAATGGCATCCTTCTATAAGCAAACACTCCAGATGGACATGTGAATGCTGTTTTCTCTTAATCCTGGGGATCTACTGCAATCTGGTTATAGCCTGAGTAGCCATCCAAAAAGCAGTAATAATCATGACCTGCTAGTCTTTCTAGCATCTGGTCTATGAATGGTAAAGGAAAATGATCCTTTCTGGTGGTTGTATTGAGCCTTCTGTAGTCAATACACATGCGCCACCCTGTAACTGTTCTTGTAGGAAGCAGTTCATTTTTTTCATTATGAATCACTGTCATGCCTCCCTTTTTTGGGACGACTTGAACAGGGCTCACCCAGGGGCTATCAGAAATAGGATAAATAATCCCAGCCTCCAGTAATTTGGTGACCTCTTTCTGCACCACTTCTTTCATGGCTGGATTTAGCCGCCTCTATGGTTGCACCACTGGTTTGGCATTATCCTCCAATAAAATTTTGTGCATGCATCTAGCTGGGCTTATGCCCTTAAGGTCACCTATGGACCACCCAAGAGCTGTCTTGTGTGTCCTTAGCACTTGAATAAGTACCTCCTCTTCCTGTGAATTTAAAGTAGAGCTTATGATCACTGGAAAAGTGTCACCTTCTCCCAGAAACGCATATTTCAAGGATGGTGGTAATGGCTTGAGCTCGGGTTTAGGAGGTTTTTCCTCTTTCAGAAGAAAGTTCAGAGGCTCTTTCATGTCCTCTGAATCCTCCAAATCAGGCTGAACATCTTTAAAGATGTCTTCCAACTCTGATTCGAGACTCTCAGCCATGTTGATCTCTTCTACCAAAGAGTCAATAAGATCAACTTTCATGCAGTTTGTTGATGTGTCTGGATGCTGCATGGCTTTGACAGCGTTCAACTTGAACTCATCATCATTGACTCTCAGGGTTATTTCCCCCTGTTGGACGTCAATGAGGGATCGTCCAGTTGCTAGGAAGGGTCTTCCTAGAATGAGAGTAGCACTCTTGTGCTCCTCCATTTCCAGCACAACAAAGTCAGTGGGAAAGGCGAATGGCCCAACTCTGACAATCATGTCCTCAATCACGCCTGATGGGTATTTAGTGGAACCATCAGCAAGTTGGAGACATATCCGGGTTGGTTTAACTTCTTCAGTTAAGCCAAGCTTCCTGATAGTGGATGCAGGTATTAGGTTGATGCTTGCCCCAAGATCGCATAAAGATGTCTTGGTGTAATTATCTTCTAATATGCATGGTATCAGAAAGCTCCCAGGGTCTTTAAGCTTTTCAGGAAAGCTCTTCAGAATGACTGCACTGCATTCTTCAGTGAGGAGAACTCTTTCTGTTTCTCTCCAATCCTTTTTATGACTCAAGATTTCTTTCATGAACTTGGCATAAGAAGGTATTTGCTCAAGTGCTTCTGCAAATGGAATCTTTATTTCATGAGTCCTGAGATAATCTGCAAAGCGAGAAAATTGCTTATCCTGCTCCTCTTTCCGGAGTTTTTGAGGATAAGGTATCTTGGCTTTATATTCTTCAACCTTAGTTGCTGCAGGTTTATTGCTTACAGAAGTGGTTGAAGAAGCCTTTTTAGAGGGGTTGTTATCAGCATTTGTGTGTGTCTGATCCCTCACTGGCACTTGAGTGCCAGAGTTAGAAGCTGGAGTGAAACTGGATGCCAGCTCCTTGTCTGCTCCTGGCGTCTGAACGCCAGAACTGTGCTTATTTTGGGCGTTCAGCGCCAGATCTTGCCCATTTTGGGCGTTCAACGCCAGATCCTTGCCCATTTCTGGCGTTGAACGCCAGTCCTGCCTTGTTTCTGGCGTTGAACGCCAGTTCTAAGCATGGTCTGGGCGTTCAGCGCCAGCCTTCCACCAATTTTCTGGCGTTTTAGCGCCAGAATTATTTTTCCCTCGGCTCTTACTGTCCTCAGGTGAATCTTTGGTGGGTTGCTCATTTCTTAGCTTTTTGCTGCCTTGAGGTGGGGTATTTAATGTTTTCCCACTTCTTAGTTGAACTACTTGGCATTCTTCTGCTATTTGCCTTGACAGTTGCTGCTTTGTTTGCTTAAACTGTTCGTCCATATGTATATTAGCCATCCTTGTCTCTTGTAACCTGTCTTTAAATTTGGCTAGCTGCTTTGTCAGAAAGTCCAATTGCTGATTGAATTCAGCAGCTTGTTTCACAGGACTGAGTTCAGTAGTTACTATTTTAACCTCTTCATTCATGGAAGGGTTGCTGCTTAGGTACAGATGCTGATTCCTGGCAACTATATCAATGAGCTCTTGAGCCTCTTCAATTGTCTTTCTCATGTGGATAGATCCACCAGTTGAGTAATCTAGAGACATCTGAGCTCCTTCTGCAAGCCCATAGTAGAAGATGTCTAACTGAACCCACTCTGAAAACATTTTAGAGGGGCATTTTCGTAGCATCTCTCTGTATCTCTCCCAGGCATCATCAAGAGATTCATTATCTCCTTGCTTGAAGCCTTGGATGTCCAGCCTTAGCTGTGTCATCCTTTTTGGAGGGAAATATTGATTCAGGAATTTTTCTGTCAGCTGTTTCCATGTCTTTATGCTGGCCTTAGGTTGGTTATTTAACCACCTCTTAGCTTGATCTTTTACAGCAAATGGAAACAGTAATAGTCTGTAGACATCCTGATCTATTTCCTTATCATGTACTGTGTCAGCAATTTGTAAAAATTGTGCCAGAAACTCTGTAGGTTCTTCCTGTGGAAGACCGGAATACTGGCAGCTTTGCTGCACCATGATAATGAGCTTAGGATTCAACTCAAAGCTACTGACTCCAATGGAGGGTATGCAGATACTACTCTCATATGAAGCAGTAGAGGGGTTAGAATATGACCCCAGAGTCCCCCTGGACTGTTCATTTCCGCTTAGGACCATGATGGAGAAAGGGAGATGATGTAAAATAGAAAAAATATTTTTATTTATTTATTTATATATTTATTTCGAAAATGAAATAAATTAAAATAAAATAAATAAAAATTAAGTGAAGATTTTCGAAAAACTGAGGAGAGAGAAAGTGGTTAGGAGGTTTTGAAAAGGATATGATGATTTTGAAAAAAAAAATTTAATTTTGAAATAAAAATCTGAATTTTAGAAATATATTTCGAAAACTTGTTTTTAAAATAGAGAGAAAAGATATTTTTGATTTTTTAGAGGAAAGAGAAAAATAATAAGATAGCACAAGATTTAAAATTTTTAGATCTAATGCTCCTTATTTTTGAAAATTTTGGAGGGAAAACACCAAGGAACACCAAACTTAAAAATTTTAAGATCAAGACACAAAAACACAAAGGAAGAACACCAAACTTAAAATTTTTAGAAAACCAGAATAAATTTTCGAGAATTTTAAGGAAAATCAACAAGAAAACACCAAACTTAAAGTTTGGCACCGGATTTAATAGAGAAATTATTTTTGAAAACTATTTTAAAAAGAAAATAAGGATTCTAAAATTTTAACACGACAATAATAAGAGACTCTAAACAAAAAAAAGAAATTTTTCCTAATCTAAGCAACAAAATAAACCGTCAGTTGTTCAAACACGAACAATCCCCGGCAACGGCGCCAAAAACTTGATGCACAAATTGTGAATCACACTTTTCACAACTCGTACCACTAACCAGCAAGTGCACTGGGTCGTCCAAGTAATACCTTACGTGAGTAAGGGTCGAATCCCACGGAGATTGTTGGTTTGAAGCAATCTATGGTTATCTTGTAAATCTTAGTCAGGAAGTCAATTATGTTTATCAGTTGAATTGCGAATAAACAAGAGAGCATGGATTAAAGGTTACTTGTTATGCAGTAATGGAGAATATGTTGGAGTTTTGGAGATGCTTTGTCTTCTGAATCTCTGCTTTCCTCTGTCTTCTTGTTCACGCACACACGTCCTCCTATGGCAAGCTGTGTGTTGGTGGATCACCGTTGTCAATGGCTACCTTTCATCCTTCCAGTGAAAACTACGCTCACGCGCTCTGTCACAGCACGGCTAATCACCGGTTGGTTCTCGATCCGGTTGGAATAGAATCCCTTGATTCCTCTGCGTTTGTCACTAACGCCCAGCCTTCAGGAGTTTGAAGCTCGTCACAGTCATTCAATCCTTGAATCCTACTCGGAATACCACCGACAAGGTTTAGACTTTCCGGATTCTCATGAATGCCGCCATCAATTCTAGCTTATACCACGAAGATTCTGATTAAGAGATCTAAGAGATATTCATTCAATCTGATATAGAACGGAGGTGGTTGTCAGGCACGCGTTCATGGGTTGGGAATGATGATGATTGTCACGAATCATCACATTCATCACAGTTAAGCGCGAATGAACATCTTAGATAGGAACAAGCGTGTTTGAATAGAAAATAGAAATACTTGCATTAATTCATCGAGACACAGCAGAGCTCCTCACCCCCAACAATGGGGTTTAGAAACTCATGCCGTCAGAAAATATAAAGTTTTTATCTAAAATGTCATGAGATACAAAATAAGTCTCTAAAAGTTGTTTAAATACTAAACAAGTAGCCTAGGTTTACAAAAAATGAGTAGACTATGATGGATGATGCAGAGATCCACTTCTGGGGCCCACTTGGTGTGTGCTGGGGCTGAGATTTAAGTGAGTCACGTGCAGAGGCCATTTGTGGTGTTGAACGCCAGTTTTTGTGCCAGTTTGGGCGTTCAACTCCAGCTTTTGATCCTTTTCTGGCGCTGGACGCCAGAATTGGGCAGAGAACTGGCGTTGAACGCCAGTTTACGTCATCTATCCTTGTGAAAAGTATGGACTATTATATATTGCTGGAAAGCCCTGGATGTCTACTTTCCAACGCAATTGGAAGCATGTCATTGCGAGTTCTGTAGCTCCAGAAAATCCACTTTGAGTGCAGGGAGGTCAGAATCCAACAGCATTAGCAGTCCTTTTTCAGCCTGAATCAGATTTTTGCTCAGCTCCCTCAATTTCAGCCAGAAAAATACCTGAAATTACAGAAAAACACACAACTCATAGTAAAGTCCAGAAATATGAATTTTTCCTAAAAACTAATGAAAATAGACTAAAAACTAACTAAAACATACTCAAAACTATATGAAATTATCCCCAAAAAGCGTATAAAATATCCGCTCATCACCAAGCGACGCGGTCGCGTAAGCGACGCGGTCGCGTCAGCGACGCGGTCGCGTCAGCGACGCGGTCGCGTGGGGTAATTTGTGCCATTGGCACAATTCCAGCGCTCCTCCTGCGTAACTTTCTGTTTATTTTGATTTTTCTTTACTCCTCCTGCCACGCGGACGCGTCGCTGGTGCGGTCGCGTCGCGCGGCGAAATTTTTTTTTTTTAAAAGAAATATAAAAACATGCATATGAAAGAGCACGGAAGTACTAATAAAGAGAAGAGTTATTAAAGAAGAAAAACTAAAAGTGAAGAAAAGAACGATCATACCGCGGTGGGTTGTCTCCCACCAAGCACTTTGCTTTTACGTCCGTAAGTTGGACGCTCCTATAGCTCAATCTGTTGCGATGTGGGGATCTTCCAGGCGGAAGATCTCAAGCTCCTTATTTTTCTGCACCTTCTCACCATGGTATAGCTTCAGGCGGTGTCCATTAACCTTAATAAGTTCAGAGCTTGAAGGATGGCTTAGGTGATAAACTTCGTACGGTTCAGCCTTCTCTATTCTGTATGGACCTTCCCATTTTGATCTCAACTTACCGGGCATGAGCCTCAGTCGAGATTTGTAAAGGAGAACAAAATCTCCAGGTTGGAACTCTCTCTTCTTGATGTTTTGATCATACACAGCTTTCATCTTTTCCTTGTATATTCTGGAGTTATCATAAGCCTCCAGGCGAAGGTTCTTCAGTTCCTGCAGTTGCAACTTTCTTTCAGCTCCAGCACTCTCAATTCCCATGTTGTATTCCTTAACTGCCCAGAAGACTCTGTGTTCTATTTCAACTGGGAGATGGCAAGCTTTTCCATAAACCAAGCGGAAGGGACTCATCCCAATGGGTGTCTTGTATGCTGTTCTATATGCCCATAGTGCATCTTGTAGTCTGGTGCTCTAGTCTTTTCTATGAGGCTTTACTATCTTTTGCAAGATACGCTTAATTTCTCTGTTTGACACCTCGGCTTGCCCATTAGTTTGGGGATGGTAAGCTGTTGCAACTTTATGGATTATCCCATGCTTCTTCATCAATCCTGTTAGTCTCCTGTTACAAAAATGGGTGCCTTGATCGCTCACGATCGCTCGTGGTGATCCAAAGCGGCATATAATATGGTTTCTCACAAAGGAAACAACAGTGTTAGCATTATCAGTGCGGGTAGGAATTGCTTCCACCCATTTGGAAACATAATCCACAGCTAACAATATATAAAAATATCCACTAGAATTTGGAAATGGGCCCATGAAGTCAATGGCCCATACATAAAAAATTTCACAGAAAAGCATATATTGTTGAGGCATCTCATCCCTCCTGGATATGTTACCAAATTTCTGGCATGGGTGACAAGATTTACAAAACTCAGCAGCATCTCTAAAAAGAGTAGGCCACCAGAATCCGCAGTCTAAGATCTTTCTAGCTGTTCTTTGAGGGCCAAAGTGTCCTCCACTCTCAGATGAGTGACAGGCCTCTAAAATGGACTGGAATTCTGATTGAGGTACACATCGTCTAATTATCTGGTCAGCGCCACATCTCCATAAATATGGGTCATCCCATATATAATATTTAGACTCACTTTTCAGCTTGTCTCTTTGATGTTTAGAGAAACGTGGAGGAAATGTGCGGTTAACTAAATAATTAGTAACAGGTGCGTACCAAGGGACTACCTCAGATACTGCTTGCAGGTTGTCAAAAGGAAAATTATCATCTATAGGAGTAGAATCATCCTTAATATGTTCAAGGCGACTCAAGTGGTCCGCTACTAAATTTTGATTACCACTCCTGTCCTTTATTTCTAAATCAAATTCTTGTAACAGCAGTATCCAACGTATAAGTCTTGGTTTGGATTCCTTTTTAGCTAATAAATACTTTAGAGTTGCATGGTCCGAATACACTACTACTCTAGTACCAAGTAAATAAGCTCGGAATTTATCCAGAGTGAAAACAATAGCAAGTAGCTCTTTCTCAGTAGTAGTATAATTGGATTGGGCAGTGTCTAAAGTCTTAGACGCATAGGCAATAACAAAAGGATCCTTACCTTCACGCTGAGCCAGCGCTGCTCCTACTGCATGGTTGGAAGCATCGCACATGATTTCAAACGGCTGGCTCCAGTCGGGTCCTCTTACAATTGGGGCTTGAGTTAGAGCAGTCTTCAACTTATCGAATGCTTGTTTGCAATCTTCACTGAACTCGAACTCAATGTCCTTCTGCAGTAATCTGGATAAGGGAAGTGCCACCTTACTAAAGTCCTTAATAAATCTCCTGTAGAAACCTGCATGGCCAAGGAACGAACGGACTTCCCTCACGGAAGAGGGGTAAGGTAGACTAGAAATAACATTCACCTTTGCTGGGTCTACAGAAATGCCATTATTAGATACCACATGTCCTAATACAATCCCTTGCTTTACCATAAAGTGGCATTTTTCGAAATTCAATACAAGGTTTGTATCAACACATCTATCTAATACTCTAGATAATCCATCTAAGCAAAGGTTAAAAGAATCACCATAAACGCTAAAATCGTCCATAAAAACTTCCATACAGTCCTCAATAAGATCAGAGAAAAGGCTCATCATGCACCTTTGGAAAGTAGCTGGTGCATTGCACAAGCCAAAGGGCATTCTCTTATAAGCATAAGTCCCAAAAGGACATGTAAACGTAGTCTTTTCCTGATCCTCGGGAGCTATATGAATCTGGAAATAACCTGTGTAACCATCTAAAAAGCAATAATGTGATTTACCTGACAGGCGATCCAGTATTTGATCAATGAATGGAAGTCGGTAGTGATCCTTACGGGTAGCTTGGTTGAGACGCCTGTAATCAATGCAGACTCTCCAAGCATTCTGAACTCTAGTTGCTATGAGCTCTCCATGCTCATTCTTCACTGTAGTGACTCCGGACTTCTTGGGCACCACTTGTACTGGGCTTACCCATTCACTGTCTGAAATGGGATATATGATACCGGCTTCCAATAGTCTGGTCACTTCCTTTTTGACAACTTCCAAGATGGTGGGATTCAATCTTCTTTGTGGTTGACGGACAGGTCTTGCTCCCTCTTCTAAAAATATTCTGTGCTCGCATACTTGAGGGTTAATTCCCACTATGTCTGCCAAACTCCACCCAATTGCCTTCTTATGCTTCCTCAGTACATCAAGTAACTGCTCTTCTTGTTGAGAAGTCCGTTCCCTTGCAATAATAACCGGAAGCTTCTGCTCATCCTCAAGATAAGCATATTTGAGATGTGGAGGGAGAGGTTTCAATTCTAACTATTGATCATGGACAGGCTCTGGATTATCTGGGGCTTGCGAAAATGGCGAAGTGTCCTCATTGTCAGTTAAGAGGGTCCCCACACTTGGATCTTGTCCAGTGTGCCTCTCTTCAAACTCTTCTTTTTGAACTTCAGCCACACTTTCGTCTATGACATCACACTGGAAGATAGAACGATCTTCTGGGGGTTGTCAATGACTCCATTCAGATTGAAGATTATTATGCGGCCATCTATTTCAAAGGAGTATGTTCCTGAAAAAGCATCTAATTTGAATTTTGATGTCTTCAGGAATGGTCTTCCAAGTAGGATTGACGATGGCTTATCTGAATCATTATGGGGCATCTCCAAGATATAAAAATCAGTGGGAAATGTGAGCCCTTTAATGTTCACCAAAACATCTTCAGCAACTCCAGCCACTGTAATAATGCTTTTATCTGCTAACACAAAACGAGCTGCCGACCTTTTTAAGGGAGGGAGCCTTAAAACATCATATATAGACAAAGGCATTATACTGACACATACTCCTAAATCACACATGCAATCATAAATTACTACACCACCAATAGTACAACTAACTATGCAAGGACCTGGATCACTACATTTTTCAGGTAATCCTCCCATTAAAGCAGATATAGAACTACCTAAAGGAATAGTTTCTAATTCCTTAATTTTGTCTTTATGGATACATAAGTCTTTTAGAAACTTTGCATATTTAGGTACCTGCTGAATAACATCAAAAAGGGGAACAGTTACCTCAACCTTTTTGAATATTTCTACCATTTTAGGATCAGGTCCCAGCTGCTTCCTGGGCTTCCTTGCAAGTTGTGGAAATGGAATGGGAGTAGTGTTTTCTGCGGTGCTTGCGCCTTTTTGTGCTTCTTCCTGTGGTGGAGCTATCTCTTCTTCAGCCATGTCCTGTATATCCTCTTCCTCTTCAACATCTTCGATTTCCACCACCTCTTCAGCTGAGGCGTATTCTGGTGAGCTTGGTTCCTCCTGATTCCTCTCCTGCAGTGTGGTTCCGGACCTCAGGGTGATGGCGTTAATGCCTCCCTTTGGATTGGGTAATGGTTGAGAGGGGATTCTAGTGGTGCTTGAAGGTTGGTTACTGGAATTTTGTGCTGAACCAAGTTGTGTTAATAAAGCTTGTAGAGTAGAGGTGAAACCATTCAGACTGGCGTTAATATTGTTCAGGATGGTATTTTCCATGGCCAGTTGTATTTTCTCAAAAGCTTGTAATAAATCTTCATTAGAAGACACAGAAGAATGAGTAAACTGAGAGGTTTGCTGCTGATTGTTCGGTGGTCCTTGGTTTTGCCTCAGGTGAGGTGCTCGGTAAGGTTGATTTTGCTGCCTGTTGTTGTTATTATTCCACCTCTGATTTCCCTGATTATCTCTGCCTCCCCTATTATTGTTGTCTCTCCAATTCTGGTTTGAATTGTCCTTCCATCCATGGTTATTATTTCCACTTTGATTGTACCCTTGGTTGGGGCGGTCATAGAAGTTGTGAGTGGATGCCACCATGTTGTCTTCTTGTTGGAGCTGCGGGCATTCATCAGTGTAATGACTGTAATCAGCACAAATTCCGCAAATTCTTTGTGGGACTAATTGTTGGTTTTGCTGCGGTTGAGTTTGCTGAGCTTGTTGATTTAATTGCATTTGCTTCAGTAGGTTGGTCATTTCACAGATGCTTCGATTTAGAGCAGCAGTCTCTATGCCAGAAGATACTTCTGCAATGGCCCTTGAACGGCCTTGCTTTTGTCTGTGGTTCCGAGTAGATTCAGCTAAATCACTGATTAATTGCCAAGCTTCATCAGTATTCTTGTACTTCTTCATAGACCCATTGCTGGCACTTTCCAATGTGGTCTTGTCTTGGGGTCTCATTCCTTGTGTGACATAGCTGAGTAGCACGATCTTGTCGATCATGTGGTGGGGGCATGCTTCCAGAAGATTATTGAAGCGCTCCCAGTATTCAAAAAGAGTCTCATTGTCGTCCTGAACAATTGTAGAGATATCCTTCCTCAGTTTATCAGTAACTTCAGATGGGAAGAATTTCTCCAGAAACTCCTTTCTGAGTGTATCCCAGTTGGATACATTTGCTATAGGTTGAGTGTAGTACCACTCTCTCGCTTTTCCCTCAAGAGAGAACGGGAAAGCTTTCAGCAGAATTGAAGTTTTATCAGTGCCATCACGCCTGACAGTAGAACAAGCTGCCTGGAAATCTCTCAAGTGCTTGATAGGCTCTTGAGCAGGTAGGCCATGAAACTTGGGCATCAAATTTAGCAGTGCGGTCTTTATTTCAAAATCCACAGCTACCGCTGGATGATGCGCTTAAAACGGTTGCATTGTAAAATCAGGAGCTCCTTCCTCCTGAATGGTAACTCTTCTAGCTGCCATGTTTTCTGCACGTAAAACAACCAAATCAGTAGAATGGGGGCTGGTTTCTTCCTCAAATTCACTTTCAAATTCGCCCGCAGAGCAGGCTAACCTACGTTGTTCTCGCCTTATTCGTGAAATTGTCCTTTCAATTTCAGGATCGAATATTAGCAAGCGCGGATCAGGAAGTGAACGTGTCATTTGGTGGAAGAAACATGCAGCTCATAGTAGTAAAATTAAATAAAATGCAAATAAATAAATTCTAATTAATAAAATTAGCACTCTATTGCAACTCCCCGGCAACGGCGCCAAAAATTGATGGGAAGCAGAAGCTGGTGAATTAAAAATTTATTAAAATGGTTACGTTGCGAGTATAGTTCTTAACTCACCGAAAATCTGCCTATCAATTTAGAAATATGTCACAGAGAGTTTAATTTAAAATTACTGGGAGTTTTAAGTCCCAGGTCGTCTCCCAACGAGTTGCAGAAAAGTGTGCTGTTTTATTAATCAGATGTTCCAAGAAGTTGAGCTAGGTAAATTGGGAATTAAATTGAGAAATTTTAAATAATATAAATAAAAGCCTTGACTGGGAATTGATTGGTTGGAATCTCTATCATTGATGGTGTGATTGTAAGATTAATTTATAATTAATGGTTGTTCTGTTTGGTTATCCTTTACTAGGTAAAGGAAAGTCAAACAAGTGGGAATGCCAGATCTGTTCACAAGTTGCAACCCACTTAGTTCAAAGGGATTGGCGTCGGTGACAAGATAGCAATCCAACATTTAACCCAATTACAAATTTTCTTTCAATCCTTCCAACTTAAGAGTTCCTTTTAATCAACTCCCCATCAAGTAAGGGAACTACTCACGCATTGCAAATAAAGAATCCATGGCACATGAAAGGAGATTAAAAGAAGACATGATTATTGATATTGAAATTGAATTAAAAAGAAATAATCCTTGCATTAAATAATCATAAAAGTATTTGAATGACAAAATTGAACATAACAAAGAACATGGAAGATTAGAACCAAGTTAAGAGAACAAACTAGAATGATGATGTCTTGATGAGGAAATAACTCTTCTCAATATTCCAATGCTACGATCAATTGAAAATTAAAATCCTAAAACTAGAGAGAAAAACCTAAGAGAGTGAAAAACTAGATCTAAAACTACTGAATGAATGTCTCCGTTGTTTCTGCATATTCTCTGACTCTAGTCTGCTGTTCCGGGCCGAAAACTGGGCCGGAATAAGGCCCAAAATCGCCCTCATCGAATTCTGCAGATTATGCAGATCGCACATGTCACGCGATCGCGTCGTTCATGCGGACGCGTCGCCTGTGCTTTCCAATCCGCGCGGCCGCGCAAGCCATGCGGCCGCGTCGCTGCGATTTGCGCTCCTTCGCGCGGTCGCGTGAGCCATGCGACCGCGTCACTTCTCGCTGGTTATCTCCTCAATTTCTTGTGTTCTTTCCATTTTTGCTAGCTTCCTCTCCAATCTCCATCTCATTCATGCCCTATGGGGCCTGAAACACTTGACACACAGATCACGGCATCGAATGGAATAAAGGAGAATTAAAAGTGAATAATTAAAGTCTCTAGGAAGCAATTTTCAAACATGTACTAAATTTAGGAAGGAAATCTAAATGCATGCTAAATTGATGAATAAGTGGGCAAGGATCATGACAAAACCACATAATTAAACACAATATAAACCATAAAATAGTGGTTTATCAGTTGCACGGTCCTTCATGCATAGATGATGAGCTGGGGAACGAACATCTCTAAGAATCTCCACCCTCTAGTGGTGGTGGGTCCTGTAGTGGCTAGTAAACTATCAAATCTAGGGTCGGCTCGACATGCTCATCCTCAACGGTCTCCTCCTCCTCTGCTGCCAGCTCAGGGGAATCTACAGGAGCTGGGTCAGGGTCCCGTCCCTTGAGCTTCGCCGATAACCACTAAAAACGGCGCGCATTGCGGTGCTTGTTGCGGCAGACTTCCTGAATGAGGTCCTGGACCAACTCATAAAGAGGTCGGGCAATAGGCGCAGGAGCTGATGATGCTGGTGGTGCTAAAGATGATGCTGGCTCTGTAGTCTTCCTCTTCCTAGTACTCTTCTATGCCAGCTCTTCCCATTCTCTGAATGACAAAAATTGCTGACCACTCGGGACTCTGAACATCCGATCATCCAGCCTCTTCTCCACCTCAGACACTGTCGCTAACCTCATAATAAGCGACGGGAAGGGAATGTTGAACTTTTGCTGCTGGTTCACCTTTCACATCGACTCTCTTATCAGAGGCAGAATAGCTCTCTTTTTACCTTCCAAGATTGCCCAAAGAAGAACAGCCACGTAGACTCTGATATGGGTGGCATGAGTACTAGGCAACAAATTATCAGCGATTATCTGCTGCCATATCCTTGCCTCAGATGAAGGTTGGAGCATGCGATACTGATGTGAGCGGCTTTCTCACCTGAACTGTACTCCCAGCGGGCCTCAGGTCGGCCAATCTTTTCCAGAACAGTATCCAATGAGATTACGCCCTTGATCACATCCGCCTTTATCTTCTAATAAGCATCTCGGCTAGGCGGGATGTGAGGAAGCTGCAGGAGGGCCTCAAACGCATGAGTCGAGGTATCTAGTTGTACCCCGTAGAGAAATACGGTCTCAGCGTCCGCCTTCAGCAGATTTTCATAAAACTCTCTCACGATGGATTCATTAATTTCTATAGGATCAAGATCTATGAAATTCCACTGGTAATAGGCAATCCAGCTATGAATAGCATCCGCATACTTTTTCGGCACATTTAACTTCCTTTCATAATGGAGGGCCTTTGTCTCAAGCTTTCGATATTGGATTTGGGCATCTTCACTCGCAAAGGTGTCCGGCCTATCTCTTGGTTTATCGATAGCGGGAGCTGATGATGAAGCTGGCTCTTTGCCCTTACGGCACATCCTGAAAAATAAAGAACGGAGCACAACTCAGAATCAAATGGTAAATGGCACAAAAGCAAAAGAGGAATTAATTAAAATGGAAATTTTGAGCCAAGAAATTAAATAAACACTTAATTGAGAAAAATATTCTAAAGGTGTGATATAGTCAAGAAAAAGCAATGTGTTCCTCCATTAAGTAGCATAAGTAGCAAATATAAGAATGAGTAACAATTAAAGCATACACAACTTAGGTTAAAACAATTAAAGTGAATTGAATTTGAGAAAGGTTGGCTATTGTAGTTGTGCAGTAAAAATGTAATATTAACAGAAAATGGCACAACAACAATAACCAATTAAATAATAGAGAAGTCTACCTATTCATCCCAACAATAAGGAACTAATCACATAGACCCAGTTCTTGTTGCAAAAGTGGCAAACCTGATAAAAATCAAGTCAAGTCACTAAAAAACATCAAAGGATTAAAGAACAAGTAATATATATGATTATGTGTATTTAGAAAGAAAGATGAATAAGCAATTCTCCCAATTCATTTAATCAAATGTCATATGCACTTATCAACATTACACCAAATAAATCAATAAAATTGAATTTTAAACCAAATTGGTGCGAGTATACAGGGTAATAATCAAGTGCATTTTTAAATTCAATCACAAATATCATCCAAAATCACATAAAATTTGCACAGTTGTTCATTATAATGCCTAATGAGGATAGAATTTAAGACAAATGGTGGCCAAACATATGAATTAAACAAAAAAACTCATTGAAGCATTCAGTCAAACAGTTGGTGTGCATAGCAAAAATCAGTGTATTCAAATTCAATTCAAGGCATCAGCAACTAGAAAAATCAGAAATCGAACAAGTGCAATCCAATTAACTACTAATCAGGAAATTTAAACCTAACCTAGTAACTAGAATCAAAATTAAAAAGCATTTAAATTGACTAAAAATACAAGAAACAGGGGATGAACCTACGTTGATGATGGAGTGAGAATGGAGGGACAGGGGTGAGTAGGTTACAACTATGGTGGCACAGGGATTTCCACCGCTGGGATCGTGGAAGACTGCATCACCGGAGCAGGGGGTACGTAGGGAACAAGGCACGTAGCAGAGGCTGAAGGAAGAGAGAAAAAAAAAGAGGGAAAAAGAGAGAGAAGGGAGGCGATGGTGGTGGTGGCAGTGTCAGTTGGAGGGTTGGATGGTGGTGTGTGGTATAAAAGTTGGGCTGGGTTGGGTGAGCAAAGAAGAAAGAAAAGGGATGGGGTGGGTGAAGGGGCTATAAGGGTTCTGATTCAAACCCACGCTTAAAACGTGACTTGTGCATATGCACAGGTGGTGTGCATAAGCACACAAGGCAAAAATTAAAGGGTGTTCATACGCACAAGGGTGTGCAGATGCACCCGACAGGAAAGATAATAGAGTGTGTGCGTATACACAGCCTGGTGCATTTGCACAAAAATTCTTTTTCTTTTTTTTTTTAGGGGTAAAGGACAGGTGTGCGTACGCATATATTGGTGCGCACGCACCCAGCAGGGAGCATGAAATGGAGTGTGTGTACACACAGGTGTGTGCGCACGCACAACTCAATGAGAATGGGGGTATGTGTGTGTATGCACAGATATGTGCGTATGCACAAAACTCTTTTTTCACAAAATTTGTCTTTAGCCTCTAAGGGTACCAACAAACATTCATTTCTTCACTATTTGTTACTCCAAGAAGGACTTGAAGTTGATGATCAGTCTCCAAGATAGCATATTGATGTGGACCAATGAACCTCATTGGTGATATTGTTACCCACTCAATTTGCTCTTGGGATGGAGTTACTCTTTTGGACTCTTGCATAAATACCTCCACCTCTTGGTTGTCTACCTCTTCCTCATCAACATTTTCTAGCTTTTATTCACCAACCTCCTCTAAGTCTTCCTCATTATTACTCAAATCATATTTAGGAGGTTGTGTGAAGTATACATCCATATCTTTCTCAAACTCAATGGGAAAAAGTTCATCAAGATTTTTAAGGGGATTGACGAAGGTGGACAAAAAATCATTGATGATTGAATCCACTTCTTGATTAATTTCCCTTAATTCTTCATTTACCTCCTCTTGTAATTCATGTCTTAACTTCTCATCTTCTACTTGAGCTTGTGAATTTTCCTTCACTCCACACTCCTCACTTGACCTTGGTCCCTCACATTTATCCAAGGAATCGCTTTGGCTAGGGGATGAATGTAATGAGGCTAACCGGGTTAAGGCCTCGGCCAATGTAGTCATAATACACTCTTACTTCTTCCGGAACTCCTCTCTTACTTGAACAAGCACATGGAGTGTTTCTTGTGTGGATTGATTCATATGTGAAGATGAGGCTTGGATTGATAAAAATTGAAAAAAAAAACTCATGAGTGTAAGGTTTTGGCTCTGTATATAGTGAAGTGGTGGTGTATAGAATTGGTGACAAGACAGATAACTGTTTGGGTTATATGGAGGTGGATGATGGTAATGGTGTGGATTCATCACTCCCTATAATATAATCAACTACTAACTTCAAGCAAAGGGGGTGATAACTTATAGAGAAAATAGAAAGTAAAAACAAAAGATATCAATAAACAAGAGAAACTAAAATACTAATTACTAATAACCAAAAAGTAAGCTATTTATACTATTCACATATTCGCAATAACAAAAAATATGACATCAATTGCATTGTCCCCGGCAATGGTACCAAAAACTTGACGAAGAGATTTATGCCGGACTAGAATTTCTCAATAGAAAATAAGCGTTTCATTGCTAGTATAGTTCAAATCGGCAATCAAATCCCCACATCAAAGTTTAATTTAAAAGATTGTCACAATCCAAAACAAATATAAATATGGAGTTTTAAATCCTGGGTCGTCTTCCCTCGGATTATGCAATTTGGTGTGCACACTTTTGGTTGTGAAATAGGGGAGTTTTCAAGCATAGAACGGAAAATGTACAAAAACTAAAGAATAAATAAACTAACAATGGATTAAAAGACATTTATTGCAAATTAAAAGAAAACAAGCTCAAAACTAGTGAAAATGTGATAGATGCATAAAAGAGCCTTGACTTGAGAATGGGAGTTAAGGAATCCTATCATTGTCATAACCACAACTATGGCAGTTATGATGAGTTAGTCTCACTTCATCAACCCCTAACATCGAGGAGTAAGTCAAGCTAGCATAATTGATCTTAATCCACAAGTCTTAGCTAACTTACTAATTAACTTAGTAAAAAATTAGTGTTAGTGGAAACAAGAGTCAACTAACAACCCAAGAATTACCACTAAATGTCGGACATTATGACTCCAGTATCCTAAGAACTCATTTCCCAAGCCAAGGAGTGAAAATCTACTCAAAATCTGTAAGTGACATTTTCACAAACACTTGGTGGGCAATAAAGCAAAACATGGCAAATTGCAAGAGAAAATGAAAACTATAATCAAACTATGCACAATAACAATAATAGAAACTCAATCGAACATATATAAAAGATTCAAGAAATCAAAATTGAGCAAACTAACAAAATAACTTCTATTATAAGGAAACAAAAGTAAATGTGATGTGCTTTAAAAGAAAATTAAAGAGTACTTACAAAAGTAGTAAATAGAAATTCAAGATCAAAATTGTATATGAGCTATTCTACTATGAACCCTAATTAAAACCTAAGAGATAATTTCCTAACCTAAACCTAACTAAAACTACTACTACTACTATAGTGTGTAATGTTTGTAATGTGGCCTTTTGATATTGAATGATATCCCTTGATATAGCACTCTAAATTAGCTTCAACACTTTCAAAATTCGAGCAAGAGGCCTCTAAAATTGCAAGTCACATGCTTCATTAATTGAGTCACGCGCTCAGACTTGTGCGTACGCACAGAGTTGTGTGCGTATACACACTTAACCAACACGTGAGCTTCTGGCCAGTAGAACAGGCATGCATCTTTGCATTGTGTGTATTGATTAGGTGTACATCTTTTATTTGGTTTGCCTTGTTGATTAATTGTATCTTTATGCTACTTGACCTAATTACTTTATCTGTTCTCTCTACCTGTGTATTCCTTGTATTGCTTTGCATGTGTTTGAATAATTGAGAGGTCCCTTATGTTGGCTCAGGGCTGTTCTTGATGCGATGTTAATGATTGAATGATTAAATGATGGAAATGAGTATTGATTGATATTTGAGCTCCCTGGGTAGATGCAGTGGTTCGCTCCACTTTCTCTAGGTTGAGAATTTGAGAGTACTAATATAACTAATAATTTGTATTGAGACCGTTGAGATTTACAAAGATTGTTGAGAAAAATTATGTTAATTGATCTATAGAAACTGAATGTTGTTAATATACATTGTTAGAGACTGATAAAACTTGAAGTGCTTAATACTACAATGAACAATAATAATATTGAGAGGATTAATAACTTAGTGTTAGAAAGAATTGAGATTAAAGACAGTTGACAAGGCTGAGACTTAGTAACTGTACCATGTTTGGACTAGAAAGGACCCTAGGCTTGAACCTTGAATGATTGGAGTATAGGATTGCCTAATGGGTTCATATCATTTTACATCGTCTCTATTTGGAGTTGTTACCCTACTGAGAATCCGAAAGGATGATGTTCTTACCCGTTTCGGAAATTATTTATTTTTCAGATGCAGGACGTGAAGTATCTCGCTGAGCATGCTGGATTCTCTTTGGGAAGTAAAGATTTCATTTTGGGACTTGTATATTTTGCACTTAGCTATATTTGTTCTCCACTTTTGTATATTGTAACTGTATGTCCTTCTTAGAGGTTGACTTTGAAGAAATAGGTTGTATTTTGTATCTTTCTGGATTGTATTATACTTACTAGCTAGCCTTGTCTTTGCAAGTCGAGATTAGTATTTGTTATGTATCTCCTTTTGAATTATATCTATATTTTTCGTTTATGTATATCATTGACGTTTTCGAGTGCGATACGACTTTTGTTATGTCATCTTTTCTTCACAGGCTCCTAGATATATCATTATCCTTCAATTACTATGTATGTACTTTAAGTTTTAGAGGTCGTAATGCCTCGCCACCTCTGACTTACGATTGCAGCGTAAGGTTTTGTGAGGTAGGGTGTTACACTATGGTATTAGAGCTGTTCTTTTCCATAGAGCTTGAGAGACGGACTGACTATGCTTCTGAGCATACTTTGGTTGTGTGTACATGCTATTTAGGATGTCTTCTTGACTTATATAGCATAAATGTTTATGAGTATACCTTTGGAGATTCGAAGTACTAGACTTGAGATATTAAGAATGATCCCCTTGATATCAATTGTTTGGTGTGGACAAGACCTAAATGGCGTCTCATGGATGTGAGCAAGGTTATCCAGTTGATTTTTATGGCCGCTCAGGAAAATATGGCTACTGCTATGCAAGTTACTGCTGATAAGTTGGGACAACATGTTGGAAATAAAAATGGAGGCAAAAATGGAACTAGTAGTAGAGACAACCAAGGAGTTAGAACTCGTACAACTGAGTAAAGGTCAATGAAGTTTAGATAGAGAGATAAAGAGATTCAAAGATATGTTTGGTTGATGTGGGAGAATGATTAAGTTCTTAATGGTAAACGATCAAAGTGGCGCAGTGAAAGTGCGATGATTTTTGATGGCCTTACGGTTGTTATGATGTGAAAGAGAAGTTTTGGGATATGAGATTGTTGCAAGGGTTAATGGAGGATCGAGGAATAAGAAGTGTGAGTATGTGGTTTATGTTACAATAGATTGAGTTAAACTAAGGTGTTTAGATGATGCTTATTAAAGATAGATATTGTTGGCGTTGAGTGATTGATTATTATGTCGAGTTATCTTAGTAATGGCTATACCCATGAGAATGCAGGATTTATATTGAATGTCAAGTAATGGATAATTTGAAGTTAGTTTGGGATTGATTTGGGGAGACTGAAATTGGGTGAGTTATTAGGCAAAAAGCTAGATGGGACTCATGGTGAGACAAATGAGTATGGCATAGTGGTGCACGAAATTACAATCACACTTTTGCAACTCCGCACAACTAACCAGCAAGTGCACTGGGTCGTCCAAGTAATACCTTACGTCAGTAAGGGTCGATCCCACGGAGATTGTCGGCTTGAAGCAAGCTATGGTTATCTTGTAACTCTTAGTCAGGATATCAATAATTCTCAGATTCAATTGTAAAAAGTAAAAGAACATGAAATAAATACTTGTTATGCAGTAATGAAGAACAGGTTGACGCTTTGGAGATGCTTTGTCTTCTGAATCTCTGCTTTCCTACTATCTTCTTCTTCATGCACGCAAGGCTCCTTCCATGGCAAGCTTTATGTTGGGCATCACTGTTGTCAATGGCTACTTCCCGTCCTCTCAGTGAAAACGTTCCAAATGCGCTGTCACCGCACGGCTAATCATCTGTCGGTTCTCGATCATGCTGGAATAGGATCCATTGATCCTTTTGCGTCTGTCACACGCCCAACAATCGCGAGTTTGAAGCTTGTCACAGCCATCCCTTCCCAGATCCTACTCAGAATACCACAGACAAGGTTTAGACGTTCCGGATCTCAGGAATGGCCGCCAATAATTCTAGCTTATACCACGAAGACTCTGATCTGAATCATGAGGCTAAGAGATATGCATCCAATCTAAGGTAGAACGGAGGTGGTTGTCAGGCACGCGTTCATAGGTGAGAATGATGATGATTGTCACGGATCACCACATTCATCAGGTTGAAGTGCGAATGAATATCTTAGAATAGAAGCAAGCGTGATAGAATGGAAAACAGTAGTAATTGCATTAATTCATGAAGAACAGCAGAGCTCCTCACCCCCAACAATGGGGTTTAGAGACTCATGCCGTAGAGGATACAGTATGAAACGTGTAGAATGTCATGAGGTACAAGATGAATCACTAAAAGTAGTTTTTATAGTAAACTGGTGACCTAGGGTTACAGAAAATGAGTAAGCTAGGGTGTTTAGTGTAAAAATCCACTTCCGGGGCCCACTTGGTGTGTGCTTGGGCTGAGCATTGAAGCTTTCATGTGTAGAGACTTTTCTTGGAGTTAATCGCCAGCTTTTGTGCCAGTTTGGGCGTTTAACTCCAGTTTTTATGCCAGTTCCGGCGTTAAACGCCAGAATTCTTGAGCTAACTTGGAACGCCTGTTTGGGCCATCAAATCTCGGACAAAGTATGGACTATTATATATTGCTGGAAAGCCCAGGATGTCTACTTTCCAACGCAATTGAGAGCGTGCCAATTGGGCTTCTGTAGCTCCAGAAAATATACTTTGAGTGCAGGGAGGTCAGAATCCAACAGCTTCTACAGTCCTTTTTCAGCCTCTGAATCAGATTTTTGCTCAGGTCCCTCAATTTCAGTCAGAAAATACCTGAAATTATAGAAAAACACACAAACTCATAGTAAAGTCCAGAAAAGTGATTTTTAAATAAAAATATAATAAAAACTAATTAAAATATACTAAAAACATACTAAAAACAATGCCTAAAAGCATATAAATTATCCGCTCATCACAACACCAAACTTAAATTGTTGCTTGTCCCCAAGCAACTGAAAATCAAATAGGATCAAAAGAAGAGAATATACAATGAACTCCAAAAACATCTATGAAGATCAGTCTTAATTAGATGAGCGAGGCTATCAGCTTTTTGCTTCTGAACAGTTTTGGCATCTCACTTTTTCCTTTGAAGTTCAGAACGATTGGCATCTATAAGAACTCAGAATTCAGATAGTGTTATTGATTCTCCTAGTTAAGTATGTTGATTCTTGAACACAGCTACTTTATGAGTCTTGGCCGTGACCCTAAGCATTTTGTTTTCCAGTATTACCACCGGATACATAAATGCCACAGACACATAACTGGGTGAACCTTTTCAGATTGTGACTCAGCTTTGCTAGAGTCCCCAATTAGAGGTGTCCAGAGCTCTTAAGCACACTCTTTTTCCTTTGGACAATGACTTTAACCGCTCAGTCTCAAGTTTTCACTTGACACCTTCACGCCACAAGCACATGGTTAGGGATAGCTTGGTTCAGCCGCTTAGGCCAGGATTTTATTCCTGTAGGCCCTCCTATCTACTGATGCTCAAAGCCTTAGATCCTTTTTTATTTCACCCTTGCCTTTTGGTTTAAAGGGCTATTGGCTTTTTCTGCTTGCTTTTTCTTTTTCTTTCTTTTTTTTCGCTTCTCTCTTTTTTTTTTGTTGGCAAGCTTTTCACTGCTTTTTCTTGCTTCAAGAATCAATTTTATGATTTTTTAGATTATCAAATAACATTTCTCCTTTTCCATCATTCTTTCAAGAGCCAACAATTTTAACATTCATGAATCAACAAATTCAAAAATATGCACTGTTCAAGCATTCATTCAGAAAAACAAAAGTATTGCCACCACATCAAAATAATTAATCTGTTTTAAAATTCGAAATTCATGCACTTATTTTTCTTTTTCAATTAAAAATATTTTTCATTTAAGAGAGGTGATGGATTCATTTTCACAGCTTTAAGGCATAGACACTAAGACACTAGTGATCATGTAATAAAGACACAAACATAGATAAACATAAAGCATAAAAATTCGAAAAACAGAAGATAAAGAACAAGGATATTAAAGAATGGGTCCATCTTAGTGATGGCGGCTAGTTCTTCCTCTTGAAGATCTTATGGAGTGCTTGAGCTCCTCAATGTCTCTTCCTTGCCTTTGTTGCTCCTTTCTCATGAATCTTTGATCTTCTCTAATTTCATGAAGGAGGATGGAATGCTCTTGGTGCTCCACCCTTAGTTGTCCCCTATTGGAACTTAATTCTCCTAGGGAGGTGTTAATTTGCTCCCAATAGTTTTGTAGAGGAAAATACATCCCTTGAGGCATCTCAGGGATTTCATGATGATGATTTTCCTCATGCTCTTGTTGAGGTCCATGAGTGGGCTCTCTTGTTTGCTCTATCCTTTTCTTAGTGATGAGCTTGTCCTCTTCAATGAGGAGTCTTGGCCACAACTTCATAAAAGTGGTCTTGATGGACCTTTGAGATGAATCTCTCCATCTCTCATGACTCGAAGGTGGAAGCAATTGCCTTTCCATTCCTCTTTCTAGAGGTTTCTCCGGCCTTAGGTGCCATAAATGGTTATGGAAAAACAAAAAAAAGTTGAGCTTTTCCACACCAAACTTAAAAGGTTTGCTCGTCCTCGAGCAAAAGAATAAAGAAAGGAGGAGAAGAAGAAGAGATGGATGAGATGGAGGTGTGTGAATTATTCGGCCAAGGGGGGTTTTAGGTAGTTATGATGTGGAAAAGGAATGAGAGATGGTTTGAATTTGAGTGGGTGGGTGTAGGTGGTTTGTATGATGGTTTTGGAGGAGTAATAGAGGTGATTGGTGGAGGTTATTTAGGGAAGAGTATTATAAAAAAGTGTGAAGAAGTGAGAGAGTGAGTTAAGGGTGGTGGGGATCCTGTGGGGTCCACAGATCCTGTGGTGTCAAGGATTTCCCATCCCTGCACCAATTAGGCTTGCAAAACGCCCTTTGCTGCCAATCCTGGCGTTAAACGCCAGGTTGCTGCCCATTTCTGGCGCTTAACGCCAGTTTCTTGCCCTTTTCTGGCGTTAAACGCCAGTCTGGTGCCCATTTCTGGCGTTAAACGCCCAGAATGGTGCCAGACTGGGCATTTAACGCCCATTCTGCTGTCTTTACTGGCATTTAAACGCCAGTAGGCTTCTCCTCCAGGGTGTGCTATTTTTCATTCTGTTTTTTAGTTTGTTTTTGCTTTTTCAATTGTTTTTGTGACTTCACATGATCATCAACCTACAGAAAACATAAAATAACAATGGAAAATAGAAATTAACATAGATAAGTAAAATTGGGTTGCCTCCCAACAAGCGCTTCTTTAATGTCAGTAGCTTGACAGTGGGCTCTCATGGAGCCTCACAGATACTCAGAGCATGATGATGGCCTCTTAACACCAAACTTAGAGTTTGGTTGTGGCTGTCCAACACCAAACTTAGAGTTTGAATGTGGGGGTTTTATTTGACTCTGTATTGAGAGAAACCTTTCATGCTTCTTCCTTTTCCTGTCTGCAAACCATGGTGCTTCCTGAATGGCGAAGAGTTGCTCATCCAGAAAGGTTTCAGAGATCTCAGTAGGAGGGTGGGATGCCCCTGCTACTGGTTCTATCCGGGACAGGTGATCAGCTACCTGGTTCTCTGTCCCTTTTCTGTCTCTTATTTCGATATCAAACTCTTGCAGAAGCAACACCCATCTTATGAGCCTGGGTTTTGAATCCTGCTTTGTGAGTAGGTATTTAAGAGCAGCATGGTCAGTATACACAATCACTTTTGAACCTACTAAATAGGATCTAAACTTGTCAATGGCATAAACCACTGCAAGTAACTCTTTTTCTGTGGTTGTATAATTCTTTTGTGCATCATTTAAAACACGGCTAGCATAGTAAATGACGTGCAGAAGCTTGTTATGACTCTGTCCCAACACTGCACTAATGGCATGGTCACTGGCATCACACATTAGTTCGAATGGTAATGTCCAGTCAGGTGCAGAGATGACTGGTGCTGTGACCAGCTTGGCTTTCAGGGTTTCAAACGCCTGCAGACACTCTGTGTCAAACACAAATGGTGTGTCAGTAGCTAGCAGGTTGCTTAGAGGTTTTGCAATTTTTGAAAAATCCTTTATGAACCTCCTATAGAATCCTGCATGTCCCAGAAAGCTTCTGATTGCCTTTACATTGGCAGGTGGTGGTAATTTTTCAATTACTTCCACTTTAGCTTGATCCACCTCTATTCCCTTGTTTGAAATTTTATGCCCAAGGACAATTCCTTCAGTCACCATGAAGTGACATTTTTCCCAGTTTAAAACTAGGTTGGTCTCTTGGCATCTTTTCAGAACAAGTGCTAAATGGTCAAGACAGGAGCTGAATGAGTCTCCAAATACTGAAAAGTCATCCATGAAGACTTCCAGAAATTTTTCCACCATATCAGAGAAAATAGAGAGCATGCATCTCTGAAAGGTCGCAGGTGCATTGCACAGTCCAAAAGGCATCCTTCTGTAGGCAAATACTCCAGAAGGACATGTGAATACTGTTTTCTCTTGGTCCTGAGGATCCACTGCAATTTGGTTGTAACCTGAATAGCCATCCAAAAAGTAGTAATATTCATGACCTGCTAGTCTCTCTAGCATCTGGTTTATGAATGGTAAATGAAAGTGATCCTTTCGGGTGGTTGTATTGAGCCTTCTGTAGTCAATACACATACGCTACCCTGTAACTGTTCTTATAGAAACCAGTTCATTCTTTTCATTATGAACCACTGTCATGCCTCCCTTCTTGGGGACAACATGGACAGGACTCACCCATGGGCTATCAGAAATAGGATAAATAATGCCAGCCTCTAGTAACTTAGTGACCTCTTTCTGCACCACTTCCTTTATGGCTGGATTTAGCCGCCTCTGTGGTTGAACCACTGGCTTAGCATCATCCTCCAATAGGATCTTGTGCATGCATCTTGCTGGGCTAATGCCCTTAAGGTCACTTATGGACCACCCAAGAGCTGTCTTGTGTGTCCTTAGCACTTGAATTAGTGCTTTCTCTTCCTGTGGATTTAAAGCAGAGCTTATGATCACTGGAAAAGTGTCACCCTCTCCCAGAAATGCATATTTCAGGGATGGTGGTAGTGGTTTGAGCTCGGGTTTAGGAGGTTTCTCCTCTTCCTGAGGGATTTTTAGAGGTTCTTTTATTTCCTCTGGTTCCTCCAAATCAGGCTGAACATCTTTAAAGATGTCCTCTAGCTCTGACTCAAGACTCTCAGTCATATTGATCTCTTCTACCAAAGAGTCAATAATTTCAGTGCTCATGCAATCATTTGATGTGTCTGGATGCTGCATAGCTTTGACAGTATTTAACTTGAACTCATCCTCATTGACTCTCTGGGTCACTTCCCCTTTTTGTACATCAATAAGAGTTCATCCAGTTGCTAGGAAAGGTCTTCCTAGAATGAGAGTTGCACTCTTGTGCTCCTCCATTTCCAGCACTACAAAGTCAGTGGGAAAGGCGAATGGCCCAACCTTGACAATCATGTCCTCAATGATGCCTGATGGATATTTAATGGAGCCATCAGCAAGTTGAAGACATATCCGGGTTGGTTTGACTTCTTCAGTCAACCCAAGCTTTCTGATAGTGGATGCAGGTATTAGGTTGATACTTGCTCCAAGGTCACATAGAGCTGTCTTGGTGCAAGCATCCTCTAATGTGCATGGTATCATAAAGCTTCCTGGATCTTGAAGCTTTTCTGGTAAGCTTTTTAGAATGATTGCACTGCATTCTTCAGTGAGAAACACTCTTTCAGTTTCTCTCCAATCCTTCTTATGACTTAAGATCTCTTTCATGAACTTAGCATAAGAGGGTATTTGCTCAAGTGCCTCTGCAAATGAGATCTTTATTTCAAGAGTCCTGAGATAGTTTGCAAAGCGAGCAAATTGTTTATCCTGTTTCGCTTGGCGGAGCTTCTGAGGATAAGGCATCTTGGCTTTATATTCTTCAACTTTAGTTGCTGCAGGTTTATTCCCTACAGAAGTGGTTGGAGAATCCTTCTTAGAGGGGTTACTATCAGCACTTGCAGGTATCTGATCCCTCATTGGCATTTGAACGCCAGGAATGAGGGTTGAATGGGCATTTAACGCCAGGTTCCCACTCTTTTCTGGTGTTTGAACACCAGATTTGGGCATCCATTGGGCGTTTAACGCCAGTTTTTCCCCCTTTTCTGGCGTTTGAACGCCAGAGTTATTCCTATCTGGGCTCTTGATGTCCTCAGAGGGATTTTGGGCAGTGGTTTGGTCATCCTCTGTCATTTGTTCCTTTCTTGACTTTTTGCTACTTTGAGCTGAGTTATTCAATGTCTTCATGCTCCTTAGTTGGACAGCTTGGCATTCTTCTGTTATCTGTTTAGATAGCTGCTGTCTTGTCTGATTCAATTGTGCTTCTATATTCTTGTTAGCATTTTTAGTGTCTTGGAGCATCTCTTTGAATTCTGCTAATTGTTTTGTCATAAGGAGTAATTGCTGATTAAGTTCAACAATCTGTTCTTGAGGATTAGGATCAGTAGTTACTACTATAGCCTCTTCTTTTATGGAGGACTCACTGTTTGAGTACAGATGTTGATTTCTAGCAACTGTATCTATGAGTTCTTGAGCCTCTTCAATTATTTTTCTCATGTGTATAGATCCACCAGCTGAGTGGTCTAGAGACATCTGAGCTTTTTCTGTAAGTCCATAGTAGAAGATGTCTAACTGTACCCACTCTGAAAATATTTTAGAGGGCATTTTCTTAGCATCCCTCTGTACCTCTCCCAGGCATTATAAAGAAATTCATGATCTTCTTGTTTAAAGCCTTGGATGTCCAGCCTTAGCTGTGTCATCCTTTTTGGAAGGTAAAATTGATTCAGAAATTTGTCTGTTAATTGTCTCCATGTTTTTATGCTTGCTATGGGTTGGTTATTTAACCACCTCTTAGCTTGATCTTTTACAGCAAATGAAAACAATAATAATCTGTAGACATCCTGATCCACTTCTTTATCACGTACTGTGTCAGCAATTTGTAAGAATTGTGCCAGAAACTCAGTAGGTTCTTCCTGTGGAAAACCGGAATACTGGCAATTTTGCTACACCATGATAATGAGCTGAGGATTTAGCTCAAACCTTCTTGCTTTGATGGGAGGTATACAGATGCTACTCCCATATGCAGCTGTAATGGGGTTAGCATATGACCCCAGAGTCCTTCTGGACTGTTCATTTCCACTTATGTCCATGATGGAGAAAAGGGAATTGATATGAATTGCAAATAAATTATATTTTTGTTTTTTTATTTATTTAATTAAAAGTGACCGAAAATAATAAAATAAAATAAAAGGAAAATAAAATAAAATTTTGAAAACTAAAAGAAAATAAAATCAAAGCAAATTGAAAAACTAAATTAATTAATTAATTAAAAATATTTTGAAATTAGCAATTAAAAAGATATGATTGAAAATTATTTTGAAGAAGATATGATTTAGAAGATATGATTGCAAATTTAAAAAAAAAGATATGATTGAGAATTCTTTTGAAAAAGATATGATTGAGAAGATATGATTGCAAATTAAAAAAAAGATATGATTGAAAAGATATGATTGAAGAAATTAGAAAGATTTGATTTTTGAAAAAGATTTGAAAAGATCAATTTTTGAAATTAGAATATTGACTTGACTAAAAAAAGGTATGATTTTGAAAATCTTTGATTAAATTAATGCAAAATTTCGAAATTTATGAGTAAAATAAGGAAAGGATATTTTTTTGATTTCTGAATTTTAATGCGGAAAGAGAAAAACAACAAAATGACACTAAACTTAGAAATTTTAGATCAAAACACAGAGAACAAACAAGCAAACTTTGAATGTCAAGATGAACACCAAGAACACTTTGAAGATCAAGATGAACATCAAGAATAAATTTTTGAAAAATTTTTAAGTAAATAAAAGCACAAGGGATACCAAACTTAAAATTTTTAGAAAATCAAACACAAATTTTCGAAAAATTAAAGGAAAACACAAAGAAGACACCAAACTTAAAATTTTTAGAAAATCAAACATAAATTTTCGAAAATTTAAAGGAAAACACAAAGAAGACACCAAACTTAGAATTTTTTTTTTAAGATCAAGAAAGAACTAAGAACATGCAAATTTGAAAAATTGAAAGAAAATAAAAGCATGCAATTGACACCAAACTTAAAACATGAAACTAAACTCAAATAAAAGAATCTAAACCAACAAAAATAAAATATTCCTAATCTAAGCAACAAGATAAACCGTCAGTTGTCCAAACTTGAACAATCCCCAACAATGGCACCAAAAACTTGGTGCACGAAATTACAATCACACTTTTACAACTCCGCACAACTAACCAGCAAGTGCACTGGGTCGTCCAAGTAATACCTTACGTCAGTAAGGGTCGATCCCACGGAGATTGTCGGCTTGAAGCAAGCTATGGTTATCTTGTAACTCTTAGTCAGGATATCAATAATTCTCAGATTCAATTGTAAAAAGTAAAAGAACATGAAATAAATACTTGTTATGCATTAATGAAGAACAGGTTGAGGCTTTGGAGATGCATTGTCTTCTGAATCTCTACTTTTCTACTATCTTCTTCTTCATGCACGCAAGGCTCCTTCCATGGCAAGCTTTATGTTGGGCATCACCGTTGTCAATGGCTACTTCCCGTCCTCTCAGTGAAAACATTCCAAATGCGCTGTCACCGCACGGCTAATCATCTGTCAGTTCTCGATCATGCTGGAATAGGATCCATTGATCCTTTTGCGTCTGTCACACGCCCAACAATCGCGAGTTTGAAGCTCGTCACAGCCATCCCTTCCCAGATCCTACTCAGAATACCACAGACAAGGTTTAGACGTTCCGGATCTCAGGAATGGCCGCCAATAATTCTAGCTTATACCACGAAGACTCTTATCTGAATCATGAGGCTAAGAGATATGCATCCAATCTAAGGTAGAACGGAGGTGGTTGTCAGGCACGCGTTCATAGGTGAGAATGATGATGATTGTCACGGATCATCACATTCATCAGGTTGAAGTGCGAATGAATATCTTAGAATAGAAGCAAGCGTGATAGAATGGAAAACAGTAGTAATTGCATTAATTCATGAAGAACAGCAGAGCTCCTCACCCCTAACAATGAGGTTTAGAGACTCATACCATAGAGGATACAATATGAAACATGTAGAATGTCATGAGGTACAAGATGAATCACTAAAAGTAGTTTTTATAGTAAAGTGGTGACCTAGGGTTACAGAAAATGAGTAAACTAGGGTGTTTAGTGTAAAAATCCACTTCTGGGACCCACTTGGTGTGTGCTTGGGCTGAGCATTGAAGCTTTCATGTGTAGAGACTTTTCTTGGAGTTAAACGCCAGCTTTTGTGCCAGTTTGGGCGTTTAACTCTAGTTTTTATGCCAGTTCCGGCGTTAAACGCCAGAATTCTTGAGCTGACTTGAAACGCCTATTTGGGCCATCAAATCTCTGGCAACGTATGGACTATTATATATTGTTGGAAAGCCCAGGATGTCTACTTTCCAACTCAATTGAGAGCGTGCCAATTGGGCTTCTGTAGCTCTAGAAAATCCACTTTGAGTGCAGGGAGGTCAGAATCCAACAGCATCTGCAGTCCTTTTTCAGCCTCTGAATCAGATTTTTGCTCAGGTCCCTCAATTTCAGTCAGAAAATACCTGAAATCATAGAAAAACACACAAACTCATAGTAAAGTCCAGAAAAGTGATTTTTAAATAAAAACTAATAAAAATATAATAAAAACTAATTAAAATATACTAAAAACATACTAAAAACAATGCCTAAAAGCGTATAAATTATCCGCTCATCACATAGGTTTGGATTTGGCATTTCAGTTGGGTTTGAATTGATTTGTATTCGATTGTGATTATGATAAAGGGAATTCATTGGCTGTGATTATGATAAAGGGAATTCGATTGGGATTATGGTTTTGTGCTTGAGAATGAAAAACCTGAATAGCTACCCAAATTGACGTTGAGAGTTGTGACTTTGATTGAGGTCCCATTACAATATAATTATTAAGAATGAGAATTTTAATGAGAAATGATAAATAAAGATTTTCTTACTATTGAAAATTGAAATGCAAAGTTATGATCATGTGTAAGTGGTTGATGGCAATAGAATTACGATAGCCAATACTCCATCGTATAGGTACGAGGCTGTAGAGTCAAGCTTGTTAGGCCCCAAGCTAGTGTCAAGAGACTTCACAAAAGGGGAAGTTCTATTGGCTGAGGTTGCTTGGAGTTGAGCAGGCCTTGAGGAACATACATGGAAATTGGAGACAGATGTGAGGAAGGATTATCCGTAATTATTCGTAGGAAACTAAATTTTGAGGGAAAAAATTTTGTTAAGGTGGGTAGGATGTAAAATTCAAAAAAATGATGAATAATTAATTAATAAATTAAATATGATTAAAGAAGATTAAGAAATTAGAATTTATAATTTGGAGAATGAAAATATTTAGGATACAAATTAAAGCACTAATCTTAAAGGTTTTGACTTAAAGTTGGGCCAACGGGCTAAAATAATTGAATCGAGCTTCATCGAGTCTAAGGCCACACTATTTAAACTCATAATTCATCCAAATTCAGCACTAATGCCCCCATTTTGAGAGAGAAGCTAAGTGGTGAAGAAGGAAGAGAGTGAGGAGGAGAAACCCTAACTCCATACAACTTCAAACCTCCATAACTTTTGCTCCGGAGCTCTGATTGACGAGCCGTTGATAAACCACTATTTTATGATTTATCTTGTGCTCAATTGAGTGGTTTTTATCAAGTCTTTGCACACTTATTCATACAAATTGCATGGTCTTATAATTCCTTCCTAGTTTTGTTCTATGGTTGAAAACTTGCTTCCTAAGCCTTTGATTTGTGTATTTTAAATTCCCTTTCTACTATTCGATGTCGTGATCTGTGTGTTCAGTATTTTCAGGCTTTATAGGGCAGGAATGGCTTAGAGGATGGAGAGGAAGCTTGCAAAAAATGGAAGGAACATAAGAAATAAAGGAGACAACCAGCGAGCATCGACGCGCACGCATGGCTCACACGTGCGCGTGATCTGGAGATTTTCAAAGCGACGCGTGCACGTACCTGACGCGTACGCGTGGATTGGAGTTCTGCAAGATGACGCGTGCGTGTGCATGACGCCTACGCATGACACGCGAAGATGACCAGTGACGCGTGCGCGTGACTGACGCGTACGCGTGACATGCGCGATCTGCAGAAATCACAGAAAATGCTGGGGGTGATTTTGGGCCAAGTTTGGACCCAGTTTTCGGTCCAAAAACACAGACTAGAGCCAGTGGACATGGAGAGACTCAACACACATTCTCATTAGCATAGTTTTTAGTTTTAGTTTGGAATCTAGAGGGAAAATTACTCTTCCTCTAGGTTTTTCTTTTACATTCATAGATTTCTAGTTTTATGCTTTTGCTTTGGATATTGAGAAGAGTCATTACCTCCGTTGAAGTTACTATTCTAGTTTATTTTCTTATTCCCTTACTCTTCCATATCCTTAATCTTTATTCAGAGTTACAATTGGATTGTTTTTAGAATTTATTAATGCAAGAAGTATTTTTCCATTTAAATTTTATTATTAGTTTAATTTCTTCCAATTGATTTTAATTACTATGTTCCCTTTTTACTTCTCTTATAAAACAATGAAGATGGTATTCATGTTAGTAGAGTAGACTCCCAACTTGACTTGGGGTTGATTAAAAGGAGACACTTGAGTTGGAATGCTCAAGTAATTAGTTAAATTAGAAGTTGTTGGCTAATTCTCTATTTACTAACGCTAGTCCTTCCCAAGGGAAAGGACTAGGATTTGCGAATAAGAGTTAGCTCAATCACTTGACTTTCCTTTAATTAGTAAGGGTTAACTAAGTGAAAATAACAACCTTTTAATAATACACTTGAGAAAATCTAACAAGGATAGAACTTCCAATTAATCATACCCCCAGTCAAGGCTTTTTATTCTGAATATATAAATCTCTTTTAATTTACATTGCTTCAATTCACAATCCTTCATTTTCCTGTCTCTAACTCTCAAAAATTTCTCGGAAAACTCCTGATTAATAAAATAGCACTCTTTTGTCAACTCGTTGGGAGACGACCTGGGATTCATACTCCCAGTATTTTCATTCTAATTTTGTGACAACCTTTCTAAATTGATAAGCGGATTTTCGCTGGTTATGAACTATACTCGCAACGTATTTCTATATTGATTTCTTAATCGGTTGATTTCCGCTCGCATCAGCCGTTTATATCCACGAGTTCTTCTTGGAATCCTCTTCAATTCTACATGAACATTATGGTAAGAAAACTTGAAATTCTTGTCCAATTTTCTGTTCCTTTGAATTTTGCATTTTTGGAGTATATGTGAGTTGAAATCTTGTGATTTTGGTAATTTATGGGTATTCTAATATAGATTCCAAGTGGGTTCCATCCCAAATTCGAGTGGGTTAAGCTAAGAAAATCTAATCCCTTTATGCATAATTTTAAGTGGAACCCTAGCGTAAAATGTGAATTAAATTGGTGAAACTAAATTAAATAAAAATGCTGGCTTGCTTGGGTTGAGTTGTGTTGCGATTTTATGGCTTGATTTGGTTGTGGAGAAATTGTGGAGGCTTGATTGATGTTGGGTGAAGTTTGGAATTGCCGAAAAGGGGAAGGATTCAAGGGTGCAAACCGCTGTCAAAGAGGTACGGGTTTTAGTTTCCAGTAGGTATCATGTAAGATTATGTGAATGCCTAGGTTAATTGCCTCTAAGATAGGTAGGATTGAATGGAATTGGTTGATGTTGTGTTAATGGTTGTGATTTGTGAATTGAGTGGTTATTGAGTGATATAAATGTGCATATGAATGAGTGGTATTGGATATGAGTTGTGATATGCTTAATTATGATGTCAATTGGTATGAAAAATTGGATCAGAGGCCGAGATAAGGTGAGATGTCCCCTATGAGGTAAGTCACGGTAAGTAATGAATGTGCCATGAGTGAATTGTTGTTAGATTGATGAAGATTTGGATGTATGAGTGTTGTGCATAAAGTTGTGAGTGGACATAGTTAATGAACTATGTTGAATGAGTTAAAATTGTTGTGATTAGGCTTGGAATATTTGAGACTTGATGATTGAGTATTTAGCATGTTTAGAAATGGTAATTGAGTGATTTGAATCAAGTTGGATTTGAGAATTTGTCAAAATGAGAATTGTGCAATATTTGATAAAAATGAGTTTTTGACCAACTTCGACGGGCCGTAACTTGCCGCTTGGAGTTCGGAATTCAATGAAATTTGTCTTAAATTAAAGGTGGTGATGAGATCTTTAAAATCGTTTAAGAATGATGGAAAACTGAATTTTGTAGAAAAATTATGAGTGATTAAATATTGGTATTTTAAACTAAATTCTGAGAGTTTGTTGAAAACTAGAATTTCAAGTATGGTATGCGTGCCCACACTCACTATGGTGCGTGCACACAGAACAGAACGGGTAATAATGCTCGTGCGTATGCACGAAGGGTGTACATACACACAAGGAAGTTTTGCAAGTTGTGCGTACGCACGAGACAGGAAGTTCATTCTAATCTGTGCATCCACATGACTGTGTGCGTACACACAGGTCCTATTTTTGTGAATAGACTCTGTTTTTTATTGTTTGGCCTACCCAATAATGCGTGAGCATCTTGTACCCTTTTTTCCTTTATTTTCTAGTCGTTTTTAGTTAGAATTTATTAATTTTTATCTTATTTTAGTGCAAAAATCTTCTTTGGATGCTACTTTGAGTTATTTTAGTATTTTTATGATTTCAGGTAAAATTTGGAGTAATTTGCCAGAGTTTTGAGATGAAAAGGAGAAGCTGGCAGCCCCCCTTGGGCGCTAAACGCCCAGCAAGCATTTAGCGCCAGCAAGCCTTGAGACCAGCAACGTTTCTGCCCATTGGGGGCGCTAAACACCCACCTGGCGTTTAGCGCCAGCAAGCCTGATCTGAATTTTAACAAGGCCCACTCTTGAAGCATCTCTAGTTGGATTTAGTCTTTAGTAGTTATCTTATCTTTTTGTAATTTTATTTACAAATGATATCTTCTGGTTTTAGGATTTATTATTTTATTTTATTTTCGAATCAAATTAGGTTAGATATAAAAGGGAAAAGATTCACCCTTTGGGAGATCCGCTCTCTTCGGCACGTTTCACTTTTCGGAACTCTAGTTTTCTCTATAAGTCATGAGCAACTAAACCTCCTTAGTTAATGTTAGGAGCTCTGTTTATTTCTATGGATTAAGACTATTACTTTTCTATTTTGATTAATGTATTGATTCATTTTCAAGGATTGTTTTCATTTTTAATCTTATAAATCTAGGTGGAACGAGAGTATGACCCTTATTCTACATGAATTCTTGTGATTCTCGAGAGAGTTATTTCGCTTGAACAACAGCTTGAAAACAAATTCCTCCTAAATTGCTAATAACATGAACTAATTGGGATATGTGACGTATAATCCTGTTAGCTTTGGGTAATTAGGATTTTTGTGGCCATAAACTAGTTTTGAACTTAACCCTCTAATCGGAATTGAGTGACCACGAGAGTGGCGGTTAATGAAGGTTAGAGGAGATTGAATCACTAAGAGATTAGGGTTTAGTCATCTACAGTTTTCCATGAAATGAATCATGCATTGTTAAAATATTTGGTAAGAACTTTTAATCCGAAAAAGTAAATATCTCGAAAACCTTAACTATTTTCTCTCACTGTTTTTACACCAAACCTTTTATTGCTTTCTTTGTTCTCTTGTTTATTGTTTTATGCAAATTACACCATCAAACAACCTTTTCTATTTGCCCAACTAAGCCAATTAGATAACCATTGTTGCTCAGTCCGACAATCCTCGTGAGATCGACTCTCACTCACCTGACATATTACTTGTATGACCCGATGTACTTGCTGGTTAAGTTGTGCGAGTTCACAATTTGCACACCAAGTTTTTGTCGCCATTTCCGGAGATTGTTTGTGATTGACAACGACTAATTGTCTTGTTGCTTAGATTAGGTATTTTTCTTAGTTTTGATTATTTATTTTTCCTTTAATTTTCGATTTCAGTTTGGTTATTTTTCCTTAATTTTTTATTTTAAGTTTGGTATCTTTTAGTGTTTTCCCCTTTTTATTTTCAAAATTTTTAGACTTTCTATTTTTAGTTTTCAAAAATTTTTATGTTACTTTCTCATTCTTATTTTCGAAATTTTTTTAGTTTAATTGCTTGCTTTGATTTCTTTTATTTCTTTTTTTACATAGGATATCTCACTGGGAGCTCTCTATACTTTGACATAGAGACTTTCACTTTTCTTTGTCTCTTGTTTGTTTGTGAGTAAGAACAAGGATAAAGAATCCCTTCTTGAGTTTGATCCCGAACCTGAGAGGACCTTGAGGCGGCGTCTACAACAAGCTAAAGCTTACAAAGCTAGAGAGAACCTCAATGAAACTTTTGAGAAGGAAGCTATGGACGCTAATGGTGGAAACCCGAATGCTAATGAGCAAGCAAAGAGAACGCTTAGCTCATACACTACACCCACTCCTGACTTCTATGGGTGCAGTATAGTTGTACCTGCCATTGGTGTAAATAATTTTGAGCTTAAGCCATAGCTGATCACTCTAGTGCAGCAAAATTGCTAGTTTCATGGACTCCCGCAGGAAGATTCAAATTTATTCATCTCTAACTTCCTGTAGATCTGTGATACTCTGAAGATGAATGGAGTGAATCGTGAGGTCTACAAGCTCATGTTCTTCCCATTTGCTGTGAGGAACAAAGCAAAGCAGTGGCTTGATTCTCAACCCAAGGAGAGCTTGGATACATGGGACAAGGTGGTCACTGGATTTCTGACCAAATTCTTCCTACCTCAGAAGCTTACCAAACTGAGGGTGGATGTTTAGACATTTAGGTAGAAAGATGGAGAGTCCCTTTATGAAGCCTGGAAGAGATACAAGCTGATGATCAGGAGGTGTCCTCCTAACATATTTTTAGAATGGATCAGAGTACAGATCTTTTATGATGGCCAAGATGTCACTGGACAACTCTGCAGGTGGTTCCTTGCACATGAAGAAGACGTCTGAAGAGGTTAATGAGCTTATTGAGATGGTTGCTAACAACCAATACCTTTACTCTTCTGAGAGGAACCCTGTGAACTCTGGAACTACTCAGAAGAAGAGACTCATGGAGGTGGACACACTGGATGTCATCCTGGCTCAGAACAAGATCATGTCTTAACAGATTAGTATGATTTCTCAACACTTGAGTAGGATGCAAGTCTCAGTTGTCAATACTCAAGATGCATCCTATAACATGAATGGAAGCTACAACTAAGGGGACGCTTATGGCTATGCTCAACCACCACTGAATAGGTTAATTATATGAAAAATACCTCCAGAAATCCCAATAATAATCCCTATGCAAATACTTTTAATCAGGGATGGAGGAATCACCCTAACTTTGGATGGAGAGAGTAGTCACAGAAGCCCCAACAAAACTTCAATAACAACCAGTGTAGCTCCAATCAGAATAGGTTTAACAACCAATAGTTTCAACCCTCTCAGCAGTAACAAGGACCCTCTCAGAGCCAAGATACTCCTGACTTAACCACACTAGTTGCTGAACTTTCCAAGACTACTCACAGCTTTATGCAAGAGACGAGAGCTTCAATTCAGAACTTGGAAGTACAAGTGGGTCAATTTAGCAAGAGGATACCTGAGAGACCTCCTAAAACTCTTCCTGGTGACACAGAGGTAAATCCAAGAGAAAAGTGCAAGGCCCTCACCATGGTCAAAGAGTCCGAGCCTAAGGAGGTGCATGTTGCTGAGGAATTGAAGGAAGAAAAGGCTCAAGAAAAGGCTAGAAGCACATTGTTACATTCCCCATTGGTGGCACAGGAGCCTGAAGTACCACACACTCAAAAGCTTCAAGAGGAGACCAAGGATGAGCATTTCACTCAGTTCTTGGAAAGCTTTAAAAAGTTGCACATCAATATTCCTTTTGCTGAGGTGATGGAGAAGATGCCTTCCTATATGGCATTCATGAAAGGCTTACTCTCTGATAAGAAGGCCTTGAAAGGTGATGAAACTGTGGTCTTGACCAAGGAGTGCAGTGCACTGATTCAGAGAAAGTTACCCAAGAAGATGCCTGATCCAGGAAGCTTCCTGATTCCTTGTACCTTTGGGACTATTACTTTTGAGAAAGCACTGTGTGATCTTGGTTCAAGCATAAATCTGATACCTCTGTCTGCAATGAAGAAGCTGGGAATCCAAGAAGCACAAGCAACAAGGATAACCCTACAAATGGCTGACAACTCTCTGAGGCAGGCATTTGGGCTAGTGGAGAATGTACTGGTCCAGGTTGGAGAGCTATTCCTCCCCGCAGATTTTGTGATACTTGACATGGGAGAAAATACAGATGACTCAATCATCCTAGGAAGGCCATTCCTAGCCACTGGAAGAGCCATAATTAATGTTGAGAGAGGTGAAATGGTGCTGAGGTTACATGAGGACTACATGGTTTTCAAGGTTTTTAAACCTCCACCACTCTCTAACAAAGGAGATACTTGCATGCAGAGTCCATTACACAAGTATCCTCCTTTGGTGGGAACCAATACTATTTTCCCTGACATCAAACCTAAGTTTGGTGTTGGGTGTGCTTTGTCCACCAAGGAGGAAGGCCCCAAGAAGAAGTTATCTAAGGGCTGGAGGAATAAGAAGATTCCTAGTGAGGACTTCTCACTTGGCATGAAGGTGGTGTTTACTAAAAGTTCAGTCATACCACATACTGTGAACAGGATCCTGTCCTTTAAGCATGTTGAGCTAATCCATGATAGCACAGGAAAGAAGTTCACAATGAGGGGTGAAGACTTGAGCCCCTATGATCCTCCTCCCTGTAGAAGCTGATCGTCAAGCTAATGACGGTAAAGAAGCGCTTGTTGGGAAGCAACCAAGCCATAAGTATCCTTTAGTATTTCCATTTTATTTCTGTTTTGATTTTAGTTTTAATTTCGTTCGGTTTTTGATTTTTATTTTTATAGTTTTTCTAGGTTTTCTAATGTTTGTGATCATGTGCAATGCTTAAAACAGGGGCAGGAAGACTTAGACAGAAGAACAAAATGCCCTGGAGCAAGAAAGCTTGGGCACTAAACGCCAGGGAGGGCGTTTAGTGCCAGAGAGGGAGTCATGGAGTGGGTGTTTAATGCCCACAAGGGGGGTTTCTTCACCAATTTTCACTCCCATTTGGGCATTTAACGTCCATAATGGGTGTTTAACGCCAATATGAAAAAAAGTCCTTTGCTGGCGCAAAACGCCAGAGTCGGCGTTTAGCATCCAGTGTTCTGTTTCGAGAATGAAGAAAGGTTTTGGCCAATAGTTAAACTCCAATCCCCAACACCTTAACCAATTCAAACCTATTCCTTCTCTCTCCTCCTTACCCACTTTTTCATCCACATTCATTCATCCCATCAATTATCAAATCCCTTGATTCTCTCAAACTCACCTCCCAGTCCAGCCAATCCACTCTCATCTATCCCATCAATCTCTCCTCCTAACAACCCAAAATTCAAATTCAATTTTCCTCCACCAAAATCTCATGACCAAACCCTCCCACTTCTCCATCTATAAATACCCCACTCCTCTTTCGCTTTTACCACACCTCCAATTACTCTCTTCCTTTCCACTCTTCCCCTCTATACTCTTCCCATTTCCTTTCCCCTCTCTTAACCAAGGCCGAAGCCCCCTCCTCCATTTTTCTCTATCTCTTTTATTTTTATTTTTTTCTCTCCTTATTTTCTATTTTTACTTTGCTCAGGAACGAGCAAACCTTTTAAGTTTGGTGTTGGGCATTCTGCATATCATGGATTTCAGCCCCAAGAATGTGAGGGTGGCGCTGCAGTTACCACAATTACGAGAGGACCTTTATTGTCAACACTGACCAGAGGTTGGATCAGATTCTTGCAGATATTTGCCTCCCCAGAGCTCAGTGAAAGAGGGATTCTAGAGTTCAGCCATACCAGTTGGGTAGGCATGACCTCAAGCCAGTTGCTCGAGGATGGTTGGAGTTCATCCAACGCTCTATTATCCCTACGAGTAACCGTTCTGAGGTTACAGTTGACCGAGCTGTGATGATTCATTATATCATGCTCGGCAATGAGGTGGAGGTGCATGAGGTGATCCCTCAGGAGTTCTACAGGATAACTGATAAACCCATATTTCATGAGTTCTTTTGTGCTTAATTAGAGTGATTTATTCAACTCTTCACCTACTTATTCACATTAATTGCATGGTTTTACTTTCCCTTCCTTATTATGTCATATTGTGAAAAAAAATGTTTCCTAAGCTTTAAAAAAATTAATTATTTTAATTACCTTTATTTCCATTCGATGCCGTGATTAGTGTGTTGAGTAGCTTCAGATTCCCTAACGCTGAATGACTTAAAGGATGAAAAAAGAAAACATACAAAAATGGAAGGAGAAGGCAAAACGGAGCTTTAAGGAAACTGGTATCCACGCGATCGCATGGACGACGCGATCGCGTGCCAAAAGCAAAGAAGCAGCGACGCGGCCGCATGACTGACGCGACCGCGCGCCTTGAGTAGAATACCCACGACGCGGACGCGTGACTGACGCGACCGCGTGGAAAGGAAAAGCTCCAGATGACACGACCACGTGACCCACGTAGATGCGTGACAGAGGCCACATATCAGAATTTTCAGAATACGCCCCCAGCAATTTCTGAAGCCCTTTTTGGTCCAGATCCAAGTACAGAAAGCATATATTAGAGGTTATAAAGTGGAGGAATGCATCCATTCAAAAGAGAGCTCGCCAATTTCTAGTTTTCATGATTTAGATTTAGTTTAGAGAGAGATTCTCTCTCTCTCTTAGGATTTAGGACTTCTTCTTGTTTTGGGAGTAACTCTGGATCCAGGTTTTAATGTTCTTTTATTTCAATTTTACTTTTATTTATTTGATTCCAATATTTGAATTGATTATTATAATTTAAATTATGAATTATTCCATGTTACAGATTTCTATTTGAATTAATGATATTTAAGGTATTTTTCAGTTTATGATTGTTCTCTTTGATTTAAGTTGCCATTGCTTCCCATCTAAGGACACTTTTATTATTCCAGCAATTTACTTTTTTCCCTTTTGGTCTTGGTTAAGAAATCAGTGACTCAACATTATCGAACTCAGCATAATTGATAATCGTTATCTTGCTAATTGATCTGAACTTCAATAATCCCAACTTTTTCCTAGGAAATAAATAGGATTCGAAGGTCAAACTAATTAGTCCCTTGACTTACCTTTGCTTCATAGGTTAACTAAGTGGAATTAAGATACAACTTTCATTATTGTTGAGAGGGATAACTAAGTTGGACTTCTAATTTCCCTTATCTTGTCAAAAGTTGTTTTACAGTTATTATTTATTTTTAATTGCCATTTAATTCACTCGTCATTTAAATTACTTTCTTCTCACCTTCTAAACCCCGATTACAACCTTTATAACCAATAATAAGAACACACTTCCTCGCAGTTCCTTGAGAAGACGACCCGAGGTTTGAATACTCGGTTAACAATTTTTAAGGGGTTTGTTACTTGTGACACCCAAAACGTTTGTACGAAAGGGATTTTTGTCGGTTTAGAGACTATATCTACAACGCGACTGTTTTTATGACATTCTTTACTGGCAGAAATCACGATCGTCAAAATAGCGCCATTGCCGAGGAACTGCTAACGTGTGCCTTATTATTGGTTATTGTAAATATTTTTCTTTTGCTTGTTTATTTATTTTTGTTTTTCCTTTTTATCTTTATTTGCTACTATGAACTCTCACCCCTCTCGCTTTGAGTTTGGTTCTAATATTGTTAAAGGAAATAGAAGTTACAGCAGGAATGTGCATCAAGGTCAGACCAATCAAGGATGGATGGAACCAAGAGGATATAATCAACCCTTTTGGCAGCAACACCCTCCAAGATATCCTGGACAAAGACCATTCTACCATGCATACCCAGCTGAAAGACATGGTGGACAACCTTGTAACTACCAACAAGCCCCACCCCGTGCATATGAACCACCACACACACAAGCTTCTCTTCACCATTCGCCATCATATGATCCTTCCTTACCCCAATACCAATCCAATCGTTCCCAATCATCACCACTTTCCTTTGTATCATGTCCAAGTCCGGCAAACCGCGAAGCAGAGTATCGCCTAAAAGAAACAGTAATTAAATTTCAAACAACCATTTAACAACTGGAGCAAGCACTAATTCAATGGGCCACTAGGCGCTCAAATATACAAGGATCAACCACAGCTCCATGTGGACAGCCCGATGAAGAGCGTAGCATGAAAGAAATACTAGAGACTCCAGTGGACAAGACAGAGAATGAATTCGTACTAGAACAAGTGGAAGAAGCTGTCATTGTTCAAGAAGAAGAGTTGGTTGAAGATCTAGGAGATGCTGAACTTCCTTGGGAATCCAGAATTGAGGAAAACTCCGTCCAAGATGATACAATTGATGCTAAGGAGAATACCGTACAATCTCTAAGGCAAGTCGTTTACGAAGAATCAGACGGAATAATCCAAGAAGCAAATTTCCTTGATGATGATAGTCACAAGTCTAGCTCTCCTAGTGATGAACTTGCGTCCGCAAGTGAATTCTCTGAGATCGAAGAATTTTCTCCAAGTGAATATGAAGATGATGCAGAGGTAGATTTCTCTCAACCTCCAATCTGTGACTCGAGTGATGAGGAAGACATAGAAGACTTTGATCAGGATACAGATACAATTGAAGATCTTTGCAAGGAAGTGGAAGAATTCACAGAAGAGCACAAGGAAACGGAACCTGCAGAACCACCAAAAACACCTATCCCAAGGCCATTACCACCTAATACAAGCTTCAAGTGGGTACAATCCTTAACTTATAATTTTACTTATTCACTTGAATATGGTTTGCTTGAAACAGATGGCCAACTTAGAGCTCTTTGCGGCTTTAAGAGTAAGAGGGAATTGGCTCGTACTCAGAACTGGTGCACCAAGTTCAATAAGGTTCCACGCTTCACCTCGAAGTACACGGATTGGTATCATGCTCAATTGCATGGATCACGGAGAACGTTTGGTCACCACGGTGAGATTCTACTTTTTAACCCGCCCGAATGGAAACTTACAAATCAAAACGGAGGCGGATCTAAAAACACAGCTTGGGATCATGGATTATATTCTGACATTCGTCATCCTGGGAGGCTGAATATCTGTTTGAAGCTGCTCAGAAGCTTTACATGCCTAGTTTGGGACCCCGGAGGCTATTGGCATTCCAAGTACTGGTGGAAATTTTTGGACGAATTTAAACATAAACCACCATAACAGGATACTCTTCCAATGTCCAACTTAAGGACTTTAACAAAAAGTGCTAGGTGGAAGACAACCCATCATGGTATGGTCGCTTCTTTCTCAATCTATTTCTTGTTTATTATTTTCAATTTACCTTTTCATTTTTAACATTAACCTGGAATCATGCATAGCATTCATGTTAATCACTGCATCCTGCATTTTTCAGTTAAAAAAAAAAAGGTTGCACGACGCGACCGCATGCCCTATGCGATCGCGTCATATCGCGAAAAACACCACCCTTGCGAACGTGTGACCCACGCGGCCGTGTGATATATATATCGGCGTAAGGATCCAACGAACAGAAAGTTGGGCTGGAATCGTGCGGCTCTTGTGCGTTTCGCACAAATTGGCCCACGCGATCGCATGCCCCATGCGATCGCGTCACTTACCCAATACCAATCCCACGTGACCGCGTGAGCGACACGATCGCGTCGCATGGATTGCATATCACCCCAAAAGGAGACAGAGAGTTGCGCCGAAACGGTGCTGGAGTCGTGCGTTCAGCACGAATTCCAGCGACGCGATCGCACGACCCACGCGATCGCGTCTCCCCCATTTTCACCCCAACCACGCGACCGCGTGCCCCACGCGGCCGCGTGGATTCGAAAATATAACCCCCCCAGCCACGCGAACCCTATCAGTCGCGCAGCCCCCCCTTCACCCCCAACCCTCTTCTCCTTCTCTGTTCTTCTTCCCTCAGCCGCCGCCGGCCAGCCACCACGCCAACACCCCGACGCCACCGCCGTACCATCCCCTCCCCTTCTCTCTTCTTCCTTCTTCCTCTCTCCTCCCCTTTCCACCACAGCCACCTCCGCGAGCACCGCCCAGCCACCGCCGGCCAACCAGCCGCGCCCCCCTCTCCGCCACCCACCCCCTTCAGCCAGCAACAACCACCGCCCTCCCTTCCCCTATCCTCTTCCTCTCTCACTAACCCTAATACCTCCCTCCGCCACTGCCCCTCAGCCGCCACCGTGACGCCATGCACCACCACCGCGCCGGACGCCGCCGCAGCCACCTTCTTCCCTGTTCCACCCCTTCCGCTTACCAGGTTCCGCAACACGTAACCCTTTTTATCCATTCGTCACTTTTCTGTATTTTTTCCGTTTATGTTCATGATTAGGATAGCTAAACTTGCATGTTGTAGTGGATTTTTAGGTTGTTAGGTAGCTTAGGCTGTGGTTAGTGGATCTAGGTCTGTTTCCTTGCACTGTTCTTACTTCTGTTTTATCCTATGTGCAAATCTGTTGCTGCTATAATCATGATTCATATGCTGCTTCCTTGTATGTTGCTGCTGTTTACATTGAGTTTTTATGTTTATTTTATATCTCTGTACATGCAGCTTGCTTTCTTTTAATTCATATGAACTGATATGATTGCTGTTTATTTTCCGGGACAATCCAATTTTAGCCGGAATGTTGCCCAAATTTTTTGAAAATTGTTTTCATTCTTGTTTTGGTTTGGCAACTCTGTTTTACTCTGCTTCCCCCAAACCATTTCATGAATGCTAGGGCCACTTTCTTATCCTCTTTGATTTCCTAGTTCATAACCTGCATTTGTGATTCACTAATTCCAATTTCTGATTTCTTTATTTCTATTCGAATCAGCATCACCCTGTTTTCTTTATTCGATTATGAGTACTTCTATTCTTACCTGTGAATCCTTGTTATATGGAATTTTTTCTATGCCACTTACTTTCTTAACTCACTAATTTTAATTTACTAATTTCTTTTTACCATACTAACCCTCTTGATCTCTTTTCTGATCACTTTCACTTCTTCTAACTTTCTCACTATGGCATATTGATTTTTTTCTTTCCATTTAACATTAATTCAATCACATTTCAATTACTCATTTTCCTTATTCTATTTCTCCCTTACCGCTTTGAGTTTCCTTTGTTTAAATTACCTATTTGCTTTCCTATTTTATCCATTTCCTGGTTTTCTGTTTTTCAGGATGTCCGCCTCACAAAGGAAAGGCAAAGGCAAGGCTACTGGCAAGCGCAAGCGAGGAGATTCCTCCCAGTCCATCATTGCTCTAATGCACGATTCCTCATGGCGGGAGAAGAACTTCACACAGCAGGAAAAAGCTGACCAGTTGTTCCCTTCGACTGATCCTATAAAATTTGCAAACCGGTACTATGAGCTGAAGTACCCGACTTTTGCAAACTCCAGAAATCTATACCTGGAACGTACCTTGAAGATTCCAGAAGCCCTCCAGCAATACACCACTGAACAAATCAAGCAAAGGGGCTGGTTCTTTCTGGAGAGACCACTAACAGAGGTCAATGCATCTTGGGTACGGGAATTCTATTGCAACTACTACCTTACTACCCTAGATGCAGTGAACTTGAGGGGAAAGCAAATTCTGGTCACTAAGGAGGCCATAGAGACCGTTCTCTAGCTCCCAGCCAAGTCTGATCAGCCAGATGGTTATGCACAGGCTGAGGAGGACATGGGCCAGATGCGGTTTGATTGGGATGCTGTAAAGGCACGGATAGCTCTCGACCCTGCTGTTCCTTGGGAGATGGGTCAGGACACCACTATGCCTAGAGGGATCAAGAGAGTGTACTTAAATGATGAGGCTCGGCTATGGCATCAGATCTTGAGCAACTATGTGATGCCGAGTACTCATGAGACTGAGATCCCAGCTGCCATGATCACCTTCCTCTGGTGTGTGCTGGAGGGTAAGGACCTGTACTTGCCTCGTTTTATCCGGCATTATATGGCCAGGGTCCACGTCCGAGGCACCCTCCCCTTCCTTATCTGGTTACACGGCTAGGCCGTCAGGCTGATATGCCTTGGGAGGATGCCGATGAGTGACCACCAGCAGCGGACTGCAGGAAGATCATCCCTCACAGCAGGAACTTCCTTGCTTTGGGCTACAGACCACCACCTGTCACTGCTACTGATGAGACAGCCCCTCCGTCTGCTGGACCCTCTTCATCCACAGCTGCCCCAGCTGCTCCTGCTGCCACCACTGCACCTCCACCCGCCTCTGAGCTGGTTTATTGCCTCGTGCACCGTCTATTCCGCCAGCTTGATCAGATGGAGCGCCGTAACAGGCGCCGGTATGAGAGATTGGAGCGCCGCAGCAGGCGACGCTATTCCCATCTGAAGCTGATGATCAGACAGGGCGCCGACATCCCCTCCGAGCCCGACACACCATCAGAGCCATCAGAGGAGGATGAGGATGAGCACGAGGAGGAGCCTCATTCCCAGGCGGAGACTCATCAGCAGGAAGGCACAGAGCACGCTACACCACAGCAGGAGGCCCCACATCAGCTTGAGGCTGTAGATCCGGAGATCCCGATCCAGTCAGTCCCCCTTCTACAGCAACCAGACTCTCAGCCCACTACCGCCACAGAGACCCCAGCTACCATCCCTACCAGTGATGACACTCCTTCACACCCGGCTTGATTGAGCATCGGGGACGATGCTTCATTTTAAGTGTGGGGAGGTCGCCATCTCTGGCATTTATTTTGGTGAACTACTACATACTTTTTCTTTTATTTTGGATATTTTTCTGTATTTTTCTCTTTTTCTTTTATTATTATTTTCTGAGTACTTATACATTGCTACTTGTGTATTTTACTCTATTTTCTGCATTTTGCATTTTTTTTGTTCATATTTTAGTTATTTAGTTCATTTTAGTTATTTAGTTTAGTTTGCAATTCTAACTTATTAGTGGATCAATTAGTATAGTTTACCCTTTTTACATAAGAAAGCTTAGTTATAGCTTAGTTTAAATTGACAAATATAAAAAAAAAAGAGTAAGCTAGGAACTTGAACATAATAGATTTAGATCCATAAAACCTTGTATATATAGCATTACATGATGTAGTTAAACTGACAACATTTCATCAAGGAGAAACATTAAAACTTCAAAGGCTACCCTAAATTACTTTTTAAGAGAATAATGAGAATTTTTAACTAAACCTGCATGACATACATAAGTGATAAATGATTTTTCAGCTAGAGAACACATAGCCTATGAGTTTTGAGCTTAACTGTATGGTTACATTCAAACCATAATTTTTATTTCTGTGTGTTCCAACCTTCTTTCTTATTCTGGTGTTCTTTACTTTGTTTTAGTCTATATGTCCGATTATAGAATATAGGTACATCTCAAAATAATGATTGAGGCCATCATTTGATTTTAGCTCACTTATCCCAAATTAGCCTACCCTTTACATCACCTTTGTTAGCCCCCTTTGAGCTTTTTTAAAAAAAAAAAACCTCTTATTCTGTTTTAGCCAAATTACTAGCCTTAAGCAGAAAAACAAAAGAAAATCCCAAGTGAATCCTTGGTTATCTTAAGATAGAAAATTATAAATAGAGTAAAATATGGGAAACTTATTGGGAACATAGTTGATAAAGACAAAAGGTAGAAAAATTAAAAAAAATAAAGCAACTCAAAATTTTGGAAAACAGGCTCATGAAAATTCAAATTAATTAAAATTACCATGTGTATTCAAAAAAAATAGTTAGTTTTCAAGCATGTAAATAAGGGGATACAAAAAGAACTCCCCAAGGCAAAATAAAAAGCAATGCACATGGGATAAAAACAAGAATTGAAACATAAGCATGTGACATCAAAAGCGAGAAAATAGGGAGAATAGGTAAAGAAGCATTGTTTTACTAAGTATGTATGTTAGGTGAGATCTTAGTCTAATTAAGGATTCACTTATTAGCTCACTTAGCCTTATACATATATCCTTACCCTTTGCCTTGACCCCATTACAACCTTAATTAAAGACCTCATGAGTTTTGGTATGACTATGTTCTATAATTGTTGATTGGTTAGACGAAAAACAAAGTTATAGAAAGGAAGAATGAAAAGAAGAATAGAGTGATTAACCCAATAAACACTGAGTGATTAGAGAGAAAACACAAAATCCAGTGAGAGTTCAAAAGCTCATTAAACATTTATCTCTGATTGTCTTGCAAGTTTTTTTTCTCTCATCTCATTTACAAAAAAATGCTTTATTATTTGAGGGTTAGCCATATATGTATATATATCTCCTTGAGAATGTGAAATAATTTGACTACATGTAGGCTTTATATATGAGTGGATGAATTAGAATTGCATGACTCATTAGGTAGATGCATTTAGCATAGGTTGCATTTCATAACATTCCATCACTTTAACCTTAATTATTTACCTTGGATTTAGCATGAGGACATGCTAGTGCTTAAGTGTGGGGAGGTTGATAAACCCATATTTCATGAGTTCTTTTGTGCTTAATTAGAGTGATTTATTCAACTCTTCACCTACTTATTCACATTAATTGCATGGTTTTACTTTCCCTTCCTTATTATGTCATATTGTGAAAAACATGTTTCCTAAGCTTTAAAAAAATTAATTATTTTAATTACCTTTATTTCCATTCGATGCCGTGATTAGTGTATTGAGTAGAATCAGGTTTCCTAAGGCTGAATGACTTAAAGGATGAAAAAAGAAAACATACAAAAATGGAAGGAGAAGGCAAAACGGAGCTTTAAGGAAACTGGTATCCACGCGATCGCATGGACGACGCGATCGCGTGCCAGAAGCAAAGAAGCAGCGACGCGGCCGCATGACTGACGTGACCACGTGCCTTGAGTAGAACACCCACGACGCGGACGCGTGACTGACGCGACCGCGTGGAAAGGAAAAGCTCCAGATGACGCGACCGAGTGACCCACGCGGACGCGTGACAGAGGCCACGTATCAGAATTTACAGAATACGCCCCAGCAATTTCTGAAGCCCTTTTTGGCCCAGATCCAAGTACAGAAAGCATAGATTAGAGGTTATAAAGTGGAGGAATGCATCCATTCAAAAGAGAGCTCGCCAATTTCTAGTTTTCATGATTTTGATTTAGTTTAGAGAGAGATTCTCTCTCTCTCTTAGGATTTAGGACTTCTTCTTGTTTTGGGAGTAACTCTGGATCCAGGTTTTAATGTTCTTTTATTTCAATTTTACTTTTATTTATTTGATTCCAATATTTGAATTGATTATTATAATTTAAATTATGAATTATTCCATGTTACAGATTTCTATTTGAATTAATGATATTTAAGGTATTTTTTAGTTTATGATTGTTCTCTTTGATTTAAGTTGCCATTGCTTCCCATCTAAGGACACTTTTATTATTCCAGCAATTTACTTTTTCCCCTTTTGGTCTTGGTTAAGAAATCAGTGACTCAACATTATCGAACTCAGCATAATTGATAATCGTTATCTTGCTAATTAATCTGAACTTCAATAATCCCAACTTTTTCCTAGGAAATAAATAGGATTCGAAGGTCAAACTAATTAGTCCCTTGACTTACCTTTGCTTCATAGGTTAACTAAGTGGAATTAAGATACAACTTTCATTATTGTTGAGAGGGATAACTAAGTTGGACTTCTAATTTCCCTTATCTTGCCAAAAGTTGTTTTACAGATATTATTTATTTTTAATTGCCATTTAATTCACTCGTCATTTAAATTACTTGCTTCTCACCTTCTAAACCCCGATTACAACCTTTATAACCAATAATAAGAACATACTTCCTCGCAGTTCCTTGAGAAGACGATCCGAGGTTTGAATACTCGATTAACAATTTTTAAGGGGTTTGTTACTTGTGACACCCAAAACGTTTGTACGAAAGGGATTTTTGTCGGTTTAGAGACTATATCTACAACGCGACTGTTTTTATGACATTCTTTACTGGCAGAAATCACGATCGTCAATAACTGACAAGTCCTCTACCTCTGCAAGACTAGCTTTTCCTCACCTCATCTACTGCCTTTGTACAGCAGCTGGAGCGAACATTGATGGGAATACCCCGATCGATATTAATAGACTAATCACTAGGAGGGGTATGAAGCATGTTCATGCTAAGGAGCTCGGGCATGGACCACAGCAAGAGCCAGTTCCTCCTCCTCCTCAGCAACAGGAGCAGCAACCTGAGATGCCTCAGGGATACTATTTCCTTTCCCGGGACTACTGGGACTAGTTGATACATCTTTGGGGGAGCTGACATCATCAGTTGATCAGTTGAGGATTGAGTATCAGGATTATTCTGCCCTCCTCCACCAGCTGGTAGAGGAGCAGCAGAGGCAGAGGCATGAGCTGGAGGAGCTGAGATGCCATAGAGGATTCTCCAGAGGGAGCAACAGCCACCATGACTGAGGTGGTTGAGTTTCATTCTCCCTTCTTTTATCTTATCCTCTGTTTTTCAGTATTTCATTCTATTTTCTATTTTCTATTCTAGGTTTGCATGATCACTAGTAGAATTTCTTTGCTTTCTAGTTTAGTTGTTTGTTTTAGTATTTTATGTTTATTTTAAAAAGATGTCTCATATATTACTCACTAAGCTTAAAGAAAATATCAAAAGAAAAAGAAGCAGTAAAATGCATGAGAACTGAGTTATATATATATATATATATATATTGAGTTGTTCTAGTTACTTTGATGTGGTGGCACTATCTCTATTTCTGAACGTATGAATTAACTGTGCATATTTGATATTGGATTAGAGAATATTAGTTCATGAGGAACATGAACTTAGAAAAGCATTATTGATTCTATGAAATAAGTAAGAAATTGATTCTTGAAGCAAACCTAACAGCAAAAAGAAAAGAAAAGAAAAAAGCCCAAGACTTTGAGTATCAATGGTTAAGAAGGTCAAAACTGATCTAAAGCTCAAAAGAGTGGTTTTCCCTAACCATATGCTTGTGTGCGAAAGTGTCAAGTAACACTTGAGACTGAACACTTAAAGTCATGACCAATTGCTGTTACAGAGTATGCCTAAGGCTCTGAGCACCACTATTTGGGAGAAATAAGAAGAAAAAAATTAGAACTCAAAAAGTTTCCCAGTTAAGTGCTTGTGGTTTTTTGTGTCAAGTTAAGCTTAAAGACAAAACACTTAGAGTCACTGTTAGGCTCAAGGTGCAAAGCACCAAAGAAAAGAAAGAAAAAGCTGTATTCAAGAATCAATCAGAACCCAAAGAAGAGAATCTATAATATCATCTGAGTTCTGATTCTGAAGGATACTAATATTTCTGAGCTTCAAAGAATAGTGAGATCCCGAAGCTATTCAGAGTTAGAGTGTCATCAGCTCCACTCAGTAACTAGACCTTAACATAAATGAACACTCAAGTTTTAGGCATTTATTCTTCTTGGTCCTATATTGTTTTTGGTTTCTTGAGGACAAGCAACAGTTTAAGTTTGCTGTTGTGATGCGTGAGCATCTTGTACCCTTTTTCCCTTTATTTTCTAGTTATTTTTAGTTATAATTTATTAAGTTTTATCTTATTTTCGTGCAAAAATCCTCTTTGCATGCTACTTTGAGCTGTTTTCATATTTTTATGATTTCAGGTGATATTCGGAGAAATTTGGCAGAGTTTTGAGCTGAAAAGGAAAAGCTGGCAACCCCTCCTGGGCGGGGTACCCAGCTGGTGTTTAGCGCCAGCAAGTGTAACATCCTAATTACCCTAAGCCTTACCTCGCACGGTAAAGCAAAGGTTAATAAGATATTACAATAGTTCTAAATCTCATACGTATAATATATAGAAGAAATAGTATAATCTAGAAGCCTGATGAAGGATATAGCTCAAAAACAGAATTTAAAAAGCACAAAACGTACTAACAGAGCTTCTAACTTAAATCACAAGAAATAGATACAGTATAACAAAATATCATAGTATAATATCATAAGAATCTAGCCACAGCTTGCGGAGTTTAAGCCGGCTAGCTATATACAGACCATACATGAAACCAGATAGTAAAAACAGCTTATACAAGTTTTTTTTTCTCTCAATACAAGCCCCTAGGCAAAGTAAAATACAAAAGTGAGAGATGTATAAACAAAATAAATCAAAAAGACTCCAAAAGTATCCAAGATCCTCCGCTTCTGTCACCATCAGAGCAACTCACTGAGGTAGGTTGCGACCTACATCTGAAAAATATAACAGAAATATGGTATGAGAACCGGAGGTTCCCAGTATGGTAACAGTGCCCAGTGATGTAGGATATAAGACCCCGGGATGCCAGAGGCAATCATAGACTTCATATCCATCACAAGATTAATCTTAAGGCATCACTAAAACAAGTAAAGCATAATTATATAAATCCCTAACATAACTTAAACCTTAACATATTGAAATGGTAAACTAAATTAGAGGATTTTCTAGTCTAACATATCTCTGCTGTCCCACAGCCTTCACCAACCTATCCTCCATGCGATCCCATCGCCACTGCCTTCCGAACCTCCTCAATCGTAGGAAAAATCAAAATTAATTACAATGCAAGAAATTCACAAGTAGAAGGATATAATACAAGTAGTTCAAGTAAGCAAGTAGACATGTTATTCAATTAGGCATACAATTACAAGTCGGCAAAGCAGACAAATAGATAGAAAATGCACATGATGAATGCCTGTCCTACTGGCTGTGATATCACATTGTCGGTTCAACTGCCATCCCGACACATCTCCATGGAGATGTCGCCCTTCGGAATCATCAATGGGAACCCCCGAGATATAGTGCTTGGATCACTGTCTGGGGTTTTGTGCCTACACGCTCTATTAATCCAAAAGGATGCGAGCAGGATACTCTTGCCTCAGACCTCACATCTCAACGTAAGCGGGATTAACCACCGTCCTAATGCCGCCGCCGCTACCTCGACAAGCGGGATTAACCATCGTCCCTGCCGGACACATAACGTCTCATAATCTCAGTACAAATCAGTACTTCAGTGGTTTCCAGAAAAACATTTTCAGTATACATGGATCCATAATCTCATTCAAAGTCCTCGACTCATCTCAACTAAGGTCAATTCACATTTCAGTTTCCGAACTCAACAGTTCATCATTTCTCATTTCTCATACCAGTCTACCTTCACACGCCATCAAACCATCCTCAGTAAACCCGAAACCTAAGCCTCCATTTTCTAATTTTTCCAAAATAACATCAACTAAAACTCTAAAGTTCTTTCCCATGTTCTTATACCCAAAATTATGTTCGAAAGCCTTAAAATTTAGAAGGTGAAATAGTTGAAAACAAAGTTTAAAATTGAGAGACAGGGAGTGTGCGTATGCACAGGGGTGTGCACACGCACGCCCAAGAAGATTTTTAAAAGTGTGCGTACGCATAAGGGTGTGCGTACGCACAGGTTCCAAAACTTACAAGGTCTGTTGATAAGCGAGGATTTATTGTGTATGGTTTGGAATCAATCAAAGACAAGAATCAATTCGTTGGTAGCATAGTCCAAACCGACAACGAATTCTCACTATCAAATATTAAATTCAAATCAAAACATAAACCAAGAGTAGTTAAACCTCGGTTCAGTCTCCCTAGGAATGCAGATGAAATGTTACTTCTTTCCGTTGTGAAGAGGGAAAAGGGGATTTTCAAGCAAGGAATGAAAGATTAAAAGAACTAAGCAATAAAAGAATTAAGAAATGAGCAAAATTGGAATTTGATGCAGCAAACGTAAATAGGATCAAAACTAGTGAAAATGCAATTAAAGAGCCTTGACTTGGGAGTGAAGATCCAAGGAATCCTATCATTGCAATAACCACAACTATGGTAATTATCATGAGTCAATCTCGCCTAGTCAACCCCAACCATCGAGAAGTAAGTCAAGCAAGTATAGTTGACCTTAATCCATAAGTCCTAACCAACTTACCAAACTAGTTGATAAAAGGCTAGCGTCAATGAAAACAAGAGTCAACTAACTACCCAAGAATTACCACTAAATGTCAGACATTATGACTCTAGTATCCTAGGAACTCAAGCCACAAGCCAAGATGGAAAAATCTACTCAAAATCTAGAGTTGGCATTTTCACAAACACCTTGTGTGCATAAAAGTAAAGCATGGAAAATTGCAAAGTAAAATGTAAAACTATAACAACTATCAACAAAATCAAACATAAACAAGCAATCAAACTTAAAGGAAGCATGAAATGTAAAATTCATCAATCAAAACTTCAAGAAAGACAAAATTGCAATATGAACAAAGTAACTTGAACCAAAAGGAAATGAAAGTGAAAGTACTTGAATTAAAGAGGGAATTGAAGAAGTAAAATCAAGGATCAAAGCTTGCTATAAAATGTTACAACGGAAATTGATAAACCCTAGGAGAGCTATCTACTCTACACTACTCCTACTCCTAATTACTATGAAAACTATCTAAAAATTGCTCTAATCCTCCCCCTTTGATAAGTGTCGAAGTCTCCTTTATATAGCACTCCAAAATAGCATTTCAGCCTTCCAAAAATGAGCCAAGGGCCTCCAAATTTGCGCAGCACGTGCTTCATTAATGAATTCACGTGCAGAGACCTGTGCGGACGCACAGACGTGTGCGTCTGCACATGCGGCTGAAAATGGACCTGTGCGTACGCACAGGTGCATGCGTACGCACACATGGAAAATCTTGCTTGTGCGCGCGCACACAGGGTTGTGCGCACGCACACTTTGCTGTGTGTGCTTTTCCTTGTTTTCTTCTTGTTTTCTCCCTTGTACATGCTTTCTTCCACTTTTATCCTTCCATTCTTGCCTTCAAGGCCTGAAATCACTCACAAACCATATCACTACATCGAATGGCACAAAGATGGGATTAAATTGCTCTATTAAAGCACAAAATTGCATGTTTTTACATTTAAGATCAAATTAGGGATCAAACACAAAAGTATGCTATTTTGGTGCTTAAGTGTGAGTTCATATGCTAAAATCCATTCAAAGTAAGCCGAAATATACCATCAAATATGGACTCATCAACTCCCCTACACTTAAATAATAGCATGTCCTCATGCTAAACCAATAAGGAGAATGATCAAAAAGGGTAATCAACTTATTAAATGAAACTACCTATATGCATACAAGTATGTAAATACTATGCATCTATCTATCTATCTATATGAAATTGGTGAAAACAAACAATCAAATTTCCAAGCAAGTATAGACAAGTAGGGCCAAGCAAGGAAACAATCCCTTGCAACAAAAATCTAGAGAATTGATTCAACTCATCAAAGTGAAGCAACTTGCAAGAATTCATGTTAAGAAGCATGGAAACATAGAGTTGAGTAATTAAACCCCCACTAGGTGTGTATATACTCTAATCACTCGGTGTCTAAGGGTTTCAATCACTCAAGTTTTCTCTAATCATACTTTCAAGGAATTGTTTTTCATCTAACAATCAACACAAGTGATGCATGAATGCAATTATCATGAGGACTTCATATGGTTGTAATGGGGTTAGGGTTAAGGTCGGATAGATATGGCTAAGTGGACTAAAATGGTTGAATCCTTGATTAGTTTAGGTATCCTACTCAACCTATATCTATCAAATCAAAATCAAAATGCAATCCTAACCTTCCATCATTTTTTCTTACAAATACTCATGTATGGCTTATCATTCATATCACATATGCATTTCTTATTGATTTTCTTTCACTGAGGGGGTAACTTTCATCCCCTTTTTATGATGATGATATTTATTATTATTTTTTTCAAGTGAAATGCATACGGTTCTAGTATCTCATACATAAGTGTACCCATTTCCCAAAGTTTTCAATGAAATACCCAAGTTGAACATTTTCTTTTACTACTAAAGTTTCCCAAAAGATTCCCCCACACTTAAATATAACACACCCTTTCAACCTAAGCTAATCAAGGATGCAATCCAAGGTAAATCATGGTTTTTCGCTTAAGGTTGTGATGTGCTAAGTCAAGAACAATGGGGTAAATCAGGTTCAAAAGGGGTTAACAATGGTAGATGCAAGGGTAAGGCTATATGGGTAAAGTGAGCTTTTATCAAAGATTACCTCAATCATGCTCAATGCAATTCAATACATCAATCAATGAAAATAAAGAATCAAGCAACACCAAGATTACAATCATAGAGGAGATATATCACACAATGAATAAAGTTAGTGGTTAAAAGGTGTAACCACTCGATATAAGCCCAAAACTCACAAGGTATTTGTTCTTTACTCTTCTATGTTCCATGAGGAAATCATTCAAGCAAGTTTGAAAAACAATTTTCCAATCAATTCAGTAGAATGTCTTTGAAACAAAATTCTTGAAAATTTTTGTTATTTTTCACCAAAATTATTTCCTATATATGTAGGTATGTATGTTGTGATGGATGCAAAATTTGTTCAAAATTTCCTAATTTTTCTCCTAATTTTCAACAAGCAAAAAGTAACATGAACAATTAGGATCAAGATAACTAGGCATAAGCTATTCACATCATCCAATCACAATCCATATCTATACTATGTACTAAGCAATATAAAGATGTAATATATACATACCAAAACTAGAAGTGCAATACTAAAGATAACTAAAGGCGACTAATATATATACCAAAAGTACTAAACAATAGTGCATAAGTCAAAGTACTATAAATATCCACAAAAAGCATAATAAAAACTCAAAATAAACTAAATAGAAGTGTTCAGGAGAGAATATTTACACCCAAAAATAGAAGATCCTCCCCACACTTAAGTCATGCACTGTCGTCAGTGCTAAAGGAACCAATTGGAAAAGGTCAACTGTGAAAAGGTGATGGGTGATGATGATGACGGTGATATATAATCAACTCTCAGAATGTCACTGGCGCGGTCTCAGCTCTTGGCTGCTCAAGTGTCGGGTCAGGTGTCTCAATTACCATCTCTACTCTCTGCTCAAGTCTAGCTGCCTACTCGACGACTCTGGGCTGCTCAACTGTGGGATCCTCAACCATATACTCTGTAAGCCTCTCAATTGTCTGCTCCTCAACTCCATGCTTCTCAACTACTACCTCATCAACTACTACCTCCTCAACCGTAGGCTCCGTCGGTCTCCGGTCTAGGTGCTCGATGACCTGGCCGGCTCCAGCTACTGGCTCCTCCGATGCAGGCTCCTCGGCCTCTGGCTCTGGTGTATTAGGAGGAGGTGGCCCAGGGTCTCTACCCTCAAACTTCGCCACTATCCACTGGAAGCGACGAGCATTGCGGCGCTCGTAACGGTGCACGGCCTGGAGGATATCTCGACATAACTCATACGGTGTCTGAGGTCGGGCTGTGGGTACAAGAGCTGTGGGAGGTGCTGATGAAGGCTCAGAGGTCTTCCTCTTCTTCTGGGGTGGCCCATCATAATCTCCGTATGGCAGATACGGCTACTTACTGATGTAGACAGGCGTCCGGTCTGTTGGGCGTCTCTCTACACCAGACAAGGCTGCTAATTTGGTGATCAGAGATGGGAAGGGGACATTGAATTTCTGCTGTAAGTTCACTTTCATCATCGACTCTCTGATGAAGGAAAGAATAGAGATCCTCTTTTTCTCTAGAATAGCCCATAATATCACTGTCACATGAATCTTGATATGCGTGGCATGTGTGCTCAGAAGGATGTAATCGGCAATGAGCTACTGTCAGATCCTTGCCTCTGGGTTGAGGTCTGTGCACGCAATGCTCGAGGGGACAGGCTGCTCCCCCTTGCTGTATTCCCATGTAGCCTCAGGTTGGCCAATCTTTTTCAGGACTGCATCCAAAGAAATTTTGCCCGTGGTGATGTCCGTCATTATTTGAGTATAAGCATACCTAGCCTGAGGAATATGCGAAATGTCCAAAACATCCTCTAAAGCAGTATTAGAGGTGTCCAAGGTGACACCTCTTAAAAAGACAGTTTGGGCGTCCCTCTTGAGGAGATTGGCGTAAAATTCCTTGACCTGGTGTTCATTTACTTCCACCGGGTCGGATTTTACGAATTTCCAATGATAAAAATTGATTCTATTTAGAATGGTATCTACATATTTCTCAGGCAGGTTTAGCTTCCTCTCATAATAAAAGGCGCGCTTTTCTAGCTTTTTATATTGCTCTTGGGCCTCGGAATTGATAAAAGTGTCCGGTTTGTCACTGGGAGGCATGGGAGGAGGGCGAACCAAGGGGTTGGCTTTCTTCTTTCCCTTGCAGCCCATCCTGAAAAAGAAAAAAATAGAATACAACTCAGGGAACAGATAAAATCGTCGAAAGAAGAAGGATATAAGCAAACAATTCAATTAAGAGCCAGTCAGATAAACAGATATCAATCAGAGAAAAACATGTGTAAACAGTAGAATGTTCCAAAGAGAGTCTATTTTCCCAAAATCAAGCAACCTAAGTAATAAATGAATGAATGAACAAACAATGAAAGCATACGTAGGACTTAGATGTATGTTGTGAGTGAATTGAGTTCAAAGAGATTGATTAGTGCCATTGTGCCTTGGAAATTAGAAGAGTTTGGAAAAATTAGCACAAATGGAAACAATCAAAGTCAGAGTGAAAGCTTGCACTCATCCATGTTGAAAAGGTAGGAATTGATCACATATACATAGCCTTTTGTCCAAAGCAATGGTTGATTGAAAAACAAGGTTGCATTGCTCAAAAAACTTAAAGGAACAAGTGGCTATGTACATGGCTGTGATGTTAAACACTCATGGATAAGCCTTTGATCAATTCACATAGAAAGTAATGCATGTACTGCTGCCAATGACACCAAACAGATTTCACAATTGGAAGTTTAAGGCAGGTTTGGTGTTTAAGCAAAAGGAAATGAGCAGTATGTACACGTTGCAGCAATTCAGCATGCTATGCACTTGCAAAATGCATCAAACAGAATAAGTTTCAGCTTGCAATGGCAGTTTGATGTGTAAGTATGAATAATCAAATAAGTGCTCAGCTAACAGTGTATTTAACGAAATGTAACATGCGTAGGAACAATGAACACCAACAGAAGAGGCAAGGCTGTAAAATTCTGGTTCAAAAAGATGTTCAATCAGAAACACAAGTACAAAAAATAATTCTTTGCATGAGACAGCCACATTCAGCAGAAAAATTTGCACAGGTAAGAATTTAAGAATGTGGAATGGAAGGAAATTCGAAACTCATGCTGATCAGGCAAAGTTACTGAATCAAAAAATCCCATTCAAGCATTACATCAAGCAAAATATGTGCAGAAATCAGCAGCATCAATCATGCTCCACTATGTATTGCAGCATTCAAAATCAAGCAAAAACAACAGCATGGAGTCTCAGACTCAGTAGCATTATCCAGTCTTAGCAACATTCAGTAATACTCAGCCAGCATCATAGATTCAATCCAGAAATCACAAGTCATCTAACCTAAGACCACCTAATAACTAAAGAAAATTTAAAAACAGAAATAAACAGAAGTAGAAAACAAGAAGAAAGGAAACAGGGCAGGGCAACAGGGGTTGAACCTGTAATGCAGAAGGAGAGGGCAAGGGAAATAGACTGAGAAGGGAGTGGCGTGGTCGCGGCGGCACAGAAGCTCGGCGCCGCTGATTGCTGGTCACCGGACAGTTGGCGCGGCCTAGGGCTAGCGCGGAGCAGGAAAGGGAGGGGGAAAGGGGAAATGTGAGAGAGAGAGAGAGAGAGAGAGAGAGAGAGAGAGAAAAGAAGAAGAAGAAGAAAGAGAGAAGGGAAGAGAGAGAGTGTGTGTGTGGCAGCGATAGCGGGGCGGTCGCCGGCGGTGGTTGGTCGCACGGTGGAGGGAGAAAGGGGTTGGGAGAGTGTGTGTGTTCAAAGGAAAGAGAGGAAGGGGTTAGGGTAAGATAGAAAATGAAGCGCGAGCCCCTGATCTTTTCGAATTAACGTTCGAAAAGGGGCCGGTGCGGACGCACCGGGTCGTGTGCGAACGCACACAGGGGAGAAAAGAGTGGTATGCACACGCATAGGGTCGTGGGAGCGCTGCGAGCAGGAGGTGAAACGCAACCTGTGTGGGCACACAAAGGGTGTGCGGACGCACAGAAGACGGAAAAGGTTTGGGTGCATATGCACAGCTTGTGCGCGCGCTGCGACTAGGAGGTGTTGGTCAAGCAGTGCGGGTGCACAGAGGGATGCGCTCGCACACGGGGTCTCTCTTTTTTTTTTGAAAGGAAAAGAGCGCGTGCGGCCGCAGCATGGTGTGCGGACGCATAGAAGGGAAAAGATGGGGGTGTGCACACGCACAAGCCGTGCGTGTGCTGCGAACAGAGGGGTTTTTAGGTGCGTGCGGGCGCACATTGCTGTGCGGATGCACAGGAACTGGAAAACATGGGAGCTGTGCGCACGCATGGGTCTGTGCGGATGCACAGGACTCTGTTCCTGCAACAAAAATTTTAGCTCTAAGGCACCAAACTTGATGTCCAAAGCAGGTTTTCAAGCCCCAAAACGTCACAAAACTCCCAAAAACACCTTATTTTACTAAAACTACTCAACAAACATCAAAATAAAACAACCAACCAAGCAAACTAACTAATTATTCATGAAACAAAAGCTAAAAGAGAGAGAGAATGTTAGAAGGATATTACCATGGTGGGGTGTCTCCCACCTAGCACTTTGGTTTATAGTCCTAAGTTGGACTTGGTGAGGAGATCCTTGCTATGGTGGTTTATGCTTCCACTCCCCCTTGAATCTCCATCCAAGTTTGCTATTGATTTGACCTCCGGGGTCCCAATTAGGTTTCATCAAACTGATGAGAGACTTCAAGCTAATACTTAGGATCCAATTTGGTTGACTCTTGCAACATATGCCCGGATCCCATATTTGAGTTCTTCTATCACCACTGACATGCTTGTGCACTCCCCGGAATCCACAAAAGTGACTCTTGCGCCAAAATTGAGCTTCAAATGTTGGATTGGCTCCATTAATGAACTTCCCATTCTTTAGCCAATTAACATTCTTCTTTTCTCCATCCACTACCCCAAGAAAGATTCGAAGTTGACTATCTGTTTCTAAAACGGCATATTGATGTGGGCCTAGAAATCTTGTTGGAGACTCCCTCACCCACTCAATTCATTCTTGCACAACTAACTTCACCTCTTGGCAACTAATATCTTCCTCAACCTCTTTTGAATCTTCTTCATCATCACTCAAGTCAAAAATTGGAGGTTGTGTGAAGTCCACATCAACATCTCCTTCTAAATCCAATAAAGGAGGTTCACGAAGGTCATAGAATGAACTACCCAAGTTGGACAAAAAATCTTGAATGATGGAATCCTCTTGATCAATTCCTACCCATTCTTCATTTATCTCCTCTTGCACTTCATGTTGTGCCTCAACTTCTTCTTCTTGATTTTGCAATTCTTCTTTCAATCCACACTTTTCACTTGGTCCCACACATTCATCCACTCGAATTTCTTGCTTGTGGCATGAACTCAATGAAGCTAAATGATCCAAAGTTTTTGCTAAGGTAAACAAAACTTTTTCTTGCTTCTTCCGGAACTCTTGTTGTTCTTGAATGAGCATGAAAAGTACTTCTTGTGTGGCTTGATCCATGTATGAAGATGAGGATTGAGGGGATGAAGGTTGACAATCAAACTCATGAGGGTAAGGGTTTTGGTTTTGTATGTAGTGAGGGTGTAGTGTGCAAGATTGGTGACTATGAAGGTAAGTGTTTGGGTTCCATTGGGGTGCATTGTGGCAATAGCGTGAAAAAGTCATTAAAAAAATATAAACAAAAATCTACTAATCAAAAGCAAACAAACAACTAAAAAGAGCTATTTACACTATTAACATATTCACAACAACCAAAAGATATAACATCGTTGGCAGCAATCCCCGGCAACGGTGCCAAATTTGATAAGCGAGGATTTATTGTGTATGGTTTGGAATCAATCAAAGACAAGAATCAATTCGTTGGTAGCATAGTCCAAACTGACAACGAATTCTCACTATCAAATATTAAATTCAAATCAAAACATAAACCGAGAGTAGTTAAACCTCGGGTCATTCTCCCTAGGAATGCAGATGAAATGTTACTTCTTTCGGTTGTGAAGAGGGAAAAGGGGGGTTTCAAGCATGGAATGAAAGATTAAAAGAACTAAGCAATAAAAGAACTAAGAAATGAGCAAAATTGGAATTTGATGCAGCAAACGTAAATAGGATCAAAACTAGTGAAAATGCAATTAAAGAGCCTTGACTTGGGAGTGAGGATCCAAGGAATCCTATCATTGCCATAACCACAACTATGGTAATTATCATGAGTCAATCTCGCCTAGTCAACCCCAAGGACATCACCGCAAACTCGTAGTGTCCATAGCGCGTCCTAAATGCAGTCTTAGGGATCCATCAAGTCAATCTTGGAAAACACTCCGGCTCCTTGCAATTGATCCATCAAGTCATCTATCCTCGGCAGCGGGTACTTATTCTTCACCGTCACTTTGTTCAACTGTCGGTAATCCACACACAATCGCATTCCTCCATCCTTTTTATTTACCAATAAAACTGGCACTCCCCACGGTGATACACTCGATCGAATGAACCTCTTGTTCAGAAGCTCTTCCAACTGAGCTTTTAATTCTGCCAACTCTATTGGAGCTATACGGCGTAATTGACACTGGTCTGGCTCCCGGCACCAATTCAATTGCAAACTCAATCTCCCTTTGAGGTGGGAATTCAGGGATATCTTCCAGGAATACCTCCAAAAAGTCTCTAACTACCGGAATCTGATCCAAGTTCTAGGCATCACCCAACGCATTAGCAGTCAACAGGATATAACCCTGACACTCTTCTCCACTACAATGCACCATTACAAAGTTCAGGTAATACCCCACAGCTACCACCGCTCCATTTTTCCCTTCTGGCATAAAATGAATTGACCGCTCAAAGCAATCCAACAAAACCCGATTCTTCGACAACCAATCAAACCCCAAAATCATTTTCAATCCAATCATTGGCAAACAGATCAAGTCATGCACAAAGTCTCTACCCTCAAGCTTGAAACCTACTTGCCTACACCTTGACCTACTCATAACTGTCTGGTGCGGAGCATGTACATGCAGATCAAAAGCTAACTCTGACACTTTTAAGCCTAGTTCCTCAACCTTAGCAAACGAAATAAACGAATGCGATGCTCCAGTATCATATAATGCAATTAAAGTCTTATCACCAATTAAACAAATACCTCTCATTAACGGATCCGCCTTGGAAGCATCATTGGCGTTCACAGCAAAGACTCGACCTTGATGCTGACCCTGACCCGCATTCTGGTTCTTCCCACGAGTGCAATCCCTCGCAATGTGGCCAGGCAACCCACAACTGAAGCAACCACCTAAACCAATCTTGCATGAGTCATAAAGATGAAAATACCCACAACGCACACAAGTCAAATCCGGAGAATTCTTACTCTGATTTCCTCTCCCCTTAGCATACTAAAACTGATTCTGATTGTTCTTTCTAAAGCCTCCTTGCCCTTGAGGTGGATATCCTCCTCTCTTGAAACTCTAACCCCTCGGATGGAAATACTTGCTACGTCCTCGACTAGAACATCCTCCGTGTGTTTCCTTGGACGAAGCTACCGTCTTGGCATACTCTTCCACCACTCTCGCCTTGTTTACCAAGTCAGAAAAAGTATGAATCTCCATTGGAGCCACAGCAGTCATAATGTTGTCCTTCAACCCTCTCTGGTACTTGATGCACTTCCAGCTCTCGTAGGTCTTCGGGGCAACCTTACATACCCTAGAAAATCTACAAAACTCCTCAAACTTGCTTTTATAATTAGCCACGGACAGGGAACCTTGCTTCAGCTGCATCAGTTCCATCTCCTTTGCTTCCCTTGCAGACTCAGGAAAATACTTCTTGTAGAAGGCCGTTTGGAAAACATCCCACGGAACATCGGCGTTCTGGAGTTGTAGTAAGCGGCACTCGGCTTGCCACCAATGCTGGGCCTCTCCCGCCAGCTGATAAGCAGCAAATTCAACATATTGATTGTTCGGAACGTGCTGCGCCTGTAAAGCACGCTCCATGGCTTGAAACCAGTTTTTCGCCTCTGTAGGATTGGTTGATCCTCAAAAAATTGGCGGATGAACCTTGAGAAACGTCGTTAAGGTCATCGGAACACCTCCCGTGTTATCGCTGTTTCCCTCAGCATTATCATTGGCATTCCCTTCGCCATTTCCATTGCCATTTTTGGCCGGTTGGCCTAATCTCTGCACTGCTTGCAGAGTCGTAGCAGCATTAGCTTCCATGGTATTAGCGAGAGTCGCCATTGCCGCCATGAATTCGGCATGGTTGTCCGCTGGTTGCTCATTCCTACTTTCTCGTGAACGTGCTCGACCTCGTCCGCGAGTGGCCATTAGGGTTTCTGCCTACACCAAATAATCGATATCAAGGTGATCAGTCTCAATGTCAAAAGCCTAGTGCTTCAATTATCACAAACAAGCACTCACAAACAAGCATGCTATGCATATACAAATAGATAACCTAATAGCATCAAATAAAAGACACACAGAGTATACAATAAAGCACAATCGGTCCATTCCTGAGGCTCACGAGGACGAACCGCTCTGATACCACTAAATGTAACACCCTAATTACCCTAAGCCTTACCTCGCACCGTAAAGCAAAGGTTAATCAGAGATTACGATAGTTCTAAATCTCATACATATAATATATAGAAGAAATAGTATAATCTAGAAGCCCGATGAAAGATATAGCTCGAAAACAGAATTTGAAAAGTGCAAAACGTACTAACAGAGCTTCTAACTTAAAGCACAAGAAATAGATACAGTATAACAAAATATCATAGTATAATATCATAAGAATCTAGCCACGGCTCGCGGAGTTTAAGCTGGCTAGCCATATACAGACCATACATGAAACCAGATAGTAAAAACAGCTTATACAAGTTTTGTTCTCTCAATACAAGCCCCTAGACAAAGAAAAATACAAAAATGAGAGATGTATAAACAAAATAAATCAAAAAGACTCCAAAAGTATCCAAGATCCTCCACTTCTGTCACCATCAAAGCAACTCACTAAGGTGGGTCGCGACCTGCATCTGAAAAATACAACAGAAATATGATATGAGAACCAGAGGTTCTCAGTATAGTAACAGTGCCCAGTGATGTAGGATATAAGATTCCGGGATGCCAGAGGCAATCCTAGACTTCATATCCATCATAAGATTAATCTTAAGGCATCACTAAAACAAGTAAAGCATAATTATATAAATCCCTAACATAACTTGAACCTTAACATATTGAAAGGGTAAACTAACTTAGAGGATTTTCTAGTCTAATATATCTCCGCTGTCCCACAGCCTTCATTAACCTATCCTCTATGAGATCCCATCGCCACCGCCTTCCGAACCTCCTCAATCCCAGTAGAAACCATAATTAATTAAAATGCAAGTAATTCACAAGTAGAAGCATATAATACAAGTAGTTCAAGTAAGCAAGTAGACATGTTATTCAATTAGGCATACAATTACAAGTCGGCAAAGCAGACAAATAGATAGAAAATGCACATGATGAATGCTTGTCCTACTGGCTGTAATATCACATTGTCGGTTCAACTGCCATCCCGACACATCTCTATGGAGATGTCGCCCTTCGGAATCATCAATGGGAACCCCCGATATATAGTGCTCGGATCACTGTCTAGGGTTTTGCGCTTGCACACTCTATTGATCTGAAGGGATGCAAGCAGGATACTCTTGCCTCAGACCTCACATCTCAACGTAAGCGGGATTAACCATCGTTCTTACGCCGCTGCCGCTACCTTGACAAGCGGGATTAACCACCGTCCCTGCCGGGCACATAGCGTCTCATAATCTCAGTACAAATTAATACTTCAATGGTTTCCAGAAAACATTTTCAGTATACATGGATCCATCATCTCATTCAAAGTCCTCGACTCATCTCAACCACAGTCAATTCACATTTCAGTTTTCGAACTCAACAGTTCATCATTTCTCATTTCTCATACCAGTCTACCTTCACACGCCATCAAACCATCCTCAGTACACCCGAAACCTAAGCCTCCATTTTCTAATTTTTCCAAAATAACATCAACTAAAACTCTAAAGTTCTTTCCCATGTTCTCATATCCAAAATTATGTCCAAAAGCCTTAAAATGGTGTTATAGAAGCTTACAATCTTATTGGGAAGGTGAAATAGTTGAAAACAAAGTTTAAAATTGAGAAACAGGGCGTGTGCGTACGCACAGGTGTGTGCACGCGGACACCCAAAAAGAATTTTAAAAGTGTGCGTACGCATAAGGGTGTGCGTACGCACAGGTACCAAAGCTTACAAGGTCTATTCACTCGCACAGGGTGTGCTAGCACCCTCAACAGACTGGCCTTCCCAATGTGTGCGTGCGCACAGGGCTGTGCGTACGCACAGGTTGCCAATCTTCATTGGTATGTACGCGCACAAGCTGTGCTAGCGCTGCAAACAGAATGCCTGTCTCTGCGTGTGCGTACGCATAGATCTGTGCATGTGCACAGGTTAAAATTTTCGCAGAGGTGTGCGTGCGCACAAGGCTGTGCATGCGCATATACCAGAAATCTCAAAATCTGCAACTTTGCATAATTTCAGATTTTCAACACTAATTATGAATGATCATAACTTCCTCTACAAAATTCCAAATCTTACAAACTTTATATCGATTTGAAGAGTTTTCAATAAGCTTTGATTCTAAACTAATTTCAACAAATTTTGAAAACAGGGGCAAAAGATATGATCAGACAAAGTTCACGAAAAACTAAGTTTTACCCAATTTCACAATTTCTACAATTTCTTGTAAAACACAACCAAAACCATACCAAACCATTCCAAACTCCATTTCTCATCAAAATCAACCCTTTGTGTCATATTACACCAAGCTTACCACATTTTTCCTTCACCTTGCATCATCCTCAACCTCAACATGAATATATCACATTATAATTAATCCTCATTAACATTTTTCTAACTACATTACCAAATTATCAACATTAACATCTCATATATCAACACAATTCACTTCTCAACTTCACAAATCATTCATGCTATTCATATCATTATCAATCATCGTAATCAAACTCAACAATCATCAATTCATCATAAATCATCACATACCATCATTCAACAACTCAACAACCATTTAATTTTAAACCTATCATATGGGTCACTAGTCTAAGTGTCCATGAATATTATATACTACATAGAGGAAACTCAAAATTGAGTACACAATATTCACCAACAAACTTTCCAATACAATCCACGCTTCCAATGTAACTCCAACAAACACCAACAAGCTCCAATGGCTCCCAAACTCACAATAATCAAACTATATATGCATAAACCATCACAAATCAACCTAGAGCTTATCATAAATAAAATTTCACAAGGGTTCAAGAGCAACTCACCTTATTCAAAAGTTTTGGAAGCCAAAACCACAAGCAATCAAGTGCTAGAGTGTACCTAAACACCCAAAACACAAGATTTCACTCAAAACCAAACCCTAAAACTCGAAATTCACAAGAGCACGAAAACCGGGCAAGGAAACTCGAGAAATTTACCACAATACTTAAATAGAAAAGACGGGCTCGTTAAGAACTTTGCGTAGCCGCTGACGGCACGCGAATCGGAGCACTGTAGCTCGAGATATCGTGGATTGAAGTAAAGAGTGAATAGTGTTTCTCTCTTCTCCTTTCCCTCTTCTTCTTTTCTGCTGAGTGTGTGTGTCTATGAGGGTGAAAAGGGTTCACTTAGTGTTTATATATGTTGGGCTTGGGCCTAACTTGGGTTCGGTCAAACCCGTTAGCATTTTTAGCCCGTTTGGCCCAACTTCGGGCCAAACCTTTAAAATTAATACCCGGTTTTCGACTTCTATTATTTTTCTAAGGTTTTTTACTGTTTTCACTTTTTCTCGTGCAACACTGGGCAGACATTAACCAGTTCAACCGGTTCGACTGCCGGTTTGCGGTTTTTCACGGTTTTTCGCAGAAAACACATTTTTTAACTCAGAAAAACTTACTGAGTCCAAAAATCATATCCACATCCTCAAATTCTCACTCCAAATTTTTTGACTCTATTTTGGGGCAATATTAATTACTTAACTAACCAGTTGATTAGTTACGGTTCTTACAGCAAGCCTTGAGACCAGCAACGTTTCTGCTCATTGGGGGTGCTAAATGCCCACCTAGCATTTAGCGCCAGCAAGCTTGATCCGAATTTTAACAAGGCCCACTCTTGGAGCATCTCTAGTTGGATTTAGCCTTTAGTAGTTATCTTATCTTTTTGTAATTTTATTTACAAATGATATCTTCTAGTTTTAGGATATTTTATTTTATTTTTGAATCAAATTAGGTTAGATATAAAAGGGAAAAGATTCACCCTTTGGGAGATCCGCTCTCCTCGGCACGTTTCACTTTTCAGAACCTTAGTTTTCTCTGTAAGTTATGAGCAACTAAACCTCCTTGGTTAAGGTTAGGAGCTCTGTTTATTTCTATGGATTAAGACTATTGCTTTTCTATTTTAATTAATGTATTGATTCAGTTTCAATGATTGTTTTCATTCTTAATCTTATGAATCTGGGTGGAACGAGAGTATGACCCTTGTTCTACATGAGTTCTTGTGATTCTTGAGAGAGTTATCTCGCTTGAACAACAGCTTGAAACAAATTCCTCCTAAATTGCTAATTACATGAACTAATTGGGATATGTGACATATAATCCTATCAGCTTTGGATAATTAGGGTTTTATGGCCATAAACTAGTTTTCAGCTTAACCCTCTAATCGAAATTGAGTGACCACGAGAGTGTCGGTTAATGAAGGTTAGAGGAGACTGAATCACTAAGAGATTAGGGTTTAGTCATCTACAGTTTGCCATGAAATAAATCATGCATTGTTAAAATAGTTGGTAAGAACTTTTAATTTGGAAAAGTAAATATCTCTGAAGCCTTAACTGTTTTCTCTCACTATTTTTATACTAAACCTTTTATTTGCTTTCTTTGTTCTCTTGTTTATTGTTTTATACAAATTACACCATCAAACAACTTTTTCTATTTACCTAACTAAGCCAATTGGATAAGCATTCTTGCTCAGTCCGATAATCCTTGTGGGATCGACCCTCACTCACCTAAGGTATTACTTGGTTGACTCGATTCACTTGCCGGTTAAGTTGTGCAAGTTCACAATTCGTGCACCACCCATCCGACAACTCTTTTTTAAGCCCCGGATAGGGTATGACTAAGTCCAACAAATTAAGTTTAATTATTTCCAGACTAACCACTTAGTTAACCAGATAAGACATTGCGAGGATGGTGATTTTATCCCGCCCACGATGAGGATGGAAGTTCTGTCCCGCTCACCTGTTAAAGAAATTGGCAAATTGATAAAAGACTTGGGTTAATGAACCTAAGTGATGAGCGGATATTTTATACGCTTTTTGGCATCATTTTCATATTGTTTTAGTTATGTTTTGTTTAAGTTTCATTATATTTTCATAGGTTTTAGTGCAAAATTCACATTTTTGAATTCTAATTTGAGTTGTTGTATTTTCTGATGATTTTAGGTAATTTCTGGCTAAAGTTGAGGAGTTTTGGCAAAGTCCGATTCAGAGGTAAGGAAAGCGTAGCAGATACTGTCAAATTTTGACCTCTATGCACTCTAACGAGCATTTCTGGAGCTAAAAAGGTCCCAATGATGCGCTCTCAATGGCGTTGGAAAACTAACTTCTAGATCTTTCCAGCAATATATAATGGTCTATACTTTTCTTCGAAGCAGCCTGCCCATATTGGGCGTTGAACGCCCAAGAACAACCCCCTTCCTGGTGTTCAACGCCCCAAGGAGAATCAAGCCAGTGTTGAACACCCAATCACCTCCTTTAGGGCATTCATCACCCACCAAGGAGAACAAGGCAGCATGGATCAACCCCCTAATAGGCGTTCAACACCCATCCCTCAAGCTGGATGCCATGCTCAGCCCAAACACTCAACCAAAGTGGGCCTAAGAGTGGACTTTCGCACCTGTAGTCTAGTCTATCATATTTTTGTACTTCATAGTTATTAGGTTATTATATATAGGAGAAGATCATCCTTGTTTAGGATCTTCTTCCACCCTGTTTTCAAATACACTACTTTCTGTAAGCTATGAAAAACTAAACCTCCTAAGTTAGGGTTAGGAGCTCTGCTGATTCTTATGAATTAATAATACTAATGTTTCTATTTCAATACACGTTTGATTCCTTTCTCTTGTGCATTTTCAGTCTTCATCTCATGAATTGAGGATGAATTATGACATTTATCCTTGTTCTACGTGGGTTCTATGTGAGTCCTGACCTGGATAACATTGAACCATAGCTAGAGAGTGCACTGCGAATTCTAAGAGCATACCTAGGAGACTTTGGATAAGTGACATAAAATCTCATTAACTGTGGGTTACTGAGGTCTCTGTGGCATTAAGGCTAGAGTCAAAGAAGTAGCATTCCCTGATCTGGAAGATCCGACCTTGTCTGTGGCGTTTTAAGTAGGATCATGAAGGGGAGTGGATTGCTTAGGTCTTCACCTTCGGCCATAGTGGGAAGCCATGAGTTAACTTGATGAGAGGACATGAGTTGCTCAGATATGGTGTACTGCTATGGTTTAGAAGATATTAACTTGATGAGAGGACATGAGTTAATCACTTACGGCTGCCATTGAATGAATCATTCGTTATTGAAGTTGACAGTAAGAAAAGTTAATCTGGAAAGAATACGCATCTCTGAAGCCTTAATTGAATCTCTATTACTATTTTCACATCAAACTGGTATTTCTTTCTTTATTATTTTATTTATGCTTTCAAACAAACAACCATCTTTTCTAATCGCTTGACTAAGATCTACAAGATAGCCACTGCTTGCTTAATCCGACAATCTCCGTTGGATTCGACCCTCACTCACCTGAGGTATTACTTGGATGACCCGGTGCACTTGCCGGTTCATCTGTGCAAAATTTGTGGAGTTCAATTTCGCGCACTACTAAGCTTGGGGAATTAAAAATGAATAGAGGTTGATCTATATAATAATCTGGGAAATTGATTAAAGTTAATGATTAATGATTGATTGTCTGGATAAGATGTAAGGATTGTGGTTTATCCCACTTGTTCCAGGTTAAGAGTTGAAACACTTGGGTAAGATGTAAGGATTGTGGTTCATCCCACTTGCTCCGGGTTAAGTGGAGGTGGTGGCCTCATTCCGCCCACAGTAAGGACAATGGTATTATCCCGCTCACGAGAAAACACAATTGATTACTTGATGAAGAATTGAGATTAAGGAATTGATTATTTGGTAAATTTATAAAGAAATGGGGGTTAATGAGTTTAATAACTTATGAAATTACTAAAAGATACTGATAATGACTAAGTATGGCCTGATTGGCCGGATTGATAAGGTCCGGGTGATATCCTGCTTGCGTACTGATTGGTTATTGTGTTGGCACGCACCTGCATCGAGCAAGGACGGTAGTTAATCCCACTTGCTCCATAGTTGCGGGGTGACTTGGGAAAGGTGACAAGGCACTTTCCCTCTGAGACGGAATGATACCCCAATGAAAAAGTGACAGTGCACTCTCCCTCTAAGACAAGTGACAGGGCACTCTCCATCAGAGAGAAGATTGAGATAAGCTGAGAATGTTCCTTTTTGAGGACGTGATGGGTTATTTTGCCCATGTTCTCTCTGATTGCAAGGTGACAGGACACTCTCCCTCTAAGACAAGTGATAGGGCACTCTCCTTCTAAGACGGAATGATACCTCCAGTGAAAAGGTGACAGGGCACCCTCCCTCTGAGATAAGATCGGCTTATTATAGTCTAGAATATGTTTCTCCTCTTGGAGATGCGCAATCTAGAGACAATGTCCGAGTTAGCTACCGGATGTATCGAATTCTAGCAGTTTAACTGACACGTGAGCTCATGGCCAGTAGAACAGGCATGCTTCATTTGCATTTGTGTGTATTGTTTGGGTGCACATCTTGTATTTGGTTTGCCTTGTTGATTAATTGTAACTATATGCTACTTGACCTAATTACTTTATCTATTTTCTCTACTTGTGTATTCATTGTATTGCTTTGTATGTGTTTGAATAACTGAGAGGTCCCTTATGCTGGCGATGGTAACGCTCAGGGCTGTTCTTGATGCAATGTTAATGATTGAATGATGAAAATAAGTATTAACCAATATTTGAGCTCCCTGGGTAGATGCAGCGGTTCACTCCACTTGCTCTAGGTTGAGAAATTGAGAGTACTAATATAACTAACAATTTGTATTGAGACCGTTGAGATTTACTAAGATTGTTGAGAAAAATTACGTTAATTGATCTATGGAAACTGAATGTTGTTAATATAAATTGTTAGAGACTGATAAAACTTGAAGCGCTTAATACTACAATGAACAATAATGATAATGAGAGGATTAATAGCTTAGTGTTAGAAAAAATTGAGATTAGAGACAGTTGACAAGGGCTGAAACTTAGTAACTTCACCATGTTTGGACAAGAAAGGACCCTAGGCTTGAACCTTGAATGATTGGAGTATAGGATTGCCTAATGGGTTCGCGTTGTTTTACATCGTCTCTATTTGGAACTGTTACCCTACTGAAAACCTGAAAGGATGATGTTCTCACCCGTTTTGGAAATTATTTATTTTTTAGATGTAGGACGTGAAGCACCTCACTGAGCGTGCTGGATTCTCTCCGGGAAGTGAAGATTTCATTTTTTGGGACTTGTATATTTTTCACTTAGCTATATTTATTCTCCACTTTTGTATATTGTACTTGTATGTCCCTCTTAGATGTTGACTTTAGAGAAATAGGTTATATTTTGTATCTTTCTGGGCTGTATTATACTTACTAGTCGGCCTTGTCTTCGTAGGTCGGGACTAGTGATAATAGAGAGAATTTATGCCAATTCAGAATTTAGATAAAATAGAATTTCTTCTGTTGCAAGTATAGTCCGAACCGGCAATGGATCCTCTCAACCAAATTTTAGTTCAAAAGCATATCACAATCAATACAAAATAATCGGGAGTTTTTAAGTCCCGAGTCGTCTTCCCTAGGAGTTGCAATGAAATGTTAAATTATTGGCTCTGGGGAATTGAGATTGCAAGAGACAAGAGAAGCAAGAAATGTAAATAGCAAGAAGTCAAATAAACATACAAGAAATTAAATGAAAGCAATTAAACTCAAAGGCAATTAATCAAAGAAAAGGGACTTAAGTGCTAAGAAACCTCTTGGCAAGGATTGAGACCTAAGGTTACCTATCCTAGTCATTGACCACAAACACATGATGATTATAAAGAGTTAATCCAACTTAGTTAACCCTACATCAAGGATAAGTCAAATAGGCAAAGTTGATCTCAATTCATAAGTCCTAGTCAACTCTATTAATGGGAGACTTGGAGTCAATGGAAACCAAATCCACTAACTACTCTAATATATCAATCAAGAATGGACATCGATGACTCAAGGGTCACCAAAGTCCTCAATTTCAAGTCAATAGTGAAGAAAAACTAGGTAAATACTAAGCCAAGTATTTTATCAAATACTTGGTGTGCATGAAAATAAAATAATATTAAATTACATTAAAAATACAATCTAACTACCAAAAGTAAGAAAATAATAACAGTAACTCAAAAAAGCATTAAATGAACATAAAACATAAATTGCATTAAAAGGAAATTAAGAATTACAAGAGTGTTCATAAAATGAAAAGTGACATAAAAGAGAAATTAAGAAGAAGAACCAAGTAAAACAATAAAGCATGAAAACATAAATGAAACTACATTAAAACAAGAATTAAAGACTGAAATTAAAGAGAAATTAACTAAGAAAACCCTAGTTCTAGAGAGAGGGGGAGATTCTCTCTCTAGAAAACTAAGACAATAACATAGAAAATCTCAACCTCATTACCCCCCTTGCTTCCACTTGAATTAGGGTTGAAATAGCTTCAAAAATGAGTTGGATTGGGTTTTGGAGGCCCAAAATTTGCCCCAGCGATTTGTAATTAATGAACCCATGTGACGTGGATCACGCATACGCATCACCAAGCTCGCACTTGTGTGTGCGCATGCATCACTTATGTGCACGCACGGATGCTGAATCTTCCAAACTCCATTTCCTCATGGTTTCTTCTCTTTTGCATGCTCTTTTTCTCACTTCTTCAATCCATACTTGCTTTGGAAACCTAAAATCACTTAGCAAACACATCAAGGCATCAAATAGGATTAAAGTGAATAAAATTTAGCAATTAAAAGGCCTAAAGAGCATGTTTTCACTTTCAAGCACAATTTAAGAAGAAATCATGAAACTATGCTATTTCAATGGATAAGTGCAAGAAAAGTTAACGAAATCCACCCAAATAGAGCAAATAAATACCATGAAATATGGATTCATCAACTAGTATTTGTTATGTATCTCCTTTTGAATTATATATATATATATATATATATATATATATATATATATATATATTCTGTCGTTTATGTATATCGTTGACGTTTTTGAGTGCGATACGACTTTTGTTATGTCATCTTTTCTTCATAGGCTCCTATATCATTATCCTTCAATTACTATGTACGTACTTTAAGTTTTAGAGGTCATAATGCTTTGCCACCTCTAACTTACACCTGCAGCATGAGGTTTTGTGTGGTAGGGTGTTACAAACCCATGTGTTAGTTTTCACCCTGCAACTCGACATTATCTAAGAACTAGTCTCAGATATGGATTTCCTTTGTGTCTTTCGTGCATACGTGTGTGGCTAAGAGTACCATTAGTTCGGGACCACCAGCAATCGACACAAAGCTCAATGCCATAATATACGCACAAGGAAAAATAGTGATCCTCAGTTCTTGGGTGTCCCTAAGATCAACACACAACAGTTCGTGGGCTATACCCGCATTTAATGATTCAACAGTTTGTGGGTTATTCTGCTAATCAACGATTATCAATTCATGGGTTTTCTCGCTTTTAAATATTTAACAGTTTGTGCACTGAGCAAGTGGAATAGAACTCTCGTCCTTGCCAGGCAAACATTCAACCATTTAATTCCCGTTTACTAATCTCTATAACTTTCTCAATTTCCAGTTCTCAGTTAGTCTTAGCCATTCTCATTCTTAGTCATTTGTTCTTTCATATCAATTAAGTAAAATATTATTTAAGTCTCTTTTCTCTACTTTCTATGGCAAATATTTTTTTAAATTATTTCAGTTTTCATTAAATATTCTATTAGAGCAAAAATATCTTTTTCGTTATTTAAATTTTTTTCCTTATCTTTCACCTCTTTCAATATCTTACATACTCTTATATCTTTTCTCATACCTTTTCCTATATATTTTATGAAGAGAATCCAAAGGTTCTAAGTTTAGCTTTATCTTTTTAAAACTTTTAGGAAAAATTACTGTTTTACTCTTCTATTATATTATTTATATAAAATAATATCTTTAACAAAAAGATAATAATTATATTATTATGAGTAACTTGATATTAATAATAAAAAACTGATGGCATTATTATTTTGATATCAAAAACATGTTTATTAACTTCTTACGCTTAAATTTTTAAGAATTATACTTCAACTTCGATCTTTTAAATATTTTTATTTTTAACAACATATTTTAAAAATTACTAAAAATAACTTTACATATATTATAATCATAAAAAATATACTTGTACTTTTATAAAATACCCGTTTTATTCCTAAATTGTTACGTATTACTCAAAATACCTTCAAAAGTTATATGATTACTATTTTGAATCCCGATTTTTTATCAAATATATTTTCGTACTCAAAATAATTTTTGTGTTGATGACAACATCCCTTCTCAAAACTGAAATCTTCTCTTATGATCTTTCAAAATATATACCTGATTATTACTTCTGTTTTCAAATTTTACGGTTACCGATTAATAACAGCTTTCACTTTAATCTTCAAACCGCAAAATATCATTAATTTTCTCAATATTCAAGCTTAAAAACAACCCTCAAATTAGGCCACAACATATCAGTTTTGGCAACCCCATCAAAATCAAAACATAAAATATTAAATCAAGAATATTTCATCAAAATTCAAACACAAAATCATTCAATTTTAAACTACAAACATCTAATCAACGATCACACATCAAGAACACATTTAATTATTACAAATTACCAAATCACACCTCCATTACGGCAATCACAACAACCAAAGCTCCAAGAAAGGTTTCTAATCGAACAATTGAGGAAGAAAACATAAAAAATTAGGTACTCCACCTTCTCCTCACTTTAGCCGAACCATGGAAGCTTGGGGGAAAATTTCACCATCAATTTCTCTCAAACAAAAGTGACGTCAATGTGAAAGGGAGGAAGATACTAACATTTTAATCAGATTAGATTTTTCATTGGAGTTACGGAGTTCATGAAATCAAACTCGAAAGGTGGATGTTCATAGCTTCTCTCTCACGACCTCTCTCTCTTTTTCTATTCTTGTGGTTCAGTGAATAAAGAAGAGGAAAATAGGGGATGGTGATGATGATAATATAATTAATTAGGGGTTAGGTGTCAAGAGGGGGGTTAAATGTCGGGTATTAGGGCTATTTAATCAACGGTGGTTCAAGTTATAAATATCTTAAACGGATAATTATAAAAGATTGATATATTAAAACACAAGTAATAATATATATGGAGATAAATATATATGAGTTATTAATATAAATGACACTAGTAACATAATGATTATAAGAATAAAAGATATATGAGGAAGCATTAGTAAAGCTAAGTTCATCGAAAAGTACCGATATTTACTCATACCGACAGATTTTGAACTCGATAATAATATTATTAAACAAATCCTTATTTTAATTAAAGTGGGTAAAAATAATAATAATAATAATAATAATAATAATAATAATAATAATAATAATAATAATAATAATTTTATCTTTTCTCAAAAGATCTCATTATAATAAAAATTATATAAAAATCCTAATTAATTTAAACCCTAATTATCATAAAATCAATTTAATTATTCTTAATAAAATAAGTTATAAAAATAAAATAATAAAAAACTCAAACTTAATAAAATAAATCATAACTTATTTATATTTAGATTTTTAAAAATACGGGTCGTTACATAACGGCTGTTATGACATTAACCTAGATGCATCTAATTCAAACTTCAACTAGCAGGGGTGTTGCTAGCCCAACGTGTAGGTCACAACGTTGGATCTATTATTCTGTATGGATACACGAGAGGTAAGGGCTACCCTTAGAGGTGGAGCTGCCCAGTGTAGACTATTTTATTTGATTTCTGTAATGAGAACTTCATTATTGATTCACTTAGTAGTATCAACTACTATTTTCTAATTAAAATTACTTTGATAATAATATTTATATGGTCTCATGTAGATTATAGATGTATTGTCTAGTCATTGAGTTGCAAAATTTACTCTGTTTTCCAAAAAAAAATATTTTTCAAGAATAAATACTTGAATACATGAGCCCTTCTATTCAAGAGTAATGATCTGCAATGGGTACCCGTTCTTTGTTGAGTTTCTAGACGTTGTATGCTCCATATGTCATAGGCAGGGTCCACCTATATTAATCTATTTTGTGTTTTGATAAAAATAATGTGTAACTATTCATTCTAGTATTTATAAATTCATTAAAAATATTTGTAATTTTCTTATTTAACGTATATTCAAATTTGTTAGGTTTGATAGGGAACGATTTCTCTAAGTGTCAGTCATGGATCTTTTTGGGTCATCACATTGATGATAAACTTTTCTAGATAGATGATGGGTGTCCAGAATTTCTCTAAATTGGTATTAAATAACGAGTAAAGACAAAAGATATAGGTCAAACTTGAAACTTTATTGTTGGCGATCCGTTGTATTTTCCTAACAGCCTAAATATTTTTTTTTCTATTAGTAGGTCTTGTTATTATTTTATCATATATCCATATCTTGTATTTTGTCTTTTCTCAAAAGCAAAAATAGCTTCTTGTGATCTTTGTAGTACAATCTTTTTCAAAAAATGTTCTTCCTTTTTCATACATTTTTTTTTCTTATCTTTTCATTTATTTTTCAAATTTTCTTAAGGTGCAACCTTTGATTTTTCAATCATTCAATGTATATAACTATTGCATCTTTATATTAGAACCTCCTCACTTAGCACACACATCACTTCACTATTCTTTCTTGATAACTGAAACAACCTAAGATTCTATAAATTGAGAAAGAAATATGCTACTAGAAAAGGCACGTTCACTCGAAACCACCCTAGCATCCCTCAACACCTTCGTACCTACCCTATAGGGGTGTTCATGGTTCATTTTTTCATAAACTGAACTGAAACTGCACTAAACCATTTTAAATGGTTTAGAAACTGAACCAAACTACTTTGTCAAATAAGAAACTGGTTTTAAATCAGTTTACAATACAGTGCACCAGTTTAAACCAGTTCATAAAAATAAAACCAGTTTTAATTGAAAAAAACCAGTTTAAACTGGTTTATAAGCTAAAACTAGTTTTAACTTTTAACATATATAAAATTAGTTTTTACATTTTTTCTCTCTCCCTCTCTCTTCCACACTCTCTCTTCTTCTCTCCCTCTCTCTCCCTCCTCTCTCTCTCTCTCTCTCTCTCTTCTTCTCTCCCTCTCTCCCCCTCTTTTCTCTCTCTCCTTCCCCTCTTCTTCTCTCCCTCTCTCTCCCTCCTCTCTCTCTTTTCCTTTTCCCTCTCTCTCCCCCTCCCCTTTTTCTCCCCTCCCCTCTCTTTGTCTTTCTCTCTCTCTCTCCCCCTCCTCTCTCTCTCTCTCTCTCCCTTTCTCTCATTCTCTCTCTCCCCTATCCCTCTTCCTCTCTCTCCCTCTTCTCCTTTCCTCTCCCATCCTCTCTCTTTCTCTCCCCATCTCTCTCTTTCTCTCTCTCTCTCTCTCTCGCTCCCTCTCTCTCTTAACATATATAAAATTAGATTTTACATTCTCTTTCTTCCCCTCTCTCTCTCTCTCCCTCCCTCTCTCTCCTTCTCTCCCCCTCTCTCCCTCCTCTCTAGCTCTCTCTCTCTCCCTTTTTTTCTCTTTCTCTCTCTCTCTCTCTCTCTCTCTCTCTCCATCTTCCTCTCTTTCTCCTCTTTTCTCCCCCTCTCTCTCTCCTTCTCTCCCTTTCTCTCTCTCCTTCCCCTCTCACTCTTCCTCTTCTCTCTCTCTCCCCCTCTTTCTCCCCTTCCCCTCTCTTTGTCTTCCTCTCTCTCTCCCCCTTTCTCTTCTTATCTTCCTCTCTCTTCCCCTCCTCTCTCTTTCTCTCCCCCTCCTCTTTCTTTCTCTCTCCCTTTCCTCCCTCTATCCCTTTCTCTCATTCTCTCTCCCCTATCCCTCTTCCTCTCTATCTCTCTCTCACTCTCTCTCCTTCTCTCTTCCCCTCCTCTCTCTCTCTCTCTCACTTTCTCTCCTTCCCTCTTCCCCTCCTCTCTCTCTCCCTCTCTCTTTCTCTCTGTCTCTCTCACTTTCTCTCCCTTCTCTCTCTTCCTCTCTCTCTTGCGCTCTTTCCCCTCCCTTCTCTCTCTTTCTCTCTTTCCTCCTCCCTCTTTCTCTTTTTCCTATCTCTTTTTTTCCCCTATTTTTTCTTCTTTCTTCTCTCCCTCCTTCTCTCTCTTATTTTGGAGAAAAGAGGGGAAGAGAGAGAAAAGAGGGATATAGAGTGAGAGAAGGTTGAGAAAGAAATAGAAAAGAGAGAAAGGAAGGAAAGAAAGAAGAGAAAGAGAGAGGAGGGTGAAGAGAAGAGAGAGAAGTGGAGAGAGAAAGAAGGGAAGGGAGAGAGAGAGAAATAGGAAGAGAGAAGAGAGGGAGAGAGAGGGAGAGAGAGAAGAGGGAGAGGAGAGAGAGAAACAAAAGGGGAGAGAGGGAAAAGAGGGAGAGAGAGAGAGAGAGAGAGAGAGAAGTGGAAAGAGGGAGAGAGAGAGAGAGAGAGAGAGAGAGAGAGAGAGAGAGAGAAGGGGGAAGGGAGGGGGAGCAAGGGAGAAGGGAGAAAAAGGAAAGAGATGGAGAGAGAGCGAGAGGAAAAAGGGAGAGAGAGAGAGAGAGAGAGAGAGAGAGAGAGAGAGGAAGAAAGAGGGGGAGAGACAGAGAGAGAGGGGAGGGAGAGGAGAGAGAGAAAGAAAAGGGGAGAGCGAGGAAAATGAGGGAGAGAGAGAGAGAGAGAGAAAAGAAGAGAGAAGGGAGGAGAGAGGAAGGAATTGGGAGAGAGAGGGAGAGGAGGGAAAGGAGAGAGAGGGAGAGGAGGGAAAGGAGACAGAGAGAGAGAGAGAGATGGGAGGGGAGAGAGAGGAGGGAGAGAGAAAGAAAGGGAAGAGAGATGGAGAGAGAGGAGAGGGAGAAAGAGGAGGAGAGAGAGAGAGAGAGGAAGAGAGACGGGAAGGGAGAAGGGGAGAGAGAGAGGGGAAAGGAGAGAGAGAGAGAGATAGATAGAGGGGAAAGGAGAGAGAGAAGGGGGAGAGAGAGAGAGAGAGAGAGAGAGAGATGAAAAGAGATGGGGGGAGAGAAAGGAGGGAGAGGAGAGAGAGAGAGAGAGGAAAAGGAGAGAGAGGAAGAGAGACAGAGAGAGAGAGAGATAAGGGGAGAGAGAGAGGGGGGAAGAGAGAGAGAAGGGAGAGAGGGGGAGAAAGAGGAGAGAGAGGAAGGGGAGAGAGAAAGTGAAGGGAGAGAGAGAAATAGTATGTAAAAACTAATTTTAGAGTTTAAATAAAACCAGTTTTAATTTGGTTTAAAACTAAACTGAACCATAAAAAATGGTTTTTAATAAACTGGTTTTCATAAAAACTATGGTTTCAGTTCAGTTTTTTATTTAAAAAAATTGGTTTATTTAAAACAGTTTCAGTTCAGTTTCAATTCAGTTCAGTAAAACCAGTTTTTTTGCACACCCCTACTACCCTGTATCCAAATCCACATTTATTCACATTCCTTAAAGACCACTAAAACGGAAATCATGGCACAGACAAAGACCACTGCTCACTGTGTAATGATGGCCTCTCATGCACCAAGCACTTCTCGACCTAGTGTGGCCAAGGGTAAGAGACTCATAACAGAGGAAAAAAATCCCAAGTCCCTCCTTTTTGTCCAGCCATTTGCCCTAACTATCGTTCTGCTTCGTGTATTTTGCTTCTTCCTTGTTCCACCAGAGATAATGACCCTCGATTTCTTTTTCATTCCGTTCATGAACCTAATGTCATTAACCCCATTAGTTATAAATCTTATTTTGCAAATCTTCCTCATGAGAATTATGATCCTCATCATTCCTCGAGTTTTATGAGCTATGAATTATACAAAAGTGTTGTTGTTAATTGACCCTCAGTGCCTCGTACATTATTAGCCTACCATCCCTAGCCAAAAAGGATCTTGATTTTGTTGAAAATATTGAGTTTCTTGACTGAACACTTCTTTTTGAAACCCAAAAACTAGTATATCTTAATTTGGTCAAAGAGTTTTATGCCATTATGTTTTATCATGAGGAAACTATTCTTTCATATGTGAAAGGTCGAGAAATTATTATTGATAAAGATTCTATTGGTGAGACTCTTGGTTATATTAAGGTTGGCATTAATGCCTATACCTTAAGTAGATGGGATGAAGATCTATTACTGAGTTACCAAGAAGTACTGGATTGTATTTGTGTAAATATTTTCCTCAATGATGGTCTTACACCATCCTTCAAATCTTTTGGTCCGGTTCGAGCCCAATTACACCAAATCATAAATCACATCCTGTTACCTCAAAGTGGCTATTTTCAAAGTTTTTTTTTGTTACACTTTAGTGTTGTTTGCCATTATCATGCACTATAAGAAAACACTAAATACCGTCGGATTTACCATTGGATTTAGCGTCGGACGTTAGCAGTGAGTTTACCAACAAATTTGGTCATAAATTTGTCGGATAAAAAAGTTACCGTGGATTTGATTTTCAGATGGTAAATTCGACGGTAATATTTGGAGGAAAAAAGGAAAAATTGGTGCAATCATTACCGTTAAAATTAGCAGCGAATTTATCTGCTAATAAAGCTCAATTAATGGAACATTGTATTTTGAACATGCTCAATGCATTGCCGTTGGATAAATCCGACAGTAAATTTGCCCTAGATTAGAATTGCGCACCCTCCCCTCTCATTTTGAAACACACACACACACACACACACACACACACTCTCACTCTCTCTCTCTCTCTCTCTCTCTCTCTCTCTCTCTCCACCTCTGGCAGCCCCTTCTACCAGTGTCAACACCACCAACGGCCTCCAAAGACTGCATGGACTCTTTGCGTCGCATTGGTCTCTCTATCGCTGCCATTTTCGTCACTCCTACCACTGCTGCTGCCGCTGCGGCTGCTGTCGCTGCTCACTGTGTCATTGGAGCTCCCTCTTTCCTCCCTCCAGATAAGTTTTCTCCTCCTTCTCCCTATTTTTTTTTTTTGAAATTTATTAAAAAAACCCTAATGCAGCTAGCCGGTTGGTCACCGACGCTGCCACTACACCGTCCGTGCTGTCACTAAGCTAGAAAAGTCCTCTGCGCTGCTACTATCTCTAGATAACTCACTCACTATTAGTTTAGAGTAGTTAAACCTTAAACTCTAATTTATGGTGTATGCCTATGTTGCTATTTTATTTTGATTTTGTTATATTTTTATTGGATTTTAAGGTTTGTTCTGATTTTGTTCTTTTTTTTGTTTATTTTTATTTCAATTTTATGATTTATTCTTGGTTCATTATTTTATTTTAATTTTAAAATTTCTGATTTCTAAAGTTATTACTTTTTTTATGATTTTTGTTTTAATTTGTTCTTAATTTTTTCTGCTCCTGATTTTTGCTATGATTTTTAGTCTGTTCTTGATTCTTGGTTAAAATTTTTTGTTATGTTTTCATTTTGCAAGTTTGAGTTCAAAGAATAGTACAAGAAAGAGCACCCAAATAACAAATCTGTTGCAGTTGTAAGTGTTTATTTATGTTGAATATTGTTCAGTACTTGTTTTAAAAAAATTTGAATTAGTTTTCAAATTATTTTTAACTTGTTTGAATTTTAACTTCTGTTTTCATCGCAGGTTCAAAACAATTAGGTTAGCAACGTTGGTGGTGGTAGGTAAAATTAATTACTTATTTTGTATTTGTTTTATGATTGATGATTAGTTTTTGCTATCATTTTTATAATTATTTTCTTATTGGTCTGTTGAAACTTAAAATTCAATCACACATTAGTTATCTCCAGTTTTACTTTCTCTTTAATTTTGTGTTTATTCTTCGTTCATTTTCTAGGTTGGTTATGCCTATAAAGCTAATGTTCAATTGTTCATATCTTATTTTCAGAAAAAATTAAAGTCACATACAAAACAAAAATTTAGAGAGTACGATGATACCAAATATTGATAGAATGAATATTTTCTGTAAGTTTTATAGTCTATTTTCAGTTCTTTCAAAATCTTAATGCTTGAGAAAAAGTGAACAAATTTATATGTTGATTTAGCTGGTAGTGGGTGAAATTTTAATTTGGATTAAACTTACTAAGTCAACTGCATAGGCCATTAAGAGTAATAAGATATAATATATGGATTATCTTTTATTGAACATAAAAGATTTTTTATTAGCTTTAATTTTTTTAATAGTCACAATAGGCATATATACTTAATTTTTCTTTCTCTTTGCAGAACATGGGAGTTACTGTCCTATAGTATAGTTTGTTATTATACTTTTTTTCTTTTTGTACCTTAATTTTATCTTTTTTACTTGTTTGATTGGTTGGTATTAGTTATATATGCTTTTGTTATCTTCGACTGTAGGAGGAAATGATGATGAGTAAATTTATAAAAAAAAATAAAATTTAAGTTTATTGATGTGAGAGTTATTGTTAATCTAGAATTTCACAAAAATAGAATCTCATTGCAAGCATAGTCTAAACCAACTATTAACTCTCAATCAAAGTTTAAATCAAAGATGTCACAATTAACACAAAATAACCGGAAATTTTAAATCCCTCGGGTAATTCTTCTTAAGAATTGCAAAAAAAGTGCTCAATTATTGGTTATGAAGGAATTGGGGGTTGTGATTGCAAGTGACAAGAAAATTAAAAGGCAAGAAAGTAAATAAGCATGCAAGAGAATTAAAACTCAAAGCAAGTAAAGCAACAAAAATGGAATTCAAGAGGCAAGAATGACTCTTGGCAAGGATTGGGAAATTAAGGATTTCTATCCTAGTCATGGACCACAAACATGGTAATTGCGTAGAATTAATCCCAATTAGTCTATCCTAATATCGAGGATAAGTCAAAATGGCATAATTGATCTCAATCCATAAGTTCTAGTCAACTCACTAATTACTTAGTGAAAGACTAGCGTCAATAGAAACCAAACCAACTAACAATCCTAACACAATGTAGAATGGACATCCATAACTCAAGTTCACCTAATTACCCAATTTCTAACCAAGAGTGTGAAAACTATACAAAAACTATAAGAAACATTTTATCAAACACCTAACATGCATAAAAGAAAAATATCATAAATTGCAATAAAAATAAAATCTATACTACCAATTGCATGAGAATAATAATTGAAACTCAACAAGCATTAAAGAAAGATAAAATATCAAAATTGCATTAATGGAACCAAAATTAACAAGTGTTTATAAACTAAAAGTGGCAAAGTTGAGAAAATAACAAAAGAAATGATGATTAAGACAAAAAAGCATGAAAACATAAATGAAACTATACTAAAACAAGAATTAAAGACTAAAATTAAAGAGAAATTAAGCCAGAAATCCTAAATTCTAGAGAGAATGGAGAGCTTCTCTCTCTAGAAAAGCTAAGCTAAAACATGTAAAAACCTAAACCTAATTGCTCCCCCCCCTTCGTCCTTCTTCAATTTGGCTTGAAATAGCTTCAGAAGTGAGTTGGATTGGGTTTTGGAGGCCCAGAATTCTCCCCAGCGTATTACAATTAATGAGCTCACGTGATAAGGGTCACGCGTACACATGGGTCATGCGTACGCATACGCGTGACCTGACGAAATTCACCCTCACGCGTACGCATGGGTCACGCGTACGCGTCGCCATGAGCTCACAATTTTGCGTACGCACGCATCACTGTGCGTACGCATGGATGCTGAAATTTCCAAACTCCATTTCTTCATGGCTTCTTCTCTTTTTCATGCTCTTTTCTCACTTCTTCAACCCATACTTGCCTTGAAAATTTGAAATCACTTAGAAAATACATCAAGGCATCAAATGGGATTAAAGTGAACAAAATTTAGCAGTTAAAAGGCCTAAAAAGTATGTTTTTACTTTGAAGTACAATTTAGGAAGAAATCATGAAACTATGTTATTTCAATAGATAAATGCAAGAAAAGTTGATGAAATCTACCAAAATAGAACAAATAAATATTATGAAATGTGGATTCATCACATCCCCACACTTAAAAAATAGCATGTCCTCATGCTATACTAAAGAAAGACAAGAAGGGAAATCAATAATTATTTAATGTAACTATCTATATGCAATCTATCTATATGTATGTAACCATTCTACCTTATACTATCTAACTATATGCATTTGCTTAGTCCAAGTAAATCAATTTCCCAGAAAGCATCTATATAAAGCAAGGGCAAAGACAATCATATCCAAATCACATTCATAATTGAATTGAGTCATGTAAAAGAATTTAACAAACTTACAAGATAACAATGATCATAGGTGAAAATATGGAATTGAGTAATTGAACCCTCACCGGATGTGTATATACACTCTAGTCACTCAAGTGTCTAGGGTCAATCCACTCAATTCTCCTCTAATCATGTTTTTTAAAGTTTGTTCTTCATCTAACCAACCAACAAAAATTTAATGTACATATGCAAAAATCATGAGGACTTTTTAAGGTTGTAATGGGGCTAAGGATAAAGGTAAGAAAATATATATAGCTAAGTGAGCTTGCATTCGAATCTTTGATTAATGTAAATTCTCACCTAACACATACACAATGATAAACCCTAATTTTGTGGTTTATCTTGTGCTTAATTTAGGGGATTTTATCAACTTTTCTCACATTCATTCAATGAAATAGCATGGTTTTGTAATTCTCCCTGAATTTGTGCTTAAGTGTGAAAACATGCTTTTTAGGCCTTAAAATAGCTAAATCTAATTCACTTTAATTCTATTCGATGTCTTGATATGTTTGTTGATTGATTTTAGGTTCATAAGGTAAAGATTGGATTGAAGGAATGAAGGAAAAGCATGCAAAGTGGGAGAACTCATGAAGAAATGAAGGAATCGCTAAGCTGTCAATCCTGACCTCTTCGTACTAAAATGATCATAATTTGAGTTACAGATGTCCAAATAAGGCGGTTTCAGTTGCGTTGGAAAGCTAAAATCTGGGGCTTCAAAATAATATAAAATTTGCTATAGTTTCCTTGAAGTTAGGTGATGCGCACGCGTCCTCCACGTGCACACGTCGCAGGATCAGCGTGGGCCATCTTGAGCAACTCGTGGCCAGCGATTTCTGAGGCATTTTGGGCCCAATTCAACTCATTTCTGATGCTATTAAACCCAAGGATTGAGGGGGAAATGAACCAAGTAGTCATAGTAGAGTTTTCATCATGTTTTAGGGTAGAATTCTAGAGAGAGAGGCTATCTCTTCTCTCTAGATTTAGGATAGAAATTAGGGTAAAGTTAGGTTAATCTCTCTCAAATTTCTCTTTCAATTCTTGTTTTGATTTCAATTCTCTTTATATTTTAGTGTTTTATTGTCTTAATCTTCTTAGTTTCTCTTGTTAACTTCTTATTTTTCTCTCTTTTATGTTGATGAACCATTGTTGGATCTTGATTTCTTCTAATGCAATTTTATGTTTCTATGTCCTTTTCATGTTCATCTTAATTGCTAATTTGCTATTGTTGATTTCTTGCTTATGATAGTTATGGGTTTTGTTAATTCTAGTATTTTGTGATGTTTACTTTTATTGCACTATAGGTGTTTTTCTCTAGTTTTTGAGTAGTTTCCTTTACTCTTGGCCTAGGCTAAGGGGATTGAGTGACCTTGAGTCATTGGGTCTCAATGAATTGGTGATTTGAGAACCTTATATGGTCAATTTGATACCCATTGACGCTAACCCACTACTAAGCTAATTGGTAGGTAGGTTAAGACTTATGGGTTGATGTTGATCAAGCCTATTTGACATACTTCAAGCTTAGGAGTAGACATTAAACGTACTTAAAGCTTTTAGAAGTAGACTTAATGGGTTGGTCCCTCATAATTATCAATATATGGTTTGTAGACAAGGATGGTGATCTCAATTACCTAAGTCTAGCCAAGAGTTCTTCCTCTTATTTTAGTAGTACTTGTTATTTACTTTCTTGCTTTTATATTTTCTTGCCAATTATAAAATCAAACCCCCTTGCATCTTCATAGCCAATAATTGATCACTTCATTGCAATTCCTTGTGAGATGACCCGAGGTTTAAATACTTCGGTTAACTTTTATTGGGGTTTGTACTTGTGACAACCAATATTTTTGCATGTGAGGATTCTTTGTTGGTTTAGAACTATACTTGCAACGAGATTTCATTTGTGAAATTCTAAATCGTACAAGAAACCGAACATCAAAATGGCACCGTTGCCAGGGAATTGCAATGGTGCTATGTTATTGGCTATTGTGAATATGTGAATATGTTTGCCTTTTTCTTGTTTGTTAGTTCTTCTTAGGTTTAGGACTTTGTTGCTTATTTTTGTTATCTTTGTTTTTATTTGCTACTATGAATTCTCACTGTTTTGGCTATGAGTTTGGTTCAAATTATGTTGTAGGAAATGAAAACTACAATGATAATATGCATCAAGGATGGAACAATCAAAGGTGGGAGGAGCCTCAAAGGATTGATCAACCTCCTTGGCTACAACCTTTCCCGGTCCCTTATAGGTATAATTCCACTCCTAATGCATATCAATCTAATGGATGTGGTGACCCTCATTGTGGTTGTCAACAACCACTACCATATGCCTATGAACCACCCCTTCAACATGGTTTTGAATCACCTTACTCACAAGCCTTCTACCACCAAACACCTCCATATGACCCTAATACTTATCCACCATACCAACCACCTTATGAGTCATATGAACCATACATCGGACCACAACGATTCCAACACAATTACTCCTAAGAACCACCTCCATATATACCATCTTCATACCCTTACCAAGAAGAACCATCTTCCAATTATGAATTCTCCCTCCCAAATAATGAACCCTCTCTCCCACCACCACCTCCAATGGATGAGTCTCTCCAAGGAGATATTAGCTCTTACCTCCAAAGGCAAGAAGAGACGCAAAAGGAGTTTAAGGAGCTGGAAGCCAAGATGGCTATCATGGAGGAAGCCATTAGCAACATATACTCATCATGCCTAAGCCTATGCGATCAAAGCACTTCCATTGTTGAATGTGGAGAAGCAATCAAGGAGCATAGTGAGGGAGTGAGTTTGGAGCTTTAAGGTGGAGAAGCGGAGTTGAAACAATGATTGCCACATGGGGAGACAATTGAGCCAGAAGAAGTGGTTGAAGTCTTAGGAGATGTTGGAAGTCCATGGGAATGTAGAATCATAGAGCCCTCTTCAAAGAAGCTTGACATTGATGTTGAGGAGGGTGCATAACCTCCAATACATATCCTGGTTGAAGATTTTGAAGAGGTTGATCAAGAGATGGATTCAATCATTGATGAATTCTTGTGTACAATTAAATCCTCTCCCATCGGGCTTGACATAGAGAGTAAAGAAGAAGATACCTCGCCTCCCATACCCTTGGTAAGCAACGAAGAAAAGATTGAATTGGAAGGAAGCTACTAAGAGGAAGAGGTTGAGCAAGAAGTAAGCTCCATCATTGAAGATGATTCCACACCACCCAATGTGTCTTTTGAAATTGATGAACCTACCTCATTGTGTTATGAAATTGATGACAAGGAGGACCGTGCACAACCTCCGACATATGATTTGAGCATGAGGGGTGTATAGAAGAAGTTGGTGAACAAAGAATTGAAATTGAAGAAGCTTGCAAAGAGGTGGAAGTTGCAAAGGAAGAGAACAAGGGAATGGATCTCGCATTGGCTAAGTGTGGGGAGATTCCCCTTCCTAAATCTCCATCCTACACAACTTTCAAGTGGGTAAAATTCTTATCCCTAAGCTTCACTTTCTCACTTGAATATGATTTGATTGAAAATGATGGTCAACTTAGAGCTCTTTGTGGAGTTAAGAGTATGAGAGAATTGTGTAATGGTTGGAAAAATAATGTTAGGCTCATTAAGGTTGAAACCTCAAGGCATAGATCCCATGGTTGGAAGAGTGAAAAATTGAATGGGTCTAGGAAGTTGTTTGGAGGCTTCAATGAGAATTCGGCTTGTCTACCACCCAAGTGGAACCATGATGATCAATTAAAAGATGGGTGTGAAAATAAGATATGGGATCCCGGATCACAACATGAAGACCAATTTTGGGAGCTCATATCTTGGGAGGAACTTCACCCAAGCTTGGTGAAGACGGTTGGAAATTCTGATAACCGTTTGAGGAGCAAGCATTCTTGGAGGTTCAAGGATGAATACAAGCATAAACCACCTTGACAAGGAGCCTCCCAAATGTCCAACTTAAGGACTTAAACTAAAAGTGCTAGGTGAAAGACACCCCACCATGGTAAACTCTTTCCATTCTCTTGTATATATAATCAATGAATATATTGAGTTGCCATTGTTAGGTAGTATTCTTCTTTGCATATTCCTGTTTATTTGGTGTTTTAGTTGTTAGCTTGTTTGATTAGATTTGTGCCTTAAGTTGTAGAGTAGTTGTTGTTGAGTAGTGTTTTACTTGAAGTGTAAGTTTTGTTTGCTTTGTATTTTAAAATTTTTCAAAAACCAAAAATATTTGTTGTTAAATTTGAATTTTGATTGCTTTAGAATGCTTGTAGATTAGGAGAATGCTCAGTTTCTGTTTTCATATGTTAAAAAAAGAAAAAAAAAGGGGGGTGTCCACGCGTGGGCGTCGATTGCGTTTTTACAACTCCTGGTACAAAACCAGAGAGTTGTGCGAAGTTTGTGCGAGAACTGTGCGAAGACCCACGCGTTACGCGTCATCTGCATTTTCTATGTCTCACACATACGCGTGGAGGACGCTTACGCGTCGCTTGTCCTGCCTGCTTTCCACGCGTACGCGTGGATGAAGCGCGCGCGTCGATTCCGCGCCCTGCCTCCCCTGTTTTCTGCTCTGTTTTCTTTTTTCATCCTCTCTTCTTTTCTTTCTTCTTTCTTCTTTCTTCTTTCTTCTTTCTTCTTTCTCCTTTCTTCTTCTTTCCTTTTCTTTTCTTCTCGCCTTTCATATTCTTTCTTCTTCCTTTCTTACTTTTTTCTTCCTCTCTTTTCGAATTTCCACTTCTCATTTTCTTATTTTTTTTCATTTTCTTTCACATGTTGCATTTGCATATTATCATCCATTGCATTTTAATTTCGTTCTTATAACTTGTTTTTAGTTTCTTTTCTAAATTCCTTATTTTAATAATGGTGTTGAATTCTCTTACTCAATTGTTGAAAATTTCTTGGTTAATCTTGGTGCTTCGTGACTTGTTTGGCATTAATTGTAATATTTGCTCTACACACAAGATTAGTGCTTTAGTCCTTCCTAACTCATTATCCCTTGTTTTTGTACATTATTGTCATTGAGTTAGGATAGGACCAAATGCTCTCATACTTATCACTAATCTTGTTTGTGTCAATTCTTACTTAAACTTGATGCTCTTCATGTCATTTGCTTATGCTCTGATTTTACTATTGCATCAAGTATTAGTAATATGCCTTAGTTTACATTGTTTTCTCACTTATATGCGTAACTAATATGTAGTGAGAACCCTACTCTCATTTGGCATTAGCTCCCGCCTATGTTCTATTTGCTTTAATATCTTTGTTGTAGGCTTGATTTTCTTTCTTTTTCTTCCCTTTTAGGTTGGCCACCAAAAGAGAAAAAGGAAAAGCTTCTAAATGGAGCAACAAACAAGCCCGCACGCACAACCTTTTGAAGGAGCTCATCAATTGTAGCAACTTGTCCACCTTACTCTTCTTTGTATGCACCGAGGATGGTGCAATCTTCAAGTGTGGGGAGGTCATTCGACCGATCTCTATGGGTAACAATTTTCTTTTTTCACCACCAATTTTTCAATTTTTGTCTTTGTTAGATTAGTTGTTGCATTGCATGATAGGTTGTATGATAGTTAAAATTTGTACATATTTTACCACTTCTTTTTATGTTAGGACTACTTGGTTAGGGTGATGATTTCTTTTCCAAGAAAAATTGTTTTAGGGAACCTTGCCAATTTGAAAAAAAAAAATTTGTTGAACTTGCTTGAAAAAATTTATTTTGGAACATGATTTTTGAGCTAAAAACACAAGCATGTGAGTTTTGAGTCCAATTGCGTGGTTACATCTTATAACCACTTATTTTAATTCTTGTGTGTATTATTCTCTTTCTATGATTGTAATCTTTGATTTGTTTGATTCTTTATGTCCATTATTCCATGTATACATGCATTTATATAATTGAGGCCATCATTTAATTTAGCTCACTTACCCAAATAGCCTACCTTTCATCAACCATTGTTAGCCAATCTTAAGCCTATTTAATCCCTTTTGTTCTTAATATTAGCACATCACTACCCCTAAGTGAAAAACAATAAATGTCCTTAATTTGGATCTTTGATTAGTTTAGGCTAGTGAGAGTGTGTATCATTTGGGTATGGGAAACTTGGGACATTGGTTGAGGTAAAACAGTGTTTTTGTATTTTTATTGAAAATATTGGGAATTTGGTACATACTCATGCATTAAATATATAAAACCATATGCATTGATATGTTTGTATATACTTTAAAGAAAAAAAATGATTAAAAAAACAAAAAACAAAAAACATAGAAAAAAAAAGAATATATATATAGAGAGAGAGAGAGAAATGCAATAAAAAAGGGACAAAAATGTCCCAAAGTAAAGTAATAATAACAATGCATATGGAATGTGAATTAAAGAGAATGCATGAGTATGTGAAAAAAAAAAGTGGGAATCATGGGTAGCTAGGTATTGTATTAGAATTGTATAGGTTGTTATATGTGTTTAGTGAGAACTTAGGTTAATCAAAGATTCAAATTTCAAGCTCACTTGACCATATACATCCTTACCTTGACCCTAGCCCCATTACAACCTATGAATAAGTCCTCATGATGAATGTATGCATGCATTGAATGATTGTTGATTGTTAGATGAAAAACAAATCTTGAAAAGCATGATTAGAAGAGAATTGAGTGATCAACCCTACACACTAGAGTGACTAGAGCGGATACACTTCCGGTGAGGGTTCGATGCTCAATTCCTTGTTCCCGGCTTTCATGAGCTTTCTTCTTGCAAGTCTATTTGAACTTCATTTTGATATTTGAATTAGTAGAGTTTGTGAGTCATCATATGACCTTTGCCCTACTTGCTTATATATGTTCTTGGAGATTGATTCATTTTTAACCAAGTAGGTAGAATCACTTTGCATTTAGTTGCATGTATGTAGATAGGAGCATATAGTTTATTTGCATTGAATAAATGTTCATACCCCTTTTCTTGTCCTTCTTTATTCTTAGCATGAGGACATGCTTGGTTTAAGTGTGGGGAAGTTTGATAAACTCCAATTTTGTGATTTATCTTGTGCTTAATTTAGGAGATTTTATTAACTTTTCTCACATTTATTCAATGAAATAGCACGGTTTTATAATTCTCCCTGAATTTGTGCTTAAGTGTGAAAACATGATTTTTAGGCCTTAAAATATCTAAATATAATTTACTTTAATTCTATTCGATGCCTTGATATGTTTGTTGAGTGATTTCAGGTTCATAAGGCAAAGATTGGATTGAAAGAATGAAGGAAAAGCATGCAAAGTGGGAGAACTCACGAAGAAATGAAGGAATTGCTAAGCTGTCAATCCTGACCTCTTCGTACTAAAATGATCATAACTTCAGTTACAGAAGTCCAAATGAAGCAGTTTCAGTTGCGTTGGAAAGCTAACATCCAAGGCTTCAAAATGATATAAAATTTGCTATAGTTTCCTTGCAGTTAGGTGATGCACATAGGTCACCCACGACTCATGGCCAGCAATTTCTGAGACATTTTGGGCCCAATTCAACTCATTTTTGATGCTATTGAACCCAAGGATTGAGGGAGAAATGAACCAAGTAGTCATAGTAGAGTTTTTATCATGTTTTAAGGTAGAATTCTAGAGAGAGAGGCTCTCTCCTCTCTCTAGATTTAGGATAGAAATTAGGGTAAAGTTAGGTTAATCTCTCTCAAATTTCTCTTTCAATTCTTGTTTTGATTTCAATTCTCTTTATATTTTAGTGTTCTATTGTCTTAATCTTCTTAGTTTCTCTTGTTAATTTCTTATTTTGCTCTCTTTTATGTTGATGAATCATTGTTGGATCTTGATTTCTTCTAATGCAATTTTATGTTTCTATGTCCTTTTCATGTTCATCTTAATTGCTATTGTTGATTTCTTGCTTATGATAGTTATGGGTTTTGTTAATTCTAGCATTTTGTGATATTTATTTTTATTGCACTCTAGGTGTTTTTGAGTAGTTTCTTTTACTTTTAGCCTAGGCTAGGGGGATTGAGTGACCTTGAGTCATTGGGTCTCAATGAATTGGTGATTTGAGAACCCTATGTAGTCAATTTGATACCCATTGACGCTGACCCACTATTAAGCTAATTGGTAGGTAGGTTAGGACTTATGGGTTGATGTTGATCAAGCTTATTTGACGTACTTCAAGCTTAGGAGTAGACATTAAACGTACTTAAAGCTTTTAGAAGTAGACTTAATGGGTTGGTCCCTCATAATTATCAATATATGGTTTGTAGACAAGGATGGTGATCTCAATTACCTAAGTCTAGCCAAGAGTTCTTCCTCTTATTTTAGTAGTACTTGTTATTTACTTTCTTGCTTTTAAATTTTCTGCCAATTATAAAATCAAACCCCCTTGCATCTTCATAGCCAATAATTGATCACTTCATTGCAATTCCTTGTGAGATGACCCGAGGTTTAAATACTTCGGTTAACTTTTATTGGGGTTTGTACTTGTGACAACCAATATTTTTGCATGTGAGGATTCTTCGTTGGTTTAGAACTATACTTGCAACGAGATTTCATTTGTGAAATTCCAAACCGTACAATAAACCGAAAATCACACAACCTACACAATTCTAATATCAAACTTAGCTACCCATATTCTCACTTTTACATATACACACACTCATGCATTAAATTTAATTCATCACATATGCATTAATTTTTATTGAATTTCTTATGAGCGGATATTTTATACGCTTTTTGGCATCATTTATTTTCACATAGTTTTTGTTAGGTTTTGTTTAAGTTTTACTATATTTTCATAGATTTTAGTGCAAAATTCATATTTTTGGATTTTACTTTGAGTTGTATGTTTTATGATGATTTCAAGTATTTTCTGGTTGAAATTGAGGAGCTTTGAAAAAGTCTGAGATAGAGACAGAGAAAGGATTGCAAATGCTATCGGATTCTGACCTCCATGCACTCGAAGGAGCATTTTTGGAGCTACAGAAGTCCAAATGACGCGCTCTCAACAGCATTGGAAAGCTAACATCCAGGGCTTTTCAGCAATATATAACAGTTTATACTTTGCTCAGCGCCAGCTGACGTTAGGGATTTTTGCTAGTAAAGAAGTTCATAAAAACAGTCGCGTTGTAGATATAGTCTCTAAACCAACAAAAATCTCTTCGTGCAAACGTTTTGGTTGTCACAAGTAACAAACCCCTTTAAAATTGTTAACCGAGTATTTAAACCTCAGGTCGTCTTCTCAAGGAACTGCAGGGTAGTATGTTCTTATTATTGGTTATGGAGGTAATAAAAATCGGGGTTGAGAGTGAAGAGTAGATATGACAAATAATTTAAATGGCAATTAAAATAAATAAATACTGTAAAGCAAACTTTTGGCAAGGTAAGAGAAATTGGAAGTCCAACTTAGTTATTCCTCTCAACAATAGTGAAAGTTGAATCTTAATTCCACTTAGTTAACCTTTACTAAAGTAAAGAAAAGTCAAGGGACTAATTAGTTTGACCTTCGAATCCTATTTATTTCCTAAAAAAAAGTTGGGATTATTGAAGTTCAGTTCAATTAGCAAGATAACGACTATCAATTATGCTGAGTTTAATAATGTTGAGTTACTGATTTCTTAACCAAGACTAAAAAGGGAAAAAGTAAAATTGTTGGAATAAAAATGTCCTTAGATGGGAAGCAATAATAACTTAAATTAAAGAGAACAATAATAAACTGAAATACCTCAAATAATCATTAATTCAAATAATAATCTATAACATGGAATAATTCATAAGCCAATTGGGCAACATCTGTAGATACGAATAAAAGCATTAAAGTAAAAGTAGCATAGAAACATGAATTAAAGTAAATATTAAACCTGGATCGAGAGTCACTCTTAAAAACTAAGAGAAGTCCTAAATCCTAATCCTAAGAGAGAGAGGAGAGAATCTCCCTCTCAAAACTAAATCTAAATCATGGAAAGTAATAAAAATGCGAGCTCTCTTTGAATGGATGTATTCCCCCACTTTATAGCCTCTAGTCTGTGTGTTCTGTACCTGGATCTGGGCCAAAAGGGCTTCAGAAATCGCTGGGGGCATATTCTATAAATTCTGATACGTGGCCTCTGCCACACGTCCGCGTGGGTCACGCGGTCGCGTCATCTGGAGTTTTCCTTGTGGCGCGGTCGCGTCGGTCACGCGTCCGCATCGAATGCGCTATGCTCAAGTCACGCGGTCGCGTCAGTCATGCGGCCGCGTCACTGCTTCTTCGCTCCTGGCACGCGATCGCGTTGTCCATGCGATCGCGTGGATGCCAGTTTCTTCAAAACTCTGTTTCGCACTTTCCTTCCATTTTTGTACATTTCCTTTTTCATCCTTTAAGTCATTCTGTCTTAGAAAATCTGAAACTACTCAACACACTAATCACGGCATCGAATGGAAATAAAGGTAATTAAAATAATTAATTTTAAAGCTTAGGAAACATATTTTTCACGTACATCACATAATAAGGAAGGGAAAGTAAAACCATGCAATTAATATGAATAAGTGGGTGAAGAATTGAATAAATCATTCAAACTAAGCACAAAATAACTCATGAAATATGGGTTTATCAACCTCCCCACACTTAAACAATAGCATGTCCTCATGCTAAATCCAAGGTAAAGAATAAGGTAAGGTTAAAGTGGTGGAATGTTATGCAATGCAACCTATTCTAAATGCGTCTACCTAAATGAGTCATGCAATTCCAATTTATCCACTCATATATAAAGCTTACATGTAGTCAAATTAATTCACATTCTCAAGGAGTCATATATATATATATATAGCCAACCCTTAAATAATAAAGCATTTTAGCAAATGAGATGGAAAATAAAAATATTGTACAAACTTGCAAAACAATTAGTAAATTAAGCACAGATATATGTTGATGAGTTATTGAACCCTCACTGGATTTTATATTTACCCTCTAGTCACTCAGTATTTATTGGGTTTATTCACTCTACTTTTCTTTTTATTCTTACTTTCTATAACTTTGTTCTTCATCTAATCAATCAACAATTATAGAGTACAGTCATACCAAAAGTCATGAGGTCTTTAATTAAGGTTGTAATGGGGCCAAGGTAAAGATAAAGATATATGTATAAGGCTAAGTGAGCTGATAAGTGAATCCTTAATTAGACTAAGATCTCACCTAACATACATATTTAGTAGAACAAGCTTCTTTACCAATTTTTCCATATTATCCCACTTGTTGTTACATGCTCATGTTTCAATTTTATTTTTATCCCATGTGCATTACTTTTATTTTGCATTGGGGAATTCTTTTGTATCCTCTTTTATTAAATGCTGAAAAAAAACTTCTTTTTTTTATTGCACATGGTAATTGAATCACTTTGATTTCTCATGAGCATGCTTCCCAAATTTTATTCTATTTCTTTTAACTTTTCTACCTTTTGTTTCTATCATCCATGTTCCCAATAGGTTCCTCACATTTTAATCTATTCATAATTTTCTATCTTAAGCTAACCAAGGATTCAACTTGGGATTTTATTTTGTTTTTCTGCTTAAGGCTAGTAGTGTGGTTAAATAGAATAAAAGGGATTTTAAAGGCTCAAGGGGGCTAACAAGGGTGATGTGAAAGGTAGGTTATTTTGGGGTAAGTGAGCTAAAATCAAATGATGGCCTCAATCATTCTTTTGGTATGTATCTATATTCTATATTCTATATTCTATAATTGGACATATAGATTAAAGCAAAGTAAAAAACATCAGAATAAAAAGAAGCGAAACACACAGGAATGAAATTATGGTTTGAATGCAACCATACAATTAAGCTCAAGACTCACAGGCTGTGTGTTCTCTAACTCAAGCATCATATATCATTCATATATGTTATGCAGGTTTAGTTAAAAATTCCCATTATTCTCATAAAAAAATTATTTAGGGTAGCCTTTAAAGTTTTAATGTTCCTCCTTGATGAAATCTTGTCAACTTAACTATATGATGTAATGCTATATATACAAGGTTTATGGATTTAAATCTGTTATGTTCAATTTCCTAGCTTACTTCCTTTTTATATTTTTCAATTTAACTATGCTATCTTATGCTAAAAAGGGTAAACTATACTAATTAATCCACTAATAAGTCAGAATTGCAAACTAAACTAAATAACAAAAAATATGAACAAAAAATGCAAAATGCAGAAATAGAGTAAAAATACATAAAAGCAGCAATGTATAAGTACTCAGAAAATAACAGTAAAAAGAAAAATACAGAAAAATACCCAAAATAAAAGAAAAAAGAGATGTAGTGGTTCACCAAAATAAAACGCCAGAGATGGCGACCTCCCCACACTTAAAATGAAGCATCGTCCCTGATGCTCAGTCAAGCCGGGTGTGAAGGGGTGTCATTGACGTTAGGATTTTCTGCCGGTAAAGAATTTCATAAAAACAGTCGCGTTGTAGATATAGTCTCTAAACCGACAAAAATCCCTTCGTACAAACGTTTTGGTTGTCACAAGTAACAAACCCCTTTAAAAATTGTTAACCGAGTATTCAAACCTCGGGTCGTCTTCTCAAGGAACTGCGAGGAAGTATGTTCTTATTATTGGTTATAAAGGTTGTAATCGGGGTTTAGAAGGTGAGAAGCAAGTAATTTAAATCACGAGTGAATTAAATGGTAATTAAAAATAAATAATAACTGTAAAACAACTTTTGGCAAGATAGGGGAAATTAGAAGTCCAACTTAGTTATCCCTCTCAACAATAATGAAAGTTGTATTTTAATTCCACTTGGTCAACCCTTGCCAGGGCAAAGGAAAGTTAAGGGACTAATTAAATTGACCTTTGAATCCTAATTATTTCCTAAGAAAAGGTTGGAATTATTTAGGTTCAGCTCAATTAGCAAGATAACGATTATCAGTTATGTTGAGTTTAATAACTGTTGAGTTACTGAATTCTTAACCAGGACCAAAAGCGGAGAAAGTAAAATTGCTAGAATAATTAAAAATGTCCTTAGATGGGAAGCAATGGCAACTTAAATCAAAGAGAACAATCATGAACTGAAAATACCTCAAATATCATAAATTCAAATAGCAATCTGTAACATGGAATAATTCATAAATCAAATTATAATAATCAATTCAAATGTTGGAATAAATAAATAAAAGTAAAACTAAAATAAAAGAACATTAAAACCTGGATCCAGAGTTACTCCCAAAACAAGAAGAAGTCCTAAATCCTAAGAGAGAGAGATTCGAATCTCTCTCTAAACTAAATCTAAATCATGAAAACTAGAAATTGGCGAGCTCTCTCTGAATGGATGCATTCCTCCACTTTATAACCTTTGGTCTATGCTGTCTGTACTTGGATCTGGGCCAAAAAGGGCTTCAGAATTCGCTGGGGGTGTATTCTGTAATTTCTGGTGCGTGGCCTCTGTCACGCGTCCGCGTGGGTCACGCGGTCGCGTCATTCGGAGCTTTTCCTTGCCACGCGGTCGCGTCAGTCATGCGACCGCGTCATGTGCGTTCTGCTTAAGGCGCGCGGTCGCGTCAGTCATGCGGCCGCATCGCTGCTGATTCGTGCTTGGCACGCGATCGCGTCATCCATGCGATCGCGTGGGTACCAGTTTCCTTAAAGCTCCGTTTTGCTTTCTCCTTCTATTTTAGTATGTTTCCTTTTTCATCCTTTAAGTCATTCTGCCTTTAGAAAATCTGAAACTACTCAACACACTAATCACGGCATCGAATGGAAATAAAGGTAATTAAAATAATTAATTTTAAAGCTTAGAAAACATGTTTTTCATTTACATCACATAATAAGGAAGGGAAAGTAAAACCATGCAATTAATGTGAATAAGTAGGTGAATGATTGTATAAATCACTCTAATTAAGCACAAAAGAACTCATGAAATATGGGTTTATCAACCTCCCCACACTTAAACACTAGCATGTCCTCATGCTAAATCCAAGGTAAATAATTAAGGTTAAAGTGATGGAATGTTATGAAATGCAACCTACGCTAAATGCATCTACCTAATAAGTTATGCAATTCTAATTCATCCACTCATATATAAAGCCTACATGTAGTCAAATTATTTCACATTCTCAAGGAGATATATATACATATATATATATAGCTAACCCTTAAATAATAAAGCATTTTAGCAAATGAGATGGGAAAGAAAATATTGTACAAACTTGCAAAACAATTAGTAAATATAAGCACAGATATATGTTGATGAGTTATAGAACCCTCACTGGATTTTGTGTTTACTCTCTAGTCACTCAGTGTTTATTGGGTTTATTCACTCTATTTTTCTTTTTATCCTTAATTTCTATAGCTTTGTTTTTCATCTAACCAGTCAACAATTATGGAATATAGTCATACCAAAAAGTCATGAGGTCTTAATTAAGGTTGTAATGGGGCCAAGGTAAAGGTAAGGATTTATGTATAGGGTTAAGTAAGCTAATAAGCGAATCCTTAATTAGACTAAGATCTCACCTTAACATACATTTTTAGCAAGATAAAACTTCTTTACCTATTCTCCCATCTTATCCCACTTATTGTTTACATGCTCATGTTTTTACTTTTTATTTTTATTCCATGTGCATTGTTTTTATTTTGCATTGGGGAATTTCTTTTGGATCCCCTTTTATTTAGATGCTGAAAAATAAAAATTTTTTTTTATACACATGGTAGTTGAATCACTTAGAATTTCTCATGAGCATGCTTCCCAAATTTTATTTTTATTCTTTTAACTTTTTCTATCCTTTTGTTTCTATTACCCATGTTCCCAAAAGGTTTCCCACATTTAACTCTATTCATAATTTTCTATCTTAAGCTAACCAAGGATTCACTTGGGATTTTCTTTTGTTTTTCTGCTTAAGGCTAGTAATTTGGCTAACTATAATAAAGGGGTTTTAAAAGGATTAAGGGGGCTAACAAGGGTGATGTAAAAGGTAGGCTAATTTGGGGTAAGTGAGTTGAAATCAAATGATGGCCTCAATCATTCTCTTGGTATGTATCCATTCTATATTCTATAACTGGACATATAGATTAAAGCAAAGGAAAGAACATCAGAATAAAAAGAAATGTAACACACAAAAATGAAATTATGGTTTGAATGCAACCATACAATTTAAGCTCAAGACTCACAGGCTGTGTGTTTTCTAACTCGAGCACCATATATTATTTATATATTGTATGCAGGTTTAGTTAAAAATTCCCATTATTCTCATAAAAAATTATTTAGGGTAGCTTTTAAAGTTTTAATGTTCCTCCTTGATGAAATGTTGTCAGCTTAACTACATCATGTAATGCTATATACAAGTTTTGTGGTTTTAAATCTGATATGTTCAATTTCCTAGCTTACTTCCTTTTTATATTTTTCAATTTAAACTATACTATCTTATGTTAAAAAGGGTAAACTATACTAATTAATCCACTAATAAATCAGAATTACAAACTAAACTAAATAGCTAAAATAAACTAAATGGCTAATGTATGAACTAAAGATGCAAAATGCAGAAAATAGAGCAAAAATACATAAAAACAATGTATAAGTACTCAGAAAATAACAGTAAAAGAAAAAGAGAAAAAATATAGAAAAATATCCAAAATAAAAGAAAAAGTATGTAGTAGTTCACCAAAATAAACGCCAGAGATGGCGACCTCCCCACACTTAAAATGAAGCATCGTCCTCGATGCTCAATCAACCCGGGTGTGAAGGAGTGTCATCACTGGTAGGGATGGTAGCTGGGGTCTCTGTGGCGGTGGTGGGCTGAGAGTCTGGCTGCTGTAGAGGGGAGACTAACTGGATCGGGATCTCCGGATCTGCAGCCTAAGCTGGGGCATAACCTCCTGATGCGGGGCAGTCTGCTCTGTGGCTGCCTGCTGATGGGTCTCCGCCTGGGAATGAGGCTCCTCCTCATGCTCATCCTCCTCCTCCTCTGATGGCTCTGATGGTGTGTCGGGTTCGGAGGGGATGTCGGCGCCCTGTCTGATCATCAGCTTCATATGGGAATAGCGTCGCCTGCTGCGGCGCTCCAATCTCTCATACCGGCGCCTGTTACGGCGCTCCATCTGATCAAGCTGGCGGAATAGACGGTGCACGAGGCGATAAATCGGCTCAGAGGCGGGTGGAGGTGCAGTGGTAGCAGCAGGGGCAGCTGTGGATGAAGAGGGTCCAGCAGACGGAGGGGCTGTCTCATCAGTAGCAGTGACAGGTGGTGGTCTGTAGCCTAAAGCAAGGAAGTTCCTGCTGTGAGGAATGATCTTCCTGCAGTCCGCCGCTGGTGGTCTCTCATCGGCATCCTCCCAAGGTACATCAGCCTGACGGCCTAGCCGTGTAACCAAATAAGGAAAGGGGAGGGTGCCTCGGACGTGGACCCTGGCCATATAATGCCGGATAAAATGAGGTAAGTACTGGTCCTTACCCTCCAGCACACACCAGAGGAGGGTGATCATGGTAACTGGGATCTCAGTCTCGTGAGTACTCGGCATCACAAAATTGCTCAAGATCTGATGCCAAAGCCGAGCCTCATCATTCAAGTACACTCTCTTGATCCCTCTAGGCATAGTGGTGTTCTGACCCATCTCCCAAGGAACAGCAGGGTCGAGAGCTATCCGTGCCTTCACAGCATCCCAATCAAACCGCATCTGGCCCATGTCCTCCTCAGCCTGTGCAAAATCATCTGGCTGATCGGACTTGGCTGGGAGCTGGAGAATGGTCTCTATGGCCTCCTTAGTGACCAGAATTTGCTTTCCCCTCAGGTTCACTGCATCTAGGGTAGTAAGGTAGTAGTTGCAATAGAATTCCCGTACCCAAGATGCATTGACCTCTGTCAGTGGTCTCTCTAGAAAGAACTAGCCCCGTTGCTTGATTTGCTCAGTAGTGTATTGTTGGAGGGCTTCTGGAATCTTCAAGGTACGTTCCAGGTATAGATTTCTGGAGTTTGCAAAAGTCGGGTACTTCAGCTCATAGTACCGGTTTGCAAATTTAATAGGATCAGTCGAAGGGAGCAGCTGGTCAGCTTTTTCCTGCTGTGTGAAGTTCTTCTCCCGCCATGAGGAATCGTGCATTAGAGCAATGATGGACTGGGAGGAATCTCCTCTCTTGCGCTTGCCAGTAGCCTTGCCTTTGCCTTTCCTCTGTGAGGTAGACATCCTGAAAAACAGAAAACCAGGAATGGATAAAAAAAAATAGGAAGGCAAATAGGCAATTTAAACAAAGGAAACTCAAAGCGGTAAGGGAGATATAGAATAAGGAAAATGAGTAATTGAAATGTTATTGAATTAATGTTAAATGGAAAAAAAATCAATATGCCATAGGGAGAAAGTTAGAGGAAGTAAAAGTAATCAGAAAAGAGATCAAAAAGGTTAGTATGGTTAGGATTTGAAAAAGAAATTAGTAAATTAAAATCAGTGAGTTAGTAAAGTGCGGGTTAAAGTAAGTGGCATAGAGAAAAAACCATATAACAAGGATTCACAGGTAAGAATAGAAGTACTCATAATTGAACAAGCAATTTATGAACCAGGAAATCAAAAAGGATAAGAAAGTCTGCCATAGCATTCATGTAATGGTTTGGGTAAAGCAGAGTAAAACAGATTTCAGAAATGCCAAACCAAAACATGAATGAAAACAAAATTAAAAAAAATTTGGGCAGCATTCCAGCTAAAATTAGATTGTCCCAGAAAATAAACAGCAATCATATCAGTTCATATGAATTAAAAAATCAAGCTGCATGTACATAGATATAAAATAAACATAAAAACTCAATGTAAACAGCAGCAACATACAAGAAAGCAGCATATGAATCATGATTATAGCAGCAACAGATTTGCACATAGGATAAAACAGAAGTAAGAACAGTGCAAGTAAACAGACCTAGATCCACTAACCACAGCCTAAGCTACCTAACAACCTAAAAATCCACTACAACATGCAAGTCTAGCTATCCTAATCATGAACATAACCGGAATAAAAAATACAGAAAAGTGACGAACGGATAAAAAGGGTTGCGGGTTGCAGAACCTGGTAAGCGGAAGGGGTGGAACAGGGAAGAAGGTGGCTGCGGCGGCGTCCGGCGTGGTGGTGGGGCACGGTGTCGCAGTGGCTGCTGATGGGGGCAGTGGCGGCGAGGGTTTTTGGTTGGTGATAGAAGAAGGGGGTGCGGTTGGGTGGTGGAGAGAGAGGGGGGCGCGGCTGGGTGGCCGGCGGTGGGGGGCGGTGGTTGCGGAGGCAGTGGTGGAGAGGGGAGGAGAGAGGAGGAAGGGAGAAGAAGGGAGGGGAGGGGGTTCGGGCGGCGGCGTACGAGGTGGCGGCGGCGTCTGGGTGGTCGGCGGTGGCGGCTGGGTGGTGCGGGGTAGTGGTTGGAGGGAGAGGGAGCAGAGAGGGAGAAGAGGGTTGGGGGTGGAGGAGGGCTCGCGACTGATAGGGTTCGCGAGCTGGGGGGTTATATTTTCGAATCCATGCGGCCGCGTGGGGCACGCGGTCGCGTGGTTGGGGCGAAAATGGGAGTGACGCGATCGCGTGGGGTGCGCGATCGCATGAGGGGGAAAGGAAGGGTGACGCGATCGCGTGGGTCGCGCGATCGCGTCGCTGGAATTTGTGCTAAACGCACGACTCCAGCGCCGTTTTAGCGCAACTCTCTATCTCCTTTTGGGGTGATGTGCAATCCATGCCACGCGATCGCGTCGCTCACGCAGTCGCGTGGGATTGATATTGTGCAAGTGACGCGATCGCATGGGGCATACGATCGCGTGGGCCAATTTGTGTAAAACGCACAAGGGCCGCACGATTCCAGCCTAACTTTCTGTTTGTTGGATCCTTATGCCGATATATATATCACGCGGCCGCGTGGGTCACGCGGTCGCATGGGTGGTGTTTTTCGCGATATGACGCGATCGCATGGGGCATGCGGTCGCGTCGTGCAACCCCTTTTTTTTTATATGCATGATTCCAGGTTTAATAAATTAAAATGAAAAAGGAAAAATGAAAGCAATTAACAAGAAATAAATTGAAAAAGAAGCGACCATACCATGGTGGGTTGTCTCCCACCTAGCACTTTTAGTTAAAGTCCTTAAGTTGGACATTGGAGGAGTATCCTGTTATGGTAGTTTATGTTTAAATAAGTCCAAAAATCTCCACCAGTGCTTGGAATGCCAATAGCCTCCGGGGTCCCAAACTAAGCATGTGAAGCTTCTGAGCAGCTTCAAACAAATTGTTAGGCTCCTGGGGTAACAAATGTCAGAATAAACCTCAGGATTCTAAGCCTTGCGTTTAAATCCGCCTCCGTCTTGGTCTACATGTCTCCATCCGGGCAGTTTAAAAAGTAGTATCTCACCGTGGTGACCAAACGTTCTCCATGATCCATGCAATTGAGCATGATACCAATCCGTGTACTTCGAGGTGAAGCGCGGAACCTTATTGAACCTGGTGCACCAGTTCTGAGTACGAGCCAATTCCCTCTTACTCTTAAAGCCGCAGAGAGCTCTAAGTTGGCCATCTGTTTCAAGAAAACCATATTCAAGTGAATAAGTAAAGCTATAAGTTAAGGATTGTACCCACTTGAAGCTTGTATTAGGTGGTAATGGCCTTGGAATTGGTGTTTTTGGTGGTTCTGCAAGTTCCGTTTCCTTGTGCTCTTCTGTGAATTCTTCCACTTCCTCGCAAAGATCTTCAATTGTATCTGTATCCTGGTCAAAGTCTTCTATGTCTTTCTCATCACTTGAGTCATAGATTGGAGGTTGAGAGAAATCTACCTCCGCATCATCTTCATATTCACTTGGGAAAAATTCTTCGATCTCAGAGAATTCACTTGCGGACGCAAGTTCATCACTAGGGGAACTAGACTTGTGACTATCATCATCAAGGAAGTTTGCTTCTTGGATTATTCCGTCTGATTCTTCGTAAACGACGTGCCTTGGAGATTGTACGGTATCCTCCTTAGCATCAACTTTAGCATCTCGGACGGAGTTTTCCTCAATTCTGGATTCCCAAGGAAGTTCAGCATCTCCTAGATCTTCAACTAACTCTTCTTCTTGAACAATGACAGCTTCTTCCACTTGTTCTAGTATGAATTCATTCTCTGTCTTGTCCACTGGAGTCTCTAGTATTTCTTTCATGCTACGCTCTTCATCGGGCTGTCCACATGGAGCTGTGGTTGATCCTTGTATATTTGAGCGTCTAGTGGCCCATTGAATTAGTGCTTGCTCCAGTTGTTGAATGGTTGTTTGAAATTTACTCACTGTTTCTTTTAGGCGATCCTTTACTTCGCGGTTTGCAAGACTTGGACATGATACAGAGGAAAGTGGTGATGATTGGGAACGATTGGATTGGTATTGGGGTAAGGAAGGATCATATGATGGTGAATGGTGAAGAGAAGCTTGTGAGTGTGGTGGTTCGAGGTTATGTTGAAAGGATGGTTCATATGCACGGGGTGGGGCTTGTTGGTAGTCACAAGGTTGTCCACCATGTCTTTTAGCTGGGTATGCACGGTAGAATGGTCTTTGTCCAGGATATCTCGGAGGGTGTTGCTGCCAAAAGGGTTGATTAGATCCTCTTGGTTCCATCCATCCTTGATTGGTCTGACCTTGATGCACATTCCTGCTGTAACTTCTATTTCCTTTAACAATATTAGAACCAAACTCAAAGCGAGAGGGGTGAGAGTTCATAGTAGCAAATAAAGATAAAAAGGAAAAACAAAAATAAATAAACAAGCAAAAGAAAAATATTTACAATAACCAATAATAAGGCACACGTTAGCAGTTCCCCGGCAACGGCGCCATTTTGACGTTAGGATTTTATGTCGGTAAAGAATTTCATAAAAACAGTTGCGTTGTAGATATAGTCTCTAAACCGACAAAAATCTCTTCGTACAAACGTTTTGGTTGTCACAAGTAACAAACCCCTTTAAAAATTGTTAACCGAGTATTCAAACCTCGGGTCGTCTTCTCAAGGAACTGCGAGGAAGTATGTTCTTATTATTGGTTATAAAGGTTGTAATCGGGGTTTAGAAGGTGAGAAGCAAGTAATTTAAATGACGAGTGAATTAAATGGCAATTAAAAATAAATAATAACTGTAAAACAACTTTTGGCAAGATAGGGGAAATTAGAAGTCCAACTTAGTTATCCCTCTCAACAATAATGAAAGTTGTATTTTAATTCCACTTGATCAACCCTTGCCAGGGCAAAGGAAAGTTAAGGGACTAATTAAATTGACCTTTGAATCCTAATTATTTCCTAAGAAAAGGTTGGGATTATTTAGGTTCAGCTCAATTAGCAAAATAACGATTATCAATTATGTTGAGTTTAATAACTGTTGAGTTACTAAATTCTTAACCAAGACCAAAAGGGGGAAAAGTAAATTGCTGGAATAATGAAAGTATCCTTAGATGGGAAGCAATGGCAACTTAAATCAAAGAGAACAATTATAAACTGAAAATACCTCAAATATCATTAATTCAAATAGAGATCTGTAACATGGAATAATTCATAAATCAAATTATAATAATCAATTCAAATGTTGGGATAAAAGTAAAACTAAAATAAAAGAACATTAAAACCTGGATCCAGAGTTACTCCCAAAACAAGAAGAAGTCCTAAATCCTAAGAGAGAGAGAGAATCTCTCTCTAAACTAAATCTAAATCATGAAAACTAGAAATTGGCGAGCTCTCTCTGAATGGATGCATTCCTCCACTTTATAACCTTTGGTCTATGCTGTCTGTACTTGGTTCTGGGCCAAAAAGGGCTTCAGAATTCGCTGGGGGCGTATTCTGTAATTTTTGGTGCGTGGCCTCTGTCACGCATCCGCGTGGGTCACGCGGTCGCGTCATTCGGAGCTTTTTCTTGCCACGCGGTCGCGTCAGTCACGCGGCCGCGTCGCTGCTGATTCATGCTTGGCACGCGATCGCGTCATCCATGCGATCGCGTGGGTACCAGTTTCCTTAAAGCTCCGTTTTGCTTTCTCCTTCTATTTTAGTATGTTTCCTTTTTCACCCTTTAAGTCATTCTGCCTTTAGAAAATCTGAAACTACTCAACACACTAATCACGGCATCGAATGGAAATAAAGTTAATTAAAATAATTAATTTTAAAGCTTAGAAAACATGTTTTTCATTTACATCACATAATAAGGAAGGGAAAGTAAAACCATGCAATTAATGTGAATAAGTAGGTGAAGGATTGTATAAATCACTCTAATTGAGCACAAAAGAACTCATGAAATATGGGTTTCTCAATCATCACTAGTAGGGATGGTAGCTAGAGGCTCTGTGGTGGTGGTGGGCTGAGCGTCTGGCTGCTGTAGAGGCGGTGATGACTGGATCGGGATCTCCGGATCTGCAACCTCGATCTGATGCGTAACCTCCTGATGTGGTGCAGCCTGCTCTGTGCCTGCCTGCGGATGGGTCTCCTCCTGGGGCTCATCCTCCTCCTCTTCTGATGGCTCTGATGGTGTGTCGGGCTCGGAGGGGATGTCACCACCTTGTCGGATCATCAGCTTCAGATGCGAATAGCGTCGCTGGCTGCGACGCTCCAATCTCTCATACCGGCGCCGGTTACGGCGCTCCATCTGATCAAGCTGTCGGAATAGGCGGTGCACGAGGCGGTATACGGGCTCAGAGGCAGGTGGAGGTGCAGTGGTGGCAGCAGGAGCAGCAGTGGATGAAGAGGGTCCAGCAGACGGTGGGGATGTCTCATCAGTAGCAGTGAAGGGTGGTGGTCTGTAGCCCAAAGCTAGGAAGTTCCTACTGTGAGGAATGATCTTCCTGCAGTCTGCCGCTGGTGGTCTCTCATCGGCATCCTCCCATGGCACGTCAGCTCGACGGCCTAGCTGTGTAACCAGATACGGAAAAGGGAGGGTGCCTCGGACGTGGACCCTAGCCATATAATGCCGGATAACGCGTGGTAGATAAAGGTCCTTACCCTCCATCACACACCATAGGAGGGTGATCATAGCAGCTGGGATCTCCGTCTCATGAGTACTCGGCATCACATAGTTGCTCAAGATCTGGTGCCATAACCGAGCCTCATCATTTAAGTACGCCTTCTTGATCCCTCTAGGCATGGTGGTGTCCTGACCCATCTCCGAAGGAACATTTGGGTCGAGAGCTATCCGTGCCTTCACAGCATCCCAATCAAACCTCATCAGGCGCATGTCCTCCTCAGCCTTTTTATAACTATCAAGCTGATCGGACTTGGCTGGGAGCCGGAGAATGTCCTCTATGGCCTCCTCAGTGACCAGAATCTGCTTTCTTCTCAGGTTCACTGCATCGAGGGTGGTGATGTAGTAGTTGCAGTAGAATTCCCTGACCCAAGATGCATTGACCTCTGTCAGTGCTCGCTCCAGAAAGAACCAGCCTCTTTGCTTGATTTGCTCAGTGGTGTACTGCTGGAGTGCTTCTGGAATCTTCAGAGTTCTCTCCAGGTATAGATTCCTGGAGTTTGCAAATGCCGGATACTTCAGCTCGCAGTATCGGTTTGCAAATTTTATTGAATCATTTGCAGGGAGCAGCTGGTCAGCTTTTTCCTGCTGTTTAAAGTTCTTATCCCGCCATGAGAAATCATGCATTAGGTCAATGATGGACTGGGATGAATCTCCTCTTTTGCGCTTGCCAGTAGCTTTGCCCTTTCCTTTCCTCTGTGAGGCAGACATCCTGAAAAATGGAAAACCAGGATATATAAAAATAGGAAAGCAAGTAGGCATATAGGCAAAGAAAACACAAAGTGGCATGGGAGAATTTGAATGAGGTAAATGAGTTAAGTAAATGTGCATTAAGGATTGTATAGTAGTTTAAAAGTTTGAAAGGAAGAAGTTACAATCCAAAATGTATCAAAATTCAAGTTAAATAGACAAATTGTCGTTATGCCATGGTTAGAAAGTTAGAGGAAAGTGAAAAATCAGGAAAGATATTTTAAAAGGTTAGTATGGTGAGAATTTGAAAAAGAAGTCAGTAAATTAAAATTAGTGAGTCAGTAAAAAGTGGGTTAAGGTAAGTGGCATAAAGAAAATATTCCATGTAACAAGGATTCATAGGTAGGAACTATAGTGACTCATAACCAAACAAGAAAAACAAGTAGATGCTGATTCAAATAGATATAAAGAAAGCAAAAGTTGGAATCAAAACATCACAAATGCAGTTTATAAACTAGGAAATCAAAAAGGATAAGAAAGCATGCCCAGGCAATTATGAAATGGTTTGGTTAAAGCAGTGGAAAACAGAGTTCAAATTGCCAAACCGAAATATGAATGAAAACATTTTTATAGAAATTTGGGCAGCATTCCGGCTAAAATTGGATTATCCCGGAAAATAAACAGCAATCAAAGCAGTTCATATGAATTAAAAAGTCAAGCTGCAGGTACATATATATAATATAAACATGAAAATTCAATGTAAAGAGCAGCAATATACAAGAAATACAGCATATGAACAAGATTACAGCAACAGCAGATTTGCAAATATGATAAAATAGAAGCAAGAACAGTGCAAATAAACAGACCTAGAGCCACTAACCACAGCCTAATCTACCTAACAACCTAAAATCCACTACAACATGCAAGACTATCTATCCTAATTATGAACAGAAACGGAAAAAAATAAGAAGAACTACGAACGGATAAAAGGGATTGCGTGTTGCGGAACCTGAAAAGCGGAGGAAGTAGAACGGGGCAGAAAAGCGGCTGGGTAGTGACAACGGCGTGTCCAGCGCGGTGGCGGGCACGGCGGCGCGGTTGTGTTTGCGTGGCAGTTCGGTCAGGGTAAAAGGGAAGGGGTGATGGGGTTAGGGGTTACAATGTGGGTGCGTGTGGGTGGTCGGATGGGGGGCGGATGGCGGCGGTGGGTGGTGGTGCGGAGGGGGGCAGTAACGGAGATGGGGGGAAGAGAAGAAAAAGGAAGGAAGAAGGGAAAAAGGAGGGAGGGGGTAGTTGGCGGTGGCGTCTGGGTGGCCGACGGCGGTTGGGTGGTGGCGCGGAAGTGGCTTGGTGGTGGTTGTGGCTTGGAGGAGGAGAGGGGGGAAGGAAGGGGGTTCAGGGGGGCGGCGCGATAATAGGGTTCGCGTGATCTGAGGGGTTTTAAATTGGAATCCACGCGGCCGCGTGGTGCACGCGGTCGCGTGGTGGGGCTGAAAACGGAGGTGACGCGATCGCGTGGGTCGCGCGATCGCATGGAAGGGGTAGAAGAGGGGGTGACGCGATCGCGTGGGTCGCGTGATCGCGTCGCTGAAATTTGTGCTAGACGCACGACTCCAGCGTCATTTCGACGCAACTCTCTGTCTCCTGATAGTGTGTTGTGCAATCCATGCGACGCGATCGCGTCGCTCACGCGGTCGCGTGGGATTGTTTTTGTGCAAGTGACGCGATCGCATGGGGCAAGCGATCGCGTGGGCCAATTTGTGCAAAACGCACAAGGGCCGCACGATTCCAGCCTAACTTTCTGGACGTTGGATCTTAATGCCGATCTCCAATGCACGCGGCCGCGTGGGTGACGCGGTTGCGTGGATAGTGTTTTCGCAATATGATGCGATCGCATGGGCATGCGATCGCGTCGTGTATCCCCTTTTTTTTATATGTAAGATAAATGCAGAATACAATGATTAATATGAATGCTATGCATGATTCCAGGTTCAATAAAGTAAAATGAAAAGAAAATAAAAATGAAAGCAATTAACAAGAATTAAATTGAAAAAGAAGCAACCATACCATGGTGGGTTGTCTCCCACCTAGCACTTTTAGTTAAAGTCCTTAAGTTGGACATTGGAGGAGCTTCCTGCTATGGCGGCTTATGTTTAAATTCATCCAAAAATCTCCACCAGTGCTTGGAATGCCAATAGCCTCCGGGATCCCAAACTAGGCATGCAAAGCTTCTGAACAGCTTCAAACAGATTGTTAGGCTCCCGGGGTGACAAACGTCAGAATAAACTCCAAGATCCCAAGCCTTGCTTTTAAATCCGCCTCCTTCTTGATCTACATGTCTCCATCCGGGCGGTTTAAAGAGTAGAATCTCACCATGGTGACCAAACGTTCTCTGTGATCCATGCAATTGAGCATGATACCAATCCGTGTACTTCGAGGTGAAGCGTGGAACCTTATTGAACCTTGTGCACCAACTCTGAGTACGAGCCATTTCCCTCTTACTCTTAAAGCCGCAAAGAGCTCTAAGCTAGCCATCTGTTTCAAGCAAACCATATTCAAGTGAATAAGTAAAGTTATAAGTTAAGGATTGTACCCACTTGAAGCTTGTATTAGGTGGTAATGGCCTTGGGATAGGTATTTCTGGTGGTTCTATAAGTTCTACTCCCTTCTGCTCTTCTGTGAATTCCTCCACTTCCTTGCAAGGCTCTACAATTGTATCTGTGTCCTGGTTAAAGTCTTCTATGTCTTCATATTCACTTGGGGAAGATTCTTCGACCTCAGAGAATTCACTTGCGGATGCCAGTTCATTACTAAGAGAATTTGACTTGTGACTATCATCATCAAGGGAATTTGTGTCCTGGGTTATTCAGTCTGATTCTTCATAAACAACTTGCCTTGGAGATTGTACAATATCCTCCTTAGCATCAACTGTAGCGTCCTTGATGGAGTTCTCCTCAGTTCTGGATTCCCATGGAGGTTCAGCGTCTCCTAGATCTTCAACCAACTCTTCTTCTTGAACAATGACAGCTTCTTCTACTTGTTCTAGTACGAATTCATTCTCTATCTTGTCCACTGGAGTTTCTGGTATCTCCTTCATGCTACGCTCTTTGTTAGACTGTTCACATGGGGCTGTGGCTGATCCTTGTGTATTTGAGAGCATAGAAACCCATTGAATTACTGCTTGCTCCAGTTGTCGAATGGTTGTTTGAAGTTTATTTACTGTTTCCTTTAGGCGAACCTCTGCTTCTCGGGTTACCGGATTTGGACATGATACATAGGAAAGTGGCGGTGATTGGGAGTGATTAGATTGGTACTGGGGTAAGGAAGGATCATATGGTGGCGAATGGTGAAGAGAATCTTGTGAGTGTGGTGGTTCGAGGTTATGTTGAAAGGATGGTTTATATGCACGGGGTGGGGCTTGTTGGTAGTTACAAGGTTGTCCACTATATCTTTCAGCTGGGTATGCACGGTAGAATGGTCTTTGTCCAGGATATCTCGGAGGGTGTTGCTGCCTAAAGGGTTGATTAGATCCTCTTGGCTCCATCCATCCTTGATTGGTCTGACCTTGATGCATATTCCTGCTGTAACTTCTATTTCCTTCAACAAAGTTAGAACCAAACTCAAAGCGAGAGGGGTGAGAGTTCATGGTAGCAAATAAAGATAAAAAGGAAAAACAAAAATAAATAAACAAGCAAAAGAAAAAAATTTACAATAACCAATAATAAGGCACACGTTAGCAGGTCCCCGGCAATTGCGCCATTTTGACGTTAGGGATTTTTGCCAGTAAAGAAGTTCATAAAAATAGTCGCGTTGTAGATATAGTCTCTAAACCAACAAAAATCCCTTCGTGCAAACGTTTTGGTTCTCACAAGTAACAAACCCCTTTAAAATTGATAACCGAGTATTTAAACCTCGGGTCGTCTTCTCAAGGAACTGCAGGGTAGTATGTTCTTATTATTGGTTATGGAGGTAATAAAAATCGGGGTTGAGAGTGAAGAGTAGATATGACAAATAATTTAAATAGCAATTAAAATAAATAAATACTGTAAAGCAAACTTTTGGCAAGGTAAGAGAAATTGGAAGTCCAACTTAGTTATTCCTCTCAATAATAGTGAAAGTTGAATCTTAATTCCACTTAGTTAACCTTTACTAAAGTAAAGGAAAGTCAAGGGACTAATTAGTTTGACCTTCGAATCCTATTTATTTCCTAAGAAAAAGTTGGGATTATTGAAGTTCAGTTCAATTAGCAAGATAACGATTATCAATTATGCTGAGTTTAATAATGTTGAGTTACTGATTTCTTAACCAAGACCAAAAAGGGAAAAAGTAAAATTGTTGGAATAAAAATGTCCTTAGATGGGAAACAACAATAACTTAAATTAAAGAGAACAATAATAAACTGAAATACCTCAAATAATCATTAATTCAAATAATAATTTGTAACATGGAATAATT